>NW_026262712.1:27800080-28400080 GCF_021869535.1 Mytilus californianus
TCCAGAAAATTCAGGTGTACTATAATATAAATATTCACTGAATCTATGAAATTTTATTATTCCAAGGCACGATTAAATTCAGATACATGTATGAGCATGATGATGCACTACAAATATATGCACTAAGACTTTGAATACTTATAATTCCAAATTGCTATTTCAAATGAATAATTATCCAAGGTATTAACAGCCATCCAGTTGTATGATCTTTCTAACAAATTATTAGTGTGCTATTTATTCAATGTACTATTTGCTTCTTGTCCAGTTTAATCCCAACATCACTTCATGGTACTGTACAATGCTGTTTGAGCTATTAATTTTTCCAAAAACAATAAGTAATATACAAAAAATTATGAATTCATCCACAATTGACATCTGTCTATATTTCCTACAAATCATAAGTGCACATTTATCATTTGTAGACTGCTTCATTTTTCTAGCTGGGAATCATCTACAAAAACACATATATATGATATTATGAATGGACTTGTTTCTTTAGTTTATATATGTTTTGTGTACAAATATTGTAAGTACTAGTACTCTAAAATTATATTCCAAGAAGAAAATCACTATTACAACAACTTTTATTTAGATAGGAGAAAGCATTCAAGCATGGCCCTAGAACAGAGTTATTTCATACTGCATTTCAATTAGACAATAAATGAAAATTAAATAAAATGCTTCGCTGAGCGCAGCCTGATACGACCACAGAGGTTGAACCCTGAACAGTTGGGGCAAGTTTGGACACAATATTCAAGCTGGATACTGTCTGAATTTGGATTGTGATCAAATGTTTGACATAATATAGGTTTCTGACACAAAATAAATGTGGTCAATGATCTTAAAAATTTGAAATGGGACATTTAATTTACTTAGAATGGTCTGATATCCAAAATCTAACAACACGGTTAGATTCAGCATATAAAAAAATCACCAATAATTCAATTTTAGTTGAAATCAAACTAAGTTTAATTTTGGACCCTTCAATCCTTCACTACAAACTGCTCTGAGTCTGAAAAGACCAGTTTTTGTGCTCGACCAGTAAAGTCGAGCACACATTTTACTCGACTAGTCTCGACCAAACTTCTTAAAAACCTGGGATTCAGTGAGATTAATATATTACCAAGGTAGCTGTATAGTTGGATGAAAATCTAAGTTGATATGAAAAAGTTATAAAAAGAATTAAAGTGTACTATCTGAATATAGTCTGAACTGCAAATTCAAGCTTTTTTGACCTAGATTAATTCAATCCTTAAATTTGACAGCAATACACCAAACTTCTTAACAACCTGGAATTCAGTAAAGATTAATATATTACCAAGGTAGCTGTATAGTTAGATGAAAATCTAAGTTGATTTTGAAAAAGTTATAAAAAGAATTAAAGTGTACTATCTGAATATAGTCTGAACTGCAAATTCAACCTTTTTTTACCTAGATTAATTTAATTCTTAAATTTGACAGCAATACACCAAACTACATAATGACCTGTGATTCAGTAAGATCAATATATTACTAATATAGCTGCATAGTTTGATGAAAATCCAAGATGATTTGAAAAAGTTATAAAAAAAAATTAAAGTGTACTATCTGAATTTTGTCCAAAATTGCAAATCCTAGCTTTTTTGACCTAGATTAAATTTGACAGCAATACACCAAACTACATAATGACCTTTGATTCAGTAAGATCAATATATTACCAAGGTAGCTGTATAGTTTGATGAAAATCCAAGTTGATTTGAAAAAGTTATTAAATGAATTAAAGTGTACTATCTGAATATAGTCCTAACTCCAAATTCTAGCTTTTTTATCTAGATTAATTTAATCCTTAAATTTGACAGCAATACACCAAACTACATAATGACCTATGACTCAGTAAGATCAATATATTACTAAGATAGCTGTATAGTTTGATGAAAATCCTAGTTGATTTGAAAAAGTTATAAAAAAAATTAAAGTGTACTATCTGAATTTTGTCCTAAATTGCAAATCCTAGCTTTTTTTTACCTAGGTTAATTTGAATCTTAAATTTAACAGCAATACACCAAACTACATAACAACCTGGGATTCAGTAGGATCAATATATTACTAAGATAGTTGTATAGTTTGATGAAAATCCAAGTTGATTTGAAAAAGTTATAAAAAGATTTAAAGTGTACTATCTGAATATAGTCTGAAATGCAAATTCAAGCTTTTTTTACCTAGATTAATTTAATCCTTAAATTTTACAGCAATACACCAAACTACATAATGACCTATGATTCAGTAAGATCAATATATTACTAAGATAGTTGTATAGTTTGATGAAAATCCTAGTTGATTTGAAAAAGTTATAAAAAAAATTAAAGTGTACTATCTCTATTTTGTCAGAACTGCAAATCCTAGCTTTTTTGACCTAGATTAATTTAATTCTTAAATTTGACAGCAAAACACCAAACTTCTTAACAACCTGGGATTCAGTAAGATTAATATATTACCAAGGTAGCTGTATAGTTTGATGAAAATCCAAGTTGATTTGAAAAAGTTATAAAAAAAATTAAAGATGCATATCTGAATTTAATCATTTTTTTTTTTTACCTATTAATTAAATTCTTTCATTTCACAGCAATGAATCAAACTAACAAATAAACTGGAATTTTGTAAGATTTTTATCTAATTTAGTTAGATGGGCTGATTTATACCAGTGAAGACTAAATTTGAAGGTCCAGACTAGTCGAGACAGGTCGAGACTGGTTAAGACTGAGTCGACACTAGTCAAGACAGGTCGAGACTGGTTGAGACAGGTGGAGACTGGTTGAGCCTTGGTCGAGACCATTTCAGACTACACCAAGATCATCAAGTACTGAATCAGACTAATTAAGTAAAGTCGAGACCTAGTCGAACAATTCATAGAGATCCATTCACTTTTAAACTAAAGTTATTGTCCGGAAACCAAATGCGTCTTCGGATGACGATGACATCATAGCATTATACAACGCAAACATTTTTTTGCGGTCGTATAAAAATCCCACCTGCGCTTTCTCAACAATATCATAAATATTTTTACAATGTGCTGAACTACTTTTGGGACAAATTATATCAAAATTATAGAATAAAATTGTCTCTGGTTAATTTTATGATCTTTGTCCTTGTACAAGTACATGGTATGGGAAAACTTTACCTCAAGTCAGCCAACTAAAATAGCTATAATTTCCTTCTAAAATTTATCAGAAAAACCCTGGTTTCATTTGACATTTTTTTTTTTTAAATTTCTTTCATCATTACATTTTGTAATAATTAATGTTTTGCAGTTTTAACCAATGTTTAAGTTGATAAATGAATACCCAATATAACCTTTATAAATGCATTTCTTAACATAATACTATATACATGTAGCATGTTGCTTCATACTTCTTTTTCAAATTGTTTTGAATATCCAGTAAAATTATGTGAGCAGGTACATGAAAAAGGGTGCAATTTAACATTTGTGGAAATCATAGTCGTGTGCGATACCTACATGTATGACCCTTTGAAATTCACCCCTCAAGACAATTTACTGTTTTGTTGACATCTGTTTATTATCTATGGCATTTAAAGTATGTACATGTATATTCTGATTTCTGATAATTACAAATACAATGTTAACATCCCGATTATTACCTATTCTAATTTCACTTTTGTATGGTTATGAATTGATTTTCAGTAAATATATAATACATCATGAATATGTGTACATGTATTAAATGTATTAGATATAAAAAATATTTTTCAGGAACAAATTAACTTTAAAATTAATATTGAAACCTACATTGTATTAATTAGCTCATTTTCAAGATAATTATGAACATGATGAATTTTATGACAAATAAGTAGATATCAAAGTTGTTTTACATACAATTGTACAAGAAAATACGAAATATACTTAAAACATATAAATATGGTAAATCAAAGACAAATTTATCTCATAACTTAATGATCACTTCTACTGTACCCTTTTGTCTAGGGCAACTGGTAATAAACATGGATATAGTAGATAAGGAGATGTTGTATGATTGTAAATGAGAAACTATCCACCCGAGATTAAAGGACGAGGATGTTAACAACTATCAGGCACTGTACAATAATCAACAATGACCAGAACCCATACCGTATTGTGTGTTGAGAATGAAAGGCACAGCATGACAAATTCTGAAATTTTCATAAGAGAAAACTAATGCCATGAGTTAAATTATGTTCTAATTTTGAAAATCAGGAGATGTGGCATGATTGCCAATGAGACAACCATAAACCAGAGTTCAAATGGCAAAGATATAAGCAATTACGTGTATACATAAGTCGCCGTACGACCTTCAACAATGAAAACCCCCATAATGTATTATAATATATATAGTCAGCTATAAAATGTCCAACATGAAAAATGCGAAACAGTTTAAACATGTTAAATGAGAAAACTAAAGGCCTTTGAGATTATGTTATAATTTAAATCATACTTTATCTCAAGTGCACTATTCAAAAGATTATAAAGAGATGTGGTATGATCTCCAATGAGACTATCTTCCAGACTGATCATTTAATAGCTAGTCAACAGATTGATGTACAGTTCAACTTCACAGGAAATTCATAAATTTCAAAAACATATAAAGAATTAGGTGTGACGCTAAATTCTTCAATAAACTATACAGCCTTCTCTTCTTCTGTGTATCATTGTGTGTTGTTTTCCCCATACAAATTTAAAAATCATCGAGTATTGAAAACACATAATTTCCTATAGGTTTAGATTAACAAGCAAAATAGGTCAGTGTAGGTAAACAAATTCCTGAAAAGCATTATAGATATATTTTGATTGATTGGTGTTTAACGCCACTTTCAGCACTATTATGACTATTGTCATGATTGTGCTATTTCCTGGAGGTCTGTGTATATTGGTGGAGGAAGTTGGAGAGCCATGAGAGAACCACCAAACCTTTGCTAGTAAAACTGACAATCCTAGACAATTAAAATTGGAAAATAATTTAGTAGCATGCTAAATATATACAGGTAGATCTATAGGTTAAAGTTGCCACTTTTACATAACAAAGTGATTTTTTTTACATCAAAATAGATGACTATCGAGTTTATGATTGCACTTTCCAGTAAATTTCATATGTCACAATGCGTATGTTAATATGTCACAGTAGAAACCTATTGCGCGAGGCAGCTGTTCGGTAACTCCTTCTTAAAAAAAACTTGAGATTGGTGTATAAAGATAAAACTTTGATTTCTGATATTGTATAAATAAAATGTTGAACAACCATTGAAAGCAAATGCTTTACTTAATCCATATAAAACAATGTTAAGTTCTATTTGTCCGATTTTGGATTATGACACTAATAAAATAGTCCCCCGCCTTTTGTGCGAAAAAATTTGGTTGATTATACATGTATAGGGAATCACTGAAACATGACTGGAGCGGAGCCCCCTCTTCGGCAGTCAGTGGACCCCTACCTATGAAAATTTCTGGATCCGCCACTGTGAGCTGCCCAGTGTATCAAAATAATATGAGGATATGTTGGAACCACCCTTTTTTGACTATCAATGCTTTTGAATGGGGTCATAAGGTTGGAACCCCCTTTATCCTGGGTATGGAACCCCCTTTTAGAAATGGCTGGATCCGCCCCTGCTGTCCATGTTTATTTTGATGTTAAGGCTAAATTTTATACTATTAATGCTTGATATTGATCAGCTGCTCGTTTTAGATTATTTTGTTTTAAATGTCGAAGAACAGGAATTTCAATGAACAGATGTATTATAACCAAATCCCCTTTCTTGTGAAAGTCGTCGATATGAACAGATAATGATCATTCAACTAGTTCACAAATCAAACAAACACTCTTGTAATGCAAGGATTTGTATAGCAAATCCTTGTGTAAAGTAAGGAATGTATATCAATCGAAACTGTCAAAATGTTTTAAAAATATATACTTACGTTAATTCAGTCGGACACAGCAAGAAACTACTAAAAGACCAGACAAACGGCGCGAAATCATAGCGTTGATATTTTCGAAAGCTATCGGGATTTTTCATCATTCTAATCTTTACGGAAATCGATTTACAGTTGTAGTGTCAGTTTACAGTCATCAATATTTTATATTTACATAACCATTAAAGAATAATTATTAGAAAGTTATTTGGTTATTGCTATTTTCATACAAATATTTTAACAGTTATTATCTATGTTATAAATTACCAATTTATGAAAATGAAACGCATGTTAACAAAACCGTGTATCTACAGTCCCGTTGCCGATCATGTCTCTTTATATTTATTTATTCAATTTTTTTTTCGCTTTTTTTTATTTTTTTTATCGAATCCTCTGCTAATCAAAGGGAAGCTATCCTCATATTATTTTGATACACTGAAAAGTACTGGACAACGATTCTATCGATGAACTGAAGTATACTAAAATGAACTTGTCAGTACTAGATTTAACGCTAGGCTTTTTTTCTTAATTACCTGAACCAGTACTAACTGGTACTTAATCGATCGCAGTAGTTAGTGTACTGAACATGTACTGAACAACTGAAAAAGATCTTGACATTTTTCCTTGCGGTAAATTCACGCATTTAAGAGTTGTTCAGTTTAAAATGACCGTTTCAGAAGTAAAAACCGTTACTAGTGATTGTTAAAGGCCGTACGGTGACATATAGTTGTTGATTTCTGTGTCATTTTGTCTCTTGTGCAGTGTTGTCTCATTGGTAATCATACCACATCATCTTTTTTTTTATAATTAGGGTTCTGTCAAAATCTCATATATATTTCAAAATATATAAAATCACATACAGTATACATATAGATATAAACTGTATAGTCTTATGCATATTAGCCGTCACATATGACATGATCTGAGCACATCTTTATGACGGTAAAACGTGTTTTTACATTTTTAAATGAAAAAAGCGTAAAGTTCAACAAAAATCTATAAAAGTATTTTACAGTTGAGACCAAAAGTCGTAAAGAATAACATTTGACTTCATTTTATTTCCTTTGACGTCATTATATGAAAGTGTGATTTTTTTTCCAAAAAAAAAAAGCGAAAACTTTTATAATATTTCCTATGCTTGACGTGTTTAACGGACAAAACTTTATTAATTCACATAAACGTGCGAGAAAAAACCCCAAAAAAAAACATCCTTGTCTACATACTTTCATAAGACTCTTTTTACTTTTTCCAACATTTTGCATCCCTTTATTGTCATTTAACTTGTGACCATAACGATAGAAATTAAAATGGTAAGAACTACATATCTTAAGGTTGTTTCATACCTTATATTAATGATATTGGCTGGTTTTTTTTATCATTTCTTATTTGACCTTATTGGAATGAGAAGCAGTATGTAGCATCCAAGCGAGTGTACAGAAAAAAAGGGCGTTTCATTTTCTACATGATTTACATTTGAAATCAATGTAATGAGATAATAATATAATAATTGAAAAAAAAAAAAAAAATCAAATAATGAAAAAAATCAACGTTTGACGGAATAACAAGGATGATTCACTTATTTGCTTGGTTGCGTGAATTTATTTGATGTAAGGTCAATCGTTTATGAAACTTCATTGCTTATGTTGTCATCTCGGACCAAATTTTGTTGTTTCCTCTTACTTATTCTACTGTTTACTCATTTTTTTTCGGGTTTTGTTGGTCAAAACGATGAGTCTGGGTACCAACTCTATAAATGTACATGTTTTTGCAGTTTTACCTTTGAAAATATCAGAATAATTTTGATACTTATTGTGATTATGTAGTTCAGTAGAAATATATATCATTCTTCTCACACAAATTATATTGCTTAAAACATGAAAGATACATGTCCGTTATGTCTATAGAATACGAATCAAGCATGTCTGTAGTGCGTTTAACAAACTGGAAAACAAACAAAAAAATCTATAATGCTTAGCAGAATGTTGCGGGATATCGGAGGTAATTTTGCTAGAGAACATTTTATACCACTCTGCACCTTATCGTTGTCAATTTCTGAAACATATAACAATGCAGCTCTTCTTCTTTGAGAACTTGATTTTAAAATGTCTTTACACGTCATGTTTTCAAATGCCAAATTTATTCTTTAGTTCACTATTTTTTCTAAATGTTTTTTAGAGGCAATGGAATTATTGGTGTTGTCAAATCCTACATGGTTTTTATGCTGGCGTTTACATATATGAATATTTTGAATGTATCTATAAAGCTGATGTGTTTCACTAAAACATAAATCTTTACACGGTCTTATATCTTGCTTATCATTTTCATTTGCTTCTAGAATCGGTTTATATTCTATAAAGGATGTCTTTACATAAGATTTACATCTTCGCTAGGAAGTATTGAAAGATGTTTTGTATGATATAATTTGTTTTTTTCAGACATTCGTCGTAAAATATCGTATCCAACGTCATCCTATAGTTCTTTTTTAATTGTGTTTGACCTTGTTAAATTACCGTCAAGGTCTTTCAAGCCTGTATATGAACATGGCACTGTAGGACACCTTTTACGTTTTTGAATGTCAAAATAGTTAAAACTATGTTCTACCAAAAGATGCTTCTTAAAAATACATCTGTATTTCATCCAATATTTTCTTTTGGTATAAGAAGCAATGTTTCTACCATATTTATCATGTACAGTTGGATATGCACCGTTGTCTAATAACAGATTGGCGATAGCAGTGGACAGTAGAAAATGAAAGGATATGTAGTAAATGTACATGGGACAAAATCGCACACAATACATAGAAAACATAATGAATGGCGTACAGCATACTTAGGGGAGTACGAACTATCGGATCTTGATTATTAGGATATGCACATCCTCTTACAAATATGTTGACAAGAACAAAGAGGGAATCGGAATCCTTGTTTTCTTGAACACAACTACAGGCTACTAATAAGGGTGTTTTACAGTCGTATCATTGACAATTAACATCAACTCCACCATCAACCAGTCATTTGACCAGCTTTATCCCCAGTTTGTTTCAGAAATCTTTCTTTTTCCAGAAACTACAACAATGTTAAACATAAGTGCCTTTATTTATTGATTTGATTTTACTGTAAATGCTAGAGAATAAATGAAACAGTACATAAGCTGGTCCTTTTTAAGAGCTGTTATCGTGATATGCATGGTGGCTTACAAAACAACAATTTGAGAATGTACAGTGTTCTTTAATAGAAATGTTTGCATGTGTTATTTATCAGCCGTTTTTATGTTCTTACCATATAGTACAGCTATATCTGACGTGGAGGTTATATAGCAGGCAGTCATTTAATATATGCTCGTTATTATCATCTTTATGTATGTAAAATCATGAATAACCATTTATAGGCAGATTGTAAAAAATATGAAACAAATACCATGACACAAAGAAATAAATATAAGATGTATTTTACATTAATAGAGTAAATAAAAAAATGAATAGAATGCAAATTAAGTCTTTCATATACTTACCTTATTCATTTTGACAATTTTCAAAATAAAGAGTAAAGAAATTTTTTTATACATATCATTGTTAGTTACTATACGCCTTTTATCTTACTTGACCAATAGAAATGAATGGTTCAATAACATAAACGGTACCAATTTTTCTGCACCAGATGCGCATTTCGACAATCAACGTCTCTTCAGTGATTTTCGAGGTCAAAATATTTGAAAATCCAAAGCTTATTAAAAAGATGAAGAGCTATGCGCCAAAAAGGACAAAAAAGTATAGCCAAAGCCAGGCAGGGAATCAGAGCTTTGCATGAGGGAGAAATGTTCACACTCTCCGGTACATCGTATCACCTTGCATAAAAATTGAGATTGGAAAACCAGATAATGTGAAACAATTTATTAAAAGGTAGTTTGATTTTAAAAGTTTTGGGAGAGTATCTTAAAACTCATTATTGAGATTGAATCCATATTATATATTATCTCTACTTGTTATCTTAATGGAGAAGAGAACAAAACATTAAGGAGCCAAACAAACAAAATCCATAACTCTAATAAAAGCAGACAACACAACGTCAAATTTCAAACAACAGTGCACATAACACTACCTTAAATGAAGACCGGGAAACACAGCCAAAACCGTATGTGTACTTTCTATATTCAAAGGAGGCAGTTTCTTTCTCAAGTATGGAGATAAAATGGATTGTGTAGACCTTATAAAAAACAAAGAGATGTAATATGAATGACAATTGGGTAACTATCCGCAAGAGATCAAACATGTCAAATTTGGTGGATGTTAAAATTTATAGATTACAGTACAGATAATAATTATGAAAAAAGTCGTATGGTAATCATTAAATTTTCCCAAGATAACAAAACGAGAAACAATTACAACGAGAAATATAACTGTCTGATTTATCCTCAAACAATACACCAAAAAGTAATAAAGACAGCAACCAACACCTACATGTACCACTGTATTACAGGCTTCTGACTTCAAACAGTCAATGTGAATGTTTTGCATTATCTGATTAGACAATTGTGGTTCTTTAGTTATTCTGTTTGTTTGACTTTTCAAATTATAAGTTTTACAAGTATAGAACAAAAACTCTTGAGGCAACACGTATCGTGTTGTAAGGTCGTAGACCAATATAATACACGATAACTCTTACAGTTTGCAATTCGTTTAAAACGGCGAGTTTCATTTATAATCATACCTAAGATGTTAAATTAAAATAATCGGTGTAAGCCTTAAATATATATTTATAAGAACTACAACTTTAAACGTACCAGTGATTTAATCGCATTGTATTCCTTTACCTTCATCCACCACCTCGGTTCAAACGATAAATATAATTGTTATGTATGCAAATGTAGAAGTGTGGAATCAAGATTCTAAATTATAGAAATTAATAGCCAATCTAAACTTCTTTTGCAGCTTGTTTTTTGGCGTTAACAAGCAAAGAAGCAACTGATTTCTTTTAATGGAACATAACGTTTAATGTGTCAAGGCTTATGAGGACGTGAAAATTGATGCATTTAACTAACCAACATAAGGTTAAAAAATTGAAAACAACACGTTAGATAATTTCATGCGTCAGAAGCGCTTTTCTGGGTTTACCTTCATCAGGAACGCTCAGACTATTCCATTGAAACTGAGAAAATTTTCATGTTACGATGACAACCTTCAATGTGTCAAAATGTATCAAAAGTGAAACTTAATGCAATGTTGTTAAGTATGCAACATCAGTGAACATATTTTACTACAAATGAGTCTAACACAATGAGTGATATTCCATATGACTTTGTCCTATACACAGTTTATGTATCACCTATTTAAAAGATAAATAAAAATGCAAGAAAGACGTATAAACGAAAACTATTTATCTGACAAATGATCTTCCCTGTCTTCTTGTCTGGTGAGGGTTTCTGAATTTTAGATATGAACTGAACGCTTAACTTCTATTCTTAATTGATCTTTTGCCATTACAAGTAGTCACAGTTTAACATTTTATGACAAAAAAATGTCACATTTAGTAATTTTACACCCATTAACCTGGATATGTGGTATGCATAGCTTTTTACAGGCTGACAAGACGGATCCATATAATAAAATGCCAGAAATTTTAATCAATACATAATAAGTTGTTACTCTAGCATTTAATAGTGAAACATATGTTGGTTGCTGAGAAACATTGTTCTAAAGATATCCCAAAATCATTGTTATTGTAGTTCTGCTTGTTAGGTCTTTGCGGCATTCCATGTAATAGTCAACCTGCATGACAGACTAACAATTCATAACTTCATCAAAACCAGACCATTTTGTCAAATTAAACATTTCTACGTGCACCGTAATCTCGTACTTTTTTTTCTCGTATAGGACATTACCGTTTTATATTTTTCGCCAAGTTGGTGCTTACATGAACAACACCCAGGGTGCCACTTGTATGACAGGGTATGCTTACTTTTTTCAGATCACCTGATATCTCCCCTGTTTTGATGGTAATTGTATTGAACAGTCTTTATTTGTCTTTATTATATTTTTTGTATACTGTTGGCTGTTTTTTGGTCGTTTGATTTTTGCCATGGCCTTGTCAGTAAGTCATCGACTTATGAGTTTGAATATCCATTTGGTTTCTTCTGCCTCTCTTTTGAATATTTCTAAATTGAATACATTAATCAATAGATTTTATTAAATTAACTGTTTATTAGTCCACGGACAATTTTAAAGGGTCGTTATCACAATCTTGATCTGTATTCAATCATTGTGATATTGCTCAATGAGACATTCACAGAATTCATACTGAGCATGACCATATCTATTTCTCGTTATTGCTAAATTGTCAGATCCTGTGAGCTTTGTTTGTAAAAGTTGGTAACATACGTAGTCTACTGCATTCAATACATCATAAATTTAGTCTTTTACGTGTAAGCATACTGTCTTCGCCAAATAAAGACTAGGACAATGATTTCAAATTCAAGTCCAAGAGCTTTTTTGATAGACACATTCAGGCATGCACAAACATTAGCTCTATTGAGTTATTAAGTCGTCTTATTTCAAACAGAACAATACGCACAGTGTTGTTAACGGGGATCTACATAGCAAACGTAGCATTGTCGAATGCAATACGACTGTTAGTGAGGTACACATATACTCCCGAGTTCTAACGAACAATCGACGATAATATCCGATATGTCGATCCGTTTCAATAAGACAAATATGATCACTGTTATTATCCGATGCCTGTATCTATTGGATACTTGTTACTAAAAGAATATGGTGATATGGATAGTGAGGTTTATTTTGATCATTTTCAAATGTGTAATTTTATCTGTAGCTTTTGTTCTGTCCTTAATTGTAGTTTACTCAAATGGGTTTGGTTGGCGCCTTCAAACTAGTTTAACCCCGCCACATTCTATATGCGCCTGTCCAAAGTCAGGAGCCTGTAATTGATTGGTTGTTGTTTTATACACTTTTATCATATTTCTTTTACGTTTATTGTTTTGTATAATGTAATCTTGTTTTGTGCTGCTGCACCACTGTCCCATGTTACGAGGAGGTTTTGGCGCCATCTATCTTGTTCAACCCCGCCACATTCTGTATGTGCCTGTCCCAAGTCAGGAGCCTGTAATTCAGTGGCTGTCGTTTGTTGCTGTGTTACATATCTGTTTTTCGTTCATTATTTTGTACATAAGATAGGCCGTAAGTTTTCTTGTTTCAATTGTTTTACATTTGTCATGTCGGGGCCTTTCATAGCTGACTATGCGGTATGGGCTTTGCTAATTGTTTAAGGCCGTACGGTGTCCTATAATTTCTGTGTCATTTGGTCTCTTCTCGCGAGTTGTATCATTGCCAATCATACCTCATCTTTTTTTTTATATCTATTATATTTTTTGTAAGTGTTTTATCATTTCTACAGTTTGGTGTTTCAAATTATCGATGTTGCATTTACCTTATAACCCTTTTTACATAAGCGCCTATCGTAATGTCATAGACCATTACATAGAACGCTAACTCCCTAACTCTGCTATGCGTTTATAACGGTCAGTTTCATTAATAATTCATTTTTATGTACAATTATCATGGAATGTAGCCTTATAAGCTTAGAATATATTAATAAACCGATTTCCATAACGTACCAGGGATGACTTAGATTTATATTCCTCTTTCTAAGTCTACAGCCTTGGATCAACTCAATATAATTGACATATTTGTTAAGTAAACGTATGTTAAAGGGTTGAATACAGAGTATAAGATATAAAAACGAATTGACAATTGTAACCTTTTTAGCAGTTTGGTTTAGATAAAAATAAAAAAAAAAAGCAAAATATTCCTTGGTTAGAACAGAAAATGCAATGTGTCAAAGTTTGTTAAGAGGTGAACATGAATGCATGTAAGCATCCAACTGTCGGTAAACTACTTCATTTATTCCAAAATAAATATATCTAAAGAAAGTGACAATTCTTATGACCTTGTCATGTGTAGGAGCGCATGTCTCACCTATAAAAGATAAATACAAATGCATGAAAACGAAAAACGATCAACTATTTATCTGACAGTTTTGTTTTTTAGTTTGCATGTTTTAATATGGTTTTTATTTAAGCAATCCATATATGATCATTATTTAAGGTGACAGATATAGCTATCGATAAAAAAAAAAAAAAAAAAAAAAAAAAAAAAAAAAAAAACACATAGAATTTTGTTTGACACATCAATGACTTAATGCTATCTTGTAATTTAAAACTGCACAAATGGCTGAATATTGCTTAATGTTGACATTTTTTTAAGTAAAGGTGAAAGTTACCAAATGGATATTTAAACTCATAAATCAAAAACAAACTGACCATGTCATGGCAAAAAACGAAAAACAAATAAATAAGACAAACAACAGTACACAACACACAACATAGAAAACCAAAGACTGAGTTAAACGAATCCCACCAAAATCGGGGATGATATTAGGTGCTCCATTATGATGCTCATATCCTAATCCACAAGCGACACCTGTCGTTTTTCTCATATCAAACATGTTGTATCAAGGGATTGGGCATCGCGCAATAGTGGATTAATAATTGACTCTTAACTAATCACCGAATTTATAAAGCATCGGTTAGTACATTTTCTAATCATAAAACGTAACTAAATATGATATTTTGAAATTAAAAACAAAGGATAGACAATATTGTTACCGATATAAACAAAACAAATACTAAAAAAATTTAAAGTTTAAAGAACAACACTAATAACAATAACATAAACTGAAGCAAAAGCAACACGAAACCCTTTTAAACAAAACTAGGTCTTATCCCAGATGTTCAGAAAGCTCATGGATAAGATGATTCTGCTCCTCGTGCTTTACCTACCGTAATGCTTATGGAGGTGAAAATAACAATAAGTTTACTTGACAAATTCTTTAAATCGATTCCAGAATTGTAGTTTTATTAATGTTTCTTGAAATATTAAGAAAAATGCGCTGAACCATTGAAGCGCATGTAGGTCATGGTTAATCTGCAATAATTTTTAATAAAACGTGCTCTTTATACATGAAACGGGCTGCCTCCCCTACGTTTCTACTGTTAATGCAACTCATCACTAAGTACTTTCTCTGAATGACATTTTACCCTATTTTTCACACTTAATTATGATTATGAAGGCATAAACTATTTCTGTTTGCAAAGTGTTAAGTTTAGCATAATACATTTTCACTTACCACTGTGCATCCAGAAATAGTTTAGGCCTCCATAGTCAGAATTAGGTGTGAAAATAGGGTATATACTAAGTATGTTGAACGAACAAATGTTACATTATGTACATAAGAAAATGCCTGTACTAAGTCAGGAATAGGACAGTTGTTTTCCATTCGTTTGATGTATTTACGCTTTTGATTTTGCCATTTGATAAAGAACTTTCCTTTTTAAATTTTCCTTGAAGTTCGGTAATTTTGTTAATTTATTTTTTATGCTGATGTGATCTGAATAGGGATCTGGCTTTGTACTACAACATGAACGCATACCTTATATATGGGTAACCCATGAAGCAACTCACTTCAAACTAGATGGAGCATGGTAATCAAAGGATTCTGTTTAAACGAAAGCCGTATTTGAAAAAAAAATAAAAAATGGATCATTTAGTTTTTTCAATTACTTAATAAATTGATATCTTGCGTCTTTGAATTTTCAAACTAGTGTAAATTGAGAATGTGCAAAAGAAGATACTCGTTTCATAACATGCATAAGTTACATTTCAATCCTGGTATCTATGATGAGTTTATTGTATTGATAATCGCTTACAGAAAAGGGTATCGAAAGGTCACTTTCTTAGACTACATACAGGTGATACACAATTGGTAATATCTTAAATTCACGACCCAGTACCTAAAGCGAATTATTATGACATTTGGACACTTTGCCATTCAATAAGTACGAAATGAATTGGCAAATACATGCTCACTAAAGTAATGCAAGTAAAAGAAAATATGCTTAAATGTAAAAATGACATATATGACTTAAAATGTATCTGTCATCTGTTTCTCCTCAAAATTCGACAAATTAAATCCTCATTAGAATAGTTAATCGAAACGGGGAATAATTCAAAGAGACAACAGCCCTACTTAAGAACAGAAACAAATACCAAGGCCTTCAATGGGTCTGCAATTCAGCGAGAAAATTTCGCACCCAGTTGCGGACTTCAGCATAAAAAATAATATATACTTATTCAGCGAAATGGACGCCACACTTAACTCTGAACAAACAAATGAACCAAAAACGAAAAAAAAAAACATACAAGACTAGCATAGGCTAGAGGTTCCGGACTTAGAACAGACACAGAAATGCGGCGGGGTTTAACATGTTTTGTGAAATCTCAACCCCTTTCCTATACCGCTAGCAAATGTGGAATAAATAAACATACAGCAAAACGCATAGTAAAACTCAGTTTAATAAAGGCAAAGTAGTATACAGCTGTTCAAAAGTCATAAACCGATTGAGAGAAAACAAATCCGGGTTACAAACTAAAACCGAAGGAAACACATGCACTATAAGAGGAAAACAACGAAATAACAGAACACAGAAGTGCAACAAAAAACAAATATCAATACAACATTCATAGAAACAAACTATTAAATAACAACTGCCATATTCCTGATTTGGTACAGGACATTTTAAGAAAAAAATAGTGGGTTGAACCTAGTTTTGTGGCTAGCCAAACCTCCGCGCTTTATGGCGATGTTAAATATATCGCTAAAATGACAATATAACATGACGGAAACAGAGTACAAATAAATGCAAAAACACCAAAGACAGAGAAATACATAAATAAATAATATAATAGTACATTTCGACATATTAACCACAGAATAACAAAAGATGCATTGTAGATAGTAATCATAATGCACAATATCATTAATATTGATATACATTTTTTTCTCTAGTATATAATAGTCATTATTATGTAATGTATGTTAGCCCTTGTCTTTGGTTTGATGTTCATAACATGAATGAGAAATGCTCGGAAAGAAGAAATATTTGAAAAGAAATTTTGGTTTTGGAATGTTTATGTTGTTGCCTTATCTTGCTTGTTGTATATCCCTTTGCTTGTTAGAAAACCCAAAGTCTTCATTCTTGAAGATACGTTTAAAACATTTTGTAAATCTAACGATACAAATATATTAAGGGATTCTCACAGAATATGAACTAAACATACAAACACACGTTGCATTATGCCATATGTATTCTTTAAAATCAGATAAGCTAAAAGTCGGGAAACAAACGTTGGATATGAAAACAAATGTTAGTTTTCTCATTTGTAGTCGGTGTCCTTAACAATGTTTTATAGATTGCTGTGCTGCATGGGTTTTACTCATTTTTAAAGAGCGTATAATCCATGTTTAAAATTTAAAGCAAAAAATTACAAACACACCCGTGATTTTTCAGATGAAAGATCATAACTTTACGAAATGTTCTCTTTAAGTGTAAATAAAACTACTTGTAACAGGGATTGTAAACATATTGTCGCTGCATGAGCTGATTAACCCTTATAACTGATTACAAAAAATGAATACAAATTAGTTCCGTGTTGTTGTGTAAATAAACGTACTAACCATAAGAAGCAGATTGTGTATTATTCAGATTTTCCGCTTAAAATAGACACCCACTTACGGCTAATATCAAGTTAATGAAATTATATTTCTAGGGACAAAATACGAAGTTGTCGACTTATGTTAATTTCTTAAGTAAGATGCATCTTTGATATTGTGTATGTTGATACACCTTATTGCTATCTGTCCACTATTACTTGCCATCACAGAAGTTCTCGTAAACAGGTTTTTTTTTGTGTATATGATTGTTGATTTCACCCTCCTTTGGAGATTTTTATCGTTATTTCAACGACATCAAGTGCTCTTTCATGTTTGATATACATTATATACAATGATTCCCGTCATTGGTGTGCATGATTTCTTTGCCACTTGACATTAACAATACAAAAACCAATCTAAAATATCTCCGCTTTAATTACCATGATTACAGTAGTTTAATGACTTTAAAAATAATTGAATAATTACTAAATTATTGGTTTTGTTCTATAATTTCAAATTTAGATACGAAGAAAGAAAAAAACGAGAGTTGAATATCAATGAAAGGCATCGTGTTGCTGCATAGGTTGTTTGTCTGATGATGTCCACGCCTGATGTGAAATGTCTTATCAAGGAAACTATTCGCAAACATGTGCATGTTACTTTAACACGTTAAAACAATCTGAAAAGATGAAAAGCTAATATTCGTAAATGAACTTAAACAGAGAAATGTTTTCATAAATGTTGTGCGTCTCATTATTAACATAAAAAAAAAAAAAATACGCATCACATCACAATTGAAACAGCTGTAGCAGTATAGTTATGCACATTATTGTTCTCCTTCTGTTTCTCCCTACTTAATCTAATCCGTTGAGGGTGCAATGTGAAGTGTAATTGAGCAAATCAAGTGGTGTATTGAAATGATATGTATTCCTTCGTTCTTGTACATGTAACTACATATTTTTTACAGGTTCAACATCTACCTCCTTCTGTGATGTTATTCACACCACATAATCATCCAACCCTTTGAAATTGTGGTAAATATACATTAATCGACATGTATGACACCTCTTGTTCTAGTAAACTTTCCATGACGTTTTAAAATTATCGAGCTGATATAAGATATATTCACTGAAAATTGAACTTGATATCAGACACTTCATGATTTTTCGTGTGAAAAGACACTTAGAGAAATGAATATGAAAATGAATGAAATTGATATAAATAAGTTGTATTAATTTCAAAATTCATAAAATTCAGAAATTTTTATTTCTCCCGTTGTCATCTTTGTCCAATTTGTTTACTATTCCTACTCTTTTTTCTTAAAATATGTGTATTAGGTTTGCTAGCAAGACGATGAGTCTGGGTCTCACATGTCTCATTTAAATAAACATGTTTTCGCGGTTTAACATCAGTCCTCTAGATATTAAAATAATATGATATCTCAATATCCAATGGCGTCATATGTTTTACGATGTAATGTGTGTCAGTGTGGATTCACATTGAAATGGAATAATACATATCAGGAAACGCTTTCATTTTCGAAGCACACAATTGCTTCATTTCAAGGTAATAGATGCAAATTTGACTTATGTCTTTGTTGTATTGATTCTTTATGAATTAAAATGATTTGATCAACATCAAAATCATATGAAAAAAGAATCAACTTAATAGACATGTGGACTGAAGAAAGAAGATATTTTCCATAGCGTGAACAAATTAATGGTAATTGTCAGACATTTGAGCTGAACATTTTTTTGAAGGATTACTTATTTAGTAACTGAAGACACAATACACTTATTTAATTAACCGGTTATGTCTGTTAATATTCGACTACTGCTAATGGTTAAATGGAAGCAGTATGCACAGGATATATGATATAAGCATTAACATGTGCAAAACTTTAAAATTGTTGTTAGAATTGTAACGTTTACACAATAACCGACATGTGTGACACCTCTCAATTTGGTAAACATTCCATATGTTCCATGACGTTTTAAAATTATCAAGCTGGTATAAAATATACAGAATGAAAATAGATTTAATGATCAGACAATTGCGAAAATTTAATTTTTTGGTGTTACAAGAAAGTCATTTGATTTTTTGCATGACAAACATTGAGCGAACTGAATATTAAAATGAATATAATTTTTATATATAGATGACAGTTATTGAGAAATGTGTGAGACATATGTAAGTTACACATAGAATAAAACTTTTTAAATACATAATACAGAATTTAGGAAATACAGGAGGAATTTTCAGACATTTCAAAAGGTTGGAAGACAAAATCTTTCATAAAAAGGGCACCATCCACTGAAGACACTTAATTATGTTATTGCAACTCATCACACTGTTGATTTATTAGAAATATACATCATCTTTCTCATACTTACTATATTGCTTTAAAACTCGGAAAACACATTTTTGTGTAGAACAACACGAATCAAGCATATCTATAGTACGTTTAAAAAACTTTTTACATTTTTTTGTAATGCTTATAATAATGTGTCAGGATATTGGTGGTAATTTTGCAGGACTCATTTTTATACCCCTCTGCACCATAACTTTGTCAATTTCTGAAACACCAGCCGATGCAGTTCTTCTTCTTTGGGAACTTGATTTTAAAATGTCTTTACAAGTCAGTTTGTCATATGCACTTTTGTCAACCATTTCTTCGGATGGATGTCTTTTGGAGGCAATATATTTTTTGGGGCTGTCATTTACGATATTTTGTTTATGTTGGCGTTTACATATAGTAATATATTGATTGTTTTTACAAAGCTGATTTGCATCGCATCCTCTCAAACAAAACTCTTTACAAGATCTGAAATCTTGCTCTTCATTTTCATTTTCTTCAAGAGTCGGTATAAATTCTACAAAGGATTGTTTTACATAAGATTTGCATTTTCGCTTTGAAGATATTGAACGATTTTTTGTATAATAGGATTCGTTTGGTTTAGACATTCGTCGTAAAATATCGTCTCCAACGTCATATTGTAGTTCTTTTTCAATTGTATTTGTTTCTTTTAACCTACTTTCTAACGCTTTGAAGTCTGTATATGAACATGGCAACATAGAACAGTTATTAAACTGTTCAATGTCATAATAGTAAAAACTGTTTTCTGCTCGGAGATGCTCTTTAAAAATACATCTATATGTTGCCCAATATTTTCTTTTGGTGTAAGAAGCAATATTTCTACCATGGTGATCAAGTATATTTGGATCTGCACCGTTGTTTAATAACAGATTGATGATACCAGTGGATAGTGAATGCCGTACAGCGTACATTAGGGGAGTACGACCTATTGGATCTTGCATATTAGGATTTGCACCCCCTGTGATAAGTATGTCGACAAGAGCAAAGAGGGAATCGGAATTCTTGTTTTCTGGAACAAAACTACAGGCTGCTAATAAGGGTGTTGTACCGTCGTATCCTCGACAATTCACGTCAACTCCACCATCAACAAGTAATTTTACCAGTTTTATCTCCCCTTTGGCAACAGCTTTCAGTAAAATTTCCTTTTCCTGACTCTACAAAAGTATGAAGTATATTACACGATGTATTACGTTATGCATTTGATTTTTTCTGTAAATGATAAAAGCAAATTATGTCATTTGCAATAGCTTAGTATCTGATAGCTTACACAACAACCATGCTAGAGTGTGAACTGTTGTTTGTAAGGCATATTTGCATATTCCAGTTGCTAGCTGTTTTTACGTTCTTACCATAAAATAGAGCTATAGATGACCTGGAGGTAATATAGCAACGCAGTCATTTAAGGTATTATTATTATTATCAACTTTATGTACGTGAAATTAAATTAAGATTTTAAAGGCAGAGTTTAAAAAAAAACGAAAAAAATACAATGACTTAAAGAAATAAATAGTAGATGCATTTAAAATTAATAGAATAAAATGAAAATGAAAATAATGCAAAGTTAGTTTATCATGCAAAAAACCTGTACTAACCTTATTCATTTCGACAATTTACAAATTAGAGAATAACGAAATAGGAATTTCATTTTTATACGTATCATGTTTGTAACTTAGTATTGCTACTACGCCTTTTATCTTAGTTGGCCAATAGAAATAAATGATTCAAATGTTCACACTGTCCGTAACACCTTCTTATCACCTTGCATGATTACACCTGCCCAAGCAATGTGAATGTGATGCAATTCTATAGAAGGTCGTTAGATTTTCGAATATCTTGCTGCAGTATCGTAAAACACTTTAATGAGACTGAATTCATAGTAGGTATACATGCAATCAAAATTCACAATTCCAAGAAAAGTAGAGAACACCACACCAAAATTCAAACACAACAAACCATGATTCACTACCTTAAATTTAAGACTGGGGAACACAGAAAAAAAAACGGAAGTGAACTCGGGTGCTCTGAAAGTCCAAATGGAATACTGTAAATTGAGAAATTATTGTGAGGTTTTTATTATTACGGATTATGCGACTGGGTGATATTCGCATACATGAGAACTCTCATTCTGATATCTGATACATATTTGTGTATGCAGATTTCCCTGAATTGCAATAAAAAATCTCGCATTGTTGTCCTTTCTTCAAAAAGAAATATAAATGCACGCAATAATTTCTAAATTTACAGTAATATCTTTTTATGGTTTGGCATTACAATTGACATCCATCGATAGCGCTAGTGAGTAAGCCGGATCGACACATAAAGTTGTATTGTGTCATCCTCAAATATGGACAGAAAATAGGACTTTGTAGACCCTATGAAATTAAAGAAATGTAATATGAATGCAAATCAGACAACTATCTACAAGTGACCAAAAGCCGTAAATATGAGCATTTATAGGTTACCTCATGGGCATTACTGATAAACAAAAGTCATACCATATGGTAGGCTATAGAGTTTCCCATGATGACAACATGAGAAAGATAACTTCCTCATTTTACTAAAACTTTAACCAAAAATATTTTATGTAGACAACAATCAACTCCCAACACTTGATTACTTGATTACAGGCTTCTAATTTGGAAAACATGCATGCAGATGTTTAGGATTATCTGTTTACACAATTTTGATGTCGAAGTAATTTTTTTGTTTGCTTGGTATTTAAATTAGCGGTGTAACAATTAACTGATTAATCTTTTTGCAGCATCACGTCTCGTGTAGGCTTTTTGTAAGGTCGTAGACCGTTATGATTAATGATAACCCTTAAAGTCTGCAATACGTTTATAAAGGTCAATTTTATCATACGTTTGATGTATAATTACAAGAAAATGTGTTACTAAGAAATTAAGGAACATTTAAATGAACAATTACTATAAACGCACTAGTGATGTATTAGTGTTTCATCATTTTACCTAAGTCAACCTCCTCCGATCAATTTTAGAAGAATAATATATTCGTTATGTATGCAAATTTTGAAGTATTGAATTAAGATTCTAAAATATAAAAGAAATGGACAATTTTAACCTTTATATTTTATAGCAGTTTGACTTTTAGCGCACCAAAAAAAAAAAACAAAAAAGCAAAAGTTCCGTTGGTTAGAACGTAACCTTTAATGCGTCGAAGTTTCTGAAACGGTGATAATTAATGTATTTTAGTATGCAAAGAAAAACATAATTCACTAAAATTAAATCCTATATAAAAGCATGATAATATAAAGCTTGCCTTGTGCTGAACGTATTGATCACCTTAAAAAAGATTAAAAAAATGTATGAAAAACCCAATGATCCAGCACTATTTGTCTGACTTGTTCTTGTTTTTCGTTTTTTGTTTTAATATTGTTTCTATGTTTCACATCAATATCAAATATGTTTTTAGATGACACGTATTATTTAGCATATAACAACCCTCAGAATTGTGTTTTACACATCTAAGTATGCTTCAACACCTTTTCAATTTATTTCTAAACTGCAAAAATTCAAACCACCGAAAGTAGCATGATTTTGATAGTTTGTAAATAATATTTAGACATTAGTTAAGGTCTTACACAGAAAGTCACTCAGAAGACAAATACATCTTACACAAAGACTTCAATATGGAAACAAATTTAATTCATGAAAAGGCCTTACGATAAAAGATTATGTGTACAATGGCTGTTTTATGTTAAATACGTCAATTATAAGGCTTATGAGAATGACATCAACGTGACATCACAATGAAAAATATGAATGTTATTATTATAAACATAAATGCAAATACTGGTGCAAGCATTTAAGAAAAGTTTCAAGAATAAGACAATTGTTTTCTAGTCGTTCTGTTGGTTGATAAAGTCAAGCGTTTGGTTTTGTTAGGTTTTAATGAACTTCCCCCTTTTTCAATAACATTGGAGAAAGATAATTGTGCTAATATTTTTCTTCAATGTATGCAAATTGTAAGGCAATATAACAATTCGGTTCGTGGTTCCTTCTTTATCACATTTGTTAAATTTGAATTACTAATAAGTTGCCAATTACATGCAATTGCTATGAAATTTAATGTTTTCTCAAAATTTTAAATATATTTTGAAATGTTATATCGAAAAATTTTTATTACAAGTATTACTCTGATTGTTCCTGCCAGTGTTTGTTAAGGTCAACCTTTGAATACATTTGAAAGTGGCTTTTATAGGTACCTGATTTTGATGATATTCCGTTTTGTAGATAAATAAAGGCAACAGTAGTATTCCGGTGTTCAAAAGTCATAAATTGATTGAGGAAAAAAAAATCCGGGTTACAAACTAAAATCAAATAAAATAGATAAAATGTGAATGGTTCATAAATAACGAGACCAGCTCAAGACTTATAGTATCATTATGAACTATAGATATTATACTAACGTTTCAGAAAAGTAATTCCATTAACTTCATCATGTTTATCTATAAAGGTGTCACACCAATGTTTAGAACAAATGCATGCGTAAACCTACTTTGACACAACAAAGAGCCTTTGGTGTTGGTGTTTTCTAACATAAGCAACTGAATTTTCACGAATGCAATTTAACTTTGCTAAAATATTAAGAGAGCTGTAAAAATTGAAAAAAGGGTTAAATATATAAGAAATATGAATTGGTTTGAAACACCTTAACTGTAGACAGCAACGAAACAGAAAATCGGAAAAGAATTAATATTTTTGTTTTTAATTGATCATATTAATTGCAAGAAGTCACATTCAACGTTTCTTGTTGACAAAAAATGTAATATATTTAGTCCGTTTCAAACCATTTACCTGGATTTTTGCAATTTTTGATTTTGTAGGTTTACAATATGCATGCGTGTCAATCATTTAAAAAAAAAACCTAATATTGCAATCAATAAACAGTTTGTTTCTCTAGTCATTAAAAATGAAACACATGATGTGAAAATTAAAATAATATATGGTTTAATTTGTGTTATGATACTTACTTCGAATTCAAAAAAGGTATAAGATACCAAATTGACAATCATAATTCATCAGACTAAGAGTAACCACCAAAACCATTGCAAAATCTGAAAACGTAGAACACTGATTAAAAAACACTGCAACAATTGATTAGTAACACGATTACCATAAACTTCAGTGACATATCCGTCGTGTTACATTGGTTTTAAACTGTTCCTAGTAAGTACAAATACGGTAATTATTTTAATTCGATGATGTAACAATGGAGTTTAAGCATACATTATTATGACTACGACTTTTAAAACATCTCCTTGACCATGATCATATATAACGTGAGGGTACCATAATTGCACCTATTTGGCAGTTTGTGTTACCTCAATTTATTAAAAACAGACTAACGTTTAAATTATGTGTTTATTTTGTAGATGTATCCTTGTTTACTATATAGTTCCACGAATATAGTTTTGAATCCATACTGAATAATGGAAAATGGTTTGAACAGACTTCCTAACGACCCATAATTCTGTAATTAAGAGTACCTACATTGCACAAATCTTTTAACTTCATATCCGTAAAACTAATGTTTTGTGTCTTTCACCGCACTTTTAGAATAATTCGACAATAGTACATGCATTCTAAAAACAAAATGTAAGATATAAATGCCCGTAACTTATTTTAATTAAACATTTATAAAAGATGATTTTCTGCATGCGACGTTTCCGTTAAATTAACTTTTGGCTACTTCATATGTTGATAAATAATGTGACCGTTTGTTTTCTTAATCTTTAAGAATATTTAGCGATGTTGAAAGACAAAAATAGCAAATTATAAAAATATGAAATGATTAATCTGGAAGATTTGTTGCTTTTTTGGCAAGATGGATGCAAATTGGGTTCTCGGTTCAATTTGGGTACTTTGACGACGTTTTAAATATTGCATATAGGTCAACTAAATACCGATGGTAACAAAGGAACGCCTGGAAAATTAACCGAAATCAGTTAACAAATTCTAAATACGTTATAGTTTTAATAATTGTTAAACAGGCAATTCTTTTCTCCATCTTTTTCTTTGTGTAACAGACTTCAAAGCAAATAAATAATGATACTAAGTTCAGAAAACATCTACAAAAAACGTCATTTCGTAACCGCAAAATAAAACTTCGAATTTATTACAGCAAGGTATGTAGGGGAAGTCCATATGTTTACATGAATTATAATTTTGTGAAAGTTAGACCTGTCTTAACACTTTTGAATCTCTGCAGTCATAGTGGAACACATAACATTATATTCACAAAGTACCTTCCAAAACATTAATTACACGTTTGACTTATTTACATTTTGCTTATTCTTGATTTTTTTTATATTAAACAGTTAAATTCTAAAGGGTAAAAATATAAATTGAAATCGAGAAATGTTAATTTGAAAGTTGGACATGGCACCTTGGAAGTAAGACATGTCGCCTTAGAAATGAGAACTGTCACCTTGGAAGTAAGAGATTTTGCCTTGGAAATGAAAAAAAATGCCCCTTGGAAGTGAGAGACGTCGCCTTTGAGAAGTGCGAAATGGTACGTTAGAAGTACCAAAATGAGAATCTAAATTCGTCAAATGAAATGTGCAATATAAATCTAGTCACTACTAATTTGTTAATATCAGTTTAGACGTACTACTGGTTCTTACTCAAATCATGAGCTAGGAAGACAACTAGTTTCTCAGTATATCGTTTTACATAAAATATGAACAATATACGTGAACAGTTATTTAAAACAATTGTTATTGTTTTATAACAGTGGTAAAGTAGGTTTTCTCTTTATTGAAAAGTATTTACTTGTATTGGCTGGCATTTCGTTTATTTTCAAGAGTGTTAAGTTTCTTTTTAATTGCATCTCATGTAATGATATCAGAAACAAAGTACATTTGGTACAGCAGGAATGCATGTTTTCAAAAAATCTGAACACATCTGGGTATATAAATAAAAAGACATGCAATTTTAAAATCGTTAGTCAACACATAGCACTGGAAATAATAAAATACTACTTCCTTATCACACGCATGAGTGAACTTGATGAGCTTAAACTAGTTAATTGAACCAATATTGGTTTAGAAAGTAAGGGATAATGAAACACATATACTAAGTACATGCATTTCCTTGTTGCAAGGATTGTCTGACTTTGACTGCGACATGTTACAGAAAAGTAAATGTGATCACAGATCACAGACAA
Source organism: Mytilus californianus (assembly GCF_021869535.1). Taxonomy (NCBI): domain Eukaryota; kingdom Metazoa; phylum Mollusca; class Bivalvia; order Mytilida; family Mytilidae; genus Mytilus; species Mytilus californianus. The sequence goes on from NW_026262712.1 coordinate 27,827,145, forward strand.
GAAGAGGAACTGTGAGTGATATAAGTACCTATAGTTTAGTGTTTTCAGTTGAGGGTGTTGTATGACAAATTGAACAATTAGTGTTTTAAACTCTTCAGTCAAATTGTGAACAACATTTTCTCAATTTCTTCTATATGTTTCATATAAGGTCTTACATATAACGTTACTTTTTTCTATGGGTAAGTTTTATGAGTTTCAGAAAATATGCAGAAAGAACGTTATATCATACACATGTATCTGTGAAAGGCAGTATACAAAATTAAAAACTGTGTCTGTCGGTTCATACTACGACGCAGCATGAACGAGAAAAGATGGTTCGAAGTTGTGAATGATTAGCTGTGTTGTATCGTGTAAAGACATTATTTACTGAATATCAAAAATAAGAAGATTAGTTAAACTGACAGTTTTAAGTCATCTTTTAAATGATCTGAAAATGTTTCATAACAGCTATTAATTCAAATCTAATTTCAACCAATTCAAATCTCATTTCAATCAATTCAAATCTCATTTCAATCAATTCAAATCTCATTTCAATCAATTCAAATCTCATTTTTTTACAACCCTATTGTCTAAGGTTTCGTATTTTTGTGATACTAACTGGAATGGAATATTGCACAATACCTTGTTTACAAGAAAGCCATGTAACAAATACGAGAAATACTAAGAAATGGAGATGTGAACAATGCTTTGTTTGCATGATATATTCACCTAAATGCAAAACAAATGTTTTTGTTGTACATCTTGTATATTTGTTATTTTGCTTTGCTTATGTACAAATGTATGAGTGTTTTTGTTACGTGTGCTATATTTCTCACTATCTATGTACATTAATAGGTCGGTCAGTAAAATTGTGAATGCAAAAGGAAACCTCAAAGAAATAACGAAAAATTATAAGTGTAATTCTTAAATCAGATATTCCAAAATTATGTAGGGAAAATGGTTAGAATTAAATATATCATTGATACAAGATAAACAAGTTTTTAACGTTACGTCATCTCTTTAAAATTCATATATGCTTTGATGATACATTGTAGTTAAGTTAGTTTAGTTAAAGTTGACCTATTTGTGGTACTCAACTAAAATGTTTTCGAATCGGTCACATTGACGATATCAATCAGAAAAGTCTAATGTTGAAAGAAAGAATAATCATCTTCAATGATTAAAATAAACAATTCGTCAGACATATCTTAGTTAAGTTAATGACATATGATATTAAAATGGACATTCGTATTCTAGGTTTTTCTGCATAAACACCATCTGGAAAAAGGAAAAATCGCATACCTGTAGGAGCAAATACATGTTATTCTTTCTTATCGTATATCTTACTTATTGGTTATACATGTTTTATATCATTTGATAAAATCAAATTGCGCCCTAATTTGTGTTCATGCTTTATATATCATGTAAAATAAATAGCATCCTTGTTTGTTTTATTTTCTGGCCTTTATATTTCATTTTGATTTTTTTTTTAAAATGTAATAAGTTAAAAATCAGACACTTAATGTTTTAATGTCTAAAGCACACCATTTGTTTTATCATAAACACATTTAATGTTTTAAAGTTTGTATTGGTATAATGTTGTTTTTAATTATTGATCAATTAAACTCTCTGTTTAGGTTTTTATGTAATTTTTGGGGTTTGTAAACTATTTGTGTCAAGCGAAAATGATGCAAGATATTATAAAACATACTATCGTATAAAAATAAGAAGACGTGGAATTAGTGCCAATGAGACATCTCTCCACCACAGACCAAAATGACGTAAAAGTTAGCAACTATGACATCGTGCGACCATTGACAAAGAGCAAATCCCATACCGCATAGTAACCTATAACAGGTCTCAAAATGACAAATGTAAAACATTTCAAACAAGAAATCGATCTACCGGATTTATGACAAAGCAATACACGAAAAATAAATATGATATGCCACAACAAACGATAACCACTGAATTACAGGCTCCTGAGTTAAACGTGTTAACGGGCGCCCAACCCTCCCAATAACCTCTGACAGTGGTGATATAGCACATCATAAGCAAAAAATATAAAAATCAGTTAAAAAAGGCTTAACTCATCAAATTGATACAGCACAAAAACAACTTTAACAAAAACAAAGACACAAAGTACAGATCTGAGAGTACTCGCAATTACTGAAATATTGTTCGTTAATGTTTTACTACTATTGGCTCGGTATCACTGCTTGAGGACTGCTACTACAATAGAGTACTATTCGCTTACCAGAAAGCACTTTCATTCTGATATGATCAAAATGCTACATTTAATTTGTAAAGGAGTAAGTTCGGTACGGGTCAAACTTTGCTCCAATTATTAAGTTCAATGTTTCAGGATAAAACGTGTTTTAAGTTGATGAAAAGACATATAAGAAAGTTAAATAAAATTATGTTTGCCAAAGTTTTATTTTCAAGCATTGATTTTCATATCCCAAATAGGTTAGGAATAGAGGTTTTTGCGACATTGGACAAAATCGCTTTTATAACAAATATTATGCTAAAATATCTATGTTGTTAACGCCTGCGCTCATTTTTTTTCCTCTCCAAAACATCAATGTAAATTTACCCATTTTCATAGAATTTTCGCGGAAAATCAAAATGGGTGCTATTTGTGACGTCATGAATAGCACGCAAAAACATAAATTTTCAACAAAAAGACGTTTTTTCGATCTAGTCATTATATTAGCTATGATTCCTTGTGACAGTGGTCAATTAATCATAATTTTACATATCAGCTAGAATTGGCGGCCATTTCACTCCTTTCCAATCAATTATTTATCAGATTTTTTTGTCATAAGAACGTTCTTAAACTATATGGTTGCATCACCTCGACAAGGCAGCAATTGCATAATTTGATATGACGAAAACATATAATGTGCTAAGTATGATGGTGTTAAAGTGTTAAAGTGTTAAAGTGTTAAGTGAAGGTGAAAAGTAATGCAACTGTTGGTGCATATTTATAAATATTTATATCTTTAACGTTTATTGTAGCATTTTGGCGTTAAAAGGCAAACTTATTTACTTGGTTATGTCGTAGATGTATTCCTATGCTTAGGATTAAAATTAACTAGGAACTGATGCTTATGACCAAGTCATTAAAACTAGCAATATAACATATACACGTATATATAACTAACTAGCTATTTATAAAACATTATAATATACAACATATCACAGACTATATAATATAGAAACATGTTATACATGTCATCTGGTATTATTGAAATATCGAGTAATATGTTTTGCAGTAAGACAATTTTCAATGTGTTTCTTCATTAAAATTGACATCAATGTCACGTGAATTTAATTTACACACTACATTTTGTACATAAGGATGTGATCCAATATGTATATCTGTGTACTTGTATTTAATACTAGCTAATTTACGTTAAGTATATAATTAATACCATAACTGAATTCATCAACTCTAACTTCTTAAAATATATGATGTTAAAATAATTAATTACATACGAGAATAATAAAGTTGCAAATATCATAATCATAAGGACTAGGGACGTAAATCTTATTGAATCGCTAAAAGCTCCTAATCTACGGAAGATAATTCATGTTTACTTAACAATATTGATGATCAGATATAAAAAAAAGTATACCTAACTAAAATAAATATACTCTTACCACTTGTGAAGTGAGTTTAATTGGTAAAATTAACAACACATCACACACTTATAGGCATTCTGACTAAATCAATTGGAGTCATGAAACCAAAAATATGAACATATATATTCGAAGTCGAATTTAAAAAAAAAAAATATATATACAATTTGAAAAATTTCTGTACTCATTAATATTCATATTTCATAATAGAAAAAACTATTCAGTACAAAACTATTAATATATATCAATGAAACCACTTTTACGCTTTTTTTTCTAGCAAGCCACCTTCTATGAATATAAACTATTCATGACTTTAATCAAAAAGTAATGTCTGCAAATTAACAATTGAATTCTACCGTGACACATAACCGTGGATTATATAATCATCTACTTGTAGTTGAATACAAAATACTGTCATGTACATCTTCCGTACTTTTGTAACGTGTACGCAATCTGATGAGAACGGAGTCAAAAAAATAGAAACGTTACTAGAACTTGTTAATTACTTGAAAATATAAGTAATGCTGATAAAGAAGGGAACTCACAAAAGTCAGTAAATATGTTGTATCCAAAATGAAGATATAAGGTATACACGTAACTATTGGGGTCAATATAAACGGGGCATACATTCAATCCTATGTCATGGCTCGTCTCGTGGAAATCTACTAGGTGGTCCGAGAACACAGTTATCGTTCTTTGATTTTCGTTGTCTACAAATATAGTCCCTAGTGTGGACAATGTGTTACTCGCAATATTTTTTATACCCTTTCTAAATTTATTTCTTCATGTTTTATGCCTAGAATAGCAAGTAGGGGGATGAAATTACACTGTAAAAAAATTTGGGTCATGATTTTTAAAGTAAAGTAGTGATTTGGTCCCGCTAAGAAGTCTTAAAAATTAGCATTTCGAAAGCTGTCAAAGGAATTCAAGACCCCCTTAAAAAGTATTGAGAAAGCGCAGGTGGGATTTTTCAATTTTCATGTATTGTCTAAAAGAAATGCACTACAAAATAACTGTGTTTTCGGGCCAGGTTCATAAACGAACTAAAATTTATCTCATAGCCAATCAGATACAACGTTTCAAATATATCCAAAATGAATATTCAACAAAAACAAATGTATAAAGTAAAAAAACAAAAATACCGAAGGCATTTCCTTATATAGAAAATGGTGGATAAAATCTGGTTTAATAGCTAGGTAAACCTCTCACTTGTATGACAGTTGCATACAATTCCATTATATTGACAACAATGTGTGAGCAAAACAAACAGACATAAGAGGTAAACATGTAAAAAATTGTGGTACAGCAGTCAACATTGTGTTATAATCTTAATCACTATAAAAATAAAAAACTATGTCAGCAAAGAAAAACACAATGGCGAACACACACTTTATAGAAAATCGTCTCGCTATACTGTCTCAGCTTAGGGTGAGGGCTGGCGCGCCTTCGAACTATTTAACCCTGCCACATTCTTTATGTGCCTGTCTCTGAACGAAAGTGCTTTCTGGTATAAACATGAACGAACAATATTTCAATAATTGCGAGTACTCTCAGATCTGTAGTTTGTGTCTTTGTCTTTGTTATTTGTTTTTGTTCTCTATCGATTTGATAAGTTAAGCCATTTTCAACTGATTTTTATGTTTTTTGCATATGATGTGCTATATCACCACTTTCAGAGGTTATTGGGAGGGTGGGCGCCCGTAAACACGTTGAACTCCGCCACATGTTGTATGCGCCAGTCCGAAGTGAGGAGCCTGTAATTCCGTGGTTGTCGTTTGTTGCTGTAAATTATATTTGTTTTTCGTTCGTTATTTTGTACATAAATCAGGCCGTTCCTTTTCTCGTTTGAATTGTTTAACATTTGTCATTTTAGGGCCTTTTATAGCTGACTATGCTGTATTGGTTTTACTCATTGTTGAAGGCCGTACGGTGACCCATAGTTGTTAATTTCTGTGTCATTTGGTCTCTTGTGGAGAGTTGTCACATTGACAATCATACCACATCATCTTATTTTAAATGTAAGTCATCAAATTTGCTTTTCATTGAAGTCATGAAAGACTTTTGATTCGCCAAAATCTCACCCTTGTCAAATGATATATTATATACCTGGGTGCTCAATTATTCACTAATTTTTTTCCAAGACACTCGTAGTAGTACGATGTACATACAAAAACAATATTAGTTGAAGCTTTGTCCGCAGGAACAACAACATATATCGTGAAGAGATGATAGACATCTTCTGTGTCTCTGAATACGGACTTTGGTCGATCATTCAAACAGTATTTAATTTTTCAATTTATCAGAGACCTGATAATACTATTCCCAAAATTTAATTTTCAAGTAAAAATTTAAACTGTTTTATTAATTATTAATAGAGTAATTACATAGATAATTTATATAATAATACAAAATAGTCATAAAATTCACTCTTCTACAGGAATACAATGTATTACCACAACTCTATCATCATATCTATGTTATGAACGTACGTCTATTCTACTGTATCATAAAGTATATTTGGATCTGTAGCCTTGTCTATAATAGCTGGAAAAGGATTGCCACATTGCCTACATAAGTTGAGTGCGATCCTAAATATCTTTAACATGTCAATACACACCACTAGTTACACATAGGTCCGATTATGAAGGTCTACACAGCTAGCACTTATACCGAATCAATAAAAGGATGTGTCTGAAAAAAATAATGTTTCCGTATTTGAAGATAATTTTAAGTGTTTGATTGTCAACAATCACTTGATCCTTTTTGAAAATCATCAAAATAGTTATGTATGCAATATGTACAATGTGAAATTAAATCACATTTTAACATAAAAGTAAAACATGTGCATCACCGTTTATATGTTAAGATATCTCTCAGGCTAATAAAGAGGAACAATTTGACAGTCATGTACTGCATTTCTTTTAGATTAAAGGAGGAGGAGGTATACAAAAACCATTATTTCATGTATTTGGCCGCTGAATTTTCAAATATATGTGGTTTTGCATTAGCATATCTATGACATCTTGAAGCAAAACAATTTTATATGTTAGGTTGACTCATATCTAAAAATTAATGACAATATATCAAAATGAGGCTAAGTTGGTCGCTTTTGCAGTGCACGTGTTGCATCAAATTTTTGGTACTCAAATATAATGCTTTGAATCGGTCAGATTCGTGATTTGAAACAGAGAAGCTTAAAGCCAAAGGCAAGAGTTGTCAAAATAAAAGATTCTTCAGACATATCTTTATTAACAAAAAGACATATTTGAAATTAAAAGGACATTCGTATTTTAAGTTCTTCACCAACAAAAGATTTTCCTTAACATGTTGGTGCATATTAGGATATATATATATATCTTGACATTTTTGTGGGAATTTGACGCTAAAAGTCAACATTTTTACTTAGTTATACAATGTAGGACCAAAAATTCATTAGTTTGTCTATGTAATGAAATGAACGTATTACGTCTGTAATGACAGGTATATTTGAATCTGAAATCTTGTCTTCTTGTCTTATGATAGCTTCATTGTGTCAGTGGAAATTGATTGCCACATTGCAAACATCAGAGGAGTGCAATCCTCAATATCTTGAAAATTTGAATAATCACTACTACATGTAGTTATAAGTAGGGTGGATTATGGCGATCTACACAGCTAGCGTTAATACCGAATCAATATTCCATAAAGATATGTCTGCAAGCATTAATGTTTCGATATTTGAAAATATTTATAAGTGTTTAGTTGTCAACAATCAATTGATCGTTTTCGGAAATGATTTAAATATTCATAACAAAAACACTTATACAAACTATATATTTATATATTAAGATTCTTTAATTTCAAACAACAAACAGTTTAAGAAAAATTTATAAGCACCCAAAAGCGTATGCATACAAAGTTGGGATTTTGCTTCACTTTTAAGATATTAAGAGGTTTTCTAAAGCTATAATATGCTGTATCACAAAATACTTTTCCTGAACTTGTGTTCTTGCTACAAGTAAAAAACGAAAATTTCCTAAACATTCCAAAATGAAAAATTATACTTTTTGAGTTATGTCCCCTTACATGGCTAAGTTAAGAATGTAATTGGAACTTTTTTAAAACATCGAAAAACTGCAGTTGATTTGTATTGTTCTTTATTCAAATAAACAGTTTTACACATTAATTGCCAATATGTCCCATAGTTTGCAGATTTATGCAAAGAACTAGACTGACTGTGAACTACTATTTTACGATCTAAGTTGGCGGTATATAGTAAGTTCAATTGGATATTATCTTCTTGCAAAAATATAATCATATTATCTGCATAGTATTGCGCTTCCCCTTTGCTATAATAATCTGCTCAGTCTTTCACATGTCACAGATTTATGAAGTAATTTATACATCAAACCGAGCCAAGTTATAAAATTTGAACCAAATATATCTGGTTTTAGGTTTTTTTTGCAGTTTAAACATAGAAAAATGGCGTCTCTGACTCTAAATACACACAATTACAATATACTGATAAATTGTTAAATCTATTGTTAGATTTTTATCATATTAATATTGTACAACACTAGCTCCTCCAAACAACATACGACCTTTTTTGACATAATCTTTGACAGTGGTGTTGAAAAAAATGTAACAACACAACATAGGAACAAATCGAAAAATCGTTATAAAGATCTTGCCTCTTTAGATCGCTACTAATCAAGTCCATGATATGCCACGTATATGTCGTATTTTCAAATATATCATACTTGCTAAGCTGGAAAAGTATGTGAGTTGTGCGAATCTGAAGTTCCATATATTTCTTTTTACATCCAAAATATTTAGTCATTGGTTTCCTGCGATAGTGTACCCGTCGTCTTAACTCGCTATATATGAGTTAGTATTTAACAATGTACTTTTATGTAAAATCATCTTTGTTAAGGTAAAACTGTTTCGTAATAAATTGTTGGCTACTGTTTTTGATTGCCATATAAGTGTCTGATGAATATATAGTTAACATAACGTTTTATTTGAGTGGACAATTGTCTAGAAAAAACAGGCAATACTTAAATTCAAGAATGGATATAGTCATATACAGCTTTATAAATTTGTATGAATAAAACCAAATCAAAGATTATCTAGAGTGCGAATCCTCGAGTACATGTGTAAGTTTTGAAAAAACTTAAAATAAACAGTAATAATTGACCGAAATACAACAATTAAAATAAACATATTAAGATATATCAGCCTACGCCCACTGATAAGGCATTGACTTTGAACGGGTATATGAATATATGTGCTTTATTTCTATTCAATTCGTTAGGATTTCATTAGTTGTACTTAAATTCATTGTTGGCATACCGACCCAAACAACCTTGATCAGCAAACCAGTTCACGTAGTTTATTTTTCTTAAATCTGATACTTTACAAGGGGCAGAAATCTATCAACAACTGGTTTCAAAATTATACTTTGAATTGTAAGACTTAAAAAAAAAAATTTCACAAAGCATCTATTTCCTGTTGTTATTGCCTTTAAAGTAAAATATAAAGAAAGTTAACAAAATATATGTATACATCATATGCCTACATTCGTTTATTTTTAATCTGAAATTAAATTTTGAAAGAACATTTTCAATGAATATTGTACTGTGTTATTTCTCTTTTATTATTAAAATATATGTATGTCCGCTATAACGGTAAACGACGCGTCATGATAACCATGGATACTTTAATATAATTATTGGTATAAAATGTGACATCTTATTAATAGCTGAATTTCACATGTAAGTAATATGAATTCAACAAAATTATTTGTACTAGTTATGTCCTTATCATAACACAATTTTGTCTCATGTACATCGACGACATATTCTTTTTTTTTTTAATTTGTAGGTAACAACCAGAAGTATTATAAAAATTAATTTTTCGATATTGTTTTGTATTCGGTTTACCTATTGTTAGATTTTACATCATGCCAAGGTAGTATCATTCGCAAAACATAACAATTATCCAGTGGTCCTTGGGATACCTTATCTTCTATTTGAGAATATCAGCAAACAATAAACATTCCGTTTAATATTTTATTACAATCATAAAAATAAGGTGCATCTTAAAAATGTAATGAGTTGGATTAAAATATTCGCAGCACAAATTGAATACAAGTAATATAGATATTTATCATTCATTACTATAGTATTGATATTCTAGTCCGAACACTATCTGTATTAACCATGGTTTTATAAGTTGAACCGAAAAACATCGTGTGATTAATAAATAGTTAATTGTTTATAAAGTATATGTTCCTAGCGGTATAACTTCTTTCAACAAAACATCCGTATGTAGTAAATTGTTCGTTAATCAAATGAGACCATGGGTGTCCATGTTAAAAGTTAAGATAAGTTTGTTTACCAGTCAGTTATTTATTTTGAACCGTTTATCACTAAAACCGAAAACGCTTGATAACAACCATAATTTGCAAATTTGAAACAAACATAATGATGAAAGTTGATTATATTTCGCTTAAAAAGGGGTGATTGAACGAAATGCTTATTTTTGTCATATTTATATATCAGTTGCCACATCTCAAAGCAGTGGTATACATGAACATACAAATTGCACTGTCGTTGACATTACATAGTTGTTAAAACTTGTGACTCATCCGTTTGTTAGACTATAAACAATAACTATTGTTTAAATCATAACTGTTAAGAAAATGAAATTGTTTAGAAAAAACAACTAAACTTTTAAAAATATGCAAAAAATTAAGATTTGAAAAAAGAAATACTGTTTTGGAAACGTAGCAGCATTTCATGTGTCGTATTACTAGACTAGGTCGTCCTGATGAAAATTCCAATCATTATGTCAATTGGAAGTAGTCGTTACAGTTTTTGTCGAATATGTATTGGTTATTTTCTATTATTTTAAACAATAACATATAGAAATCCACGTATTAAATAGCGGAAACAGAAAACGAGTATGACCTAGAATTTAAAACAAGGAAATGTGACCTTTCATTTACTAAATAGCCAGTAAAGATGGTAAGTTTAAATTGTTTGTCTTTATTAATTTCGCATTTAGACACATTCCCAGAACTTACTATGCACCTGATAACAAACATCTTTCGTACAATTTGCTTTTCTACGGTTTATCATGGGAATATCAGAAAAAAAATTATGGTCAGCACAGGAAACCCAAATCATGGAATCGTGAACGCATTATACATGTTATAAGGAAATTTATTTTCATGCCTACTTTGACAAAAACAACAACAACCGTGGATTCATTTATTTTCGTGGGTACCAACTGTCGTTGACGAAATATTGGGTTACCGTGGATATTTGAATTCGTGGTTTTACCAAAGTCTGCATATAAACCTATAGAAAATTTGTACTTCGTCGGACATTTAAAATCGTGGTTAATCTGTAACCACGAAATCAACGAAAATTGATCCCACGAAAATTAATGAATCCACAGAATTTTAAAAAAAAAGATAAAATTAACACCAGATTTCTAGAGGCTAGCATTCTGTTCTCATTTTTTTCTCTCTGCTCTGATAATTTAGTAAAATTCCAAATCTTTTAAACCAATTGTAAGGTATAAGTAGGACTGAATAAATAAGTTTATTTAATCTGGACAATACACAGGTAAATTTGGCTCACTTGATTTTCACACGAATCTCATATGAAATTCATGTGAAAAATGTCATGTGAAATTAACCTTAAAGAAGCTTATACCTAAAACAAATATATATAACGTGTATTTCACGTGAACTTTACAAATAAAAAAAGTGTTTTTCATGATATTTATTAAATAATAAAATTTAAAGGATATAACTTTGTTTTGAAAATTGCACATGAGTTTCACATGAGATTATGATGAATCTCAATTCGCGTGAAATTCACGTAAGTGCAATTTCCATGTATGTATAATCGAAATATCAGTTGTGACTTCATTAACATGTTGATGTTAACATTTTTTTTCACAAAGTGTTTAAACTATAAAATCACCGTGTCAGCCAAAGTTTTACTCAATCAGCCATGGATATAGGAAGATGTGGTATGTTTACCTAATTTACACTCTTTGTATTCATAAACAATAACATGTGTTTTGTTAAGTATTGGCTCATTTATATATATTAAAGTAAGGATCTGAAAATGAACATGTGTTTTTGTTATCTGCATATTTATCATCTTTATATATTGTTGAATTCTTACAATTGTTCATAGGGATACAAATGCTTTTTCTTTCGGAAAAAAAATAACTTAATTATGCAGCCTTATGCTAACAATAGATCATGATTTATTTTCGTGTGTTTACTGTTATATAAACAAACGACCCCTGGCGAAGAAAATATGTATGTTGCATATTACCTATAGTTATCCTTAAAACGAGTATGACATTTCCACCAATAAACGAATTGTAGGTCACCAGATATACTTTTTTTCTCAAATGTAATAAATGTTTCACTTTAAAATAAGTCTTTTTTAACTTGTGCTGATTATGAAACGATCTTAACTCAAACAAAAACATGCTTCCTACTAACATTTTTCATTGTGTTCAGATTTATTTTACTTTTAAAGAGATAGCACCATTTCTATCTGTTCTATTTTTTCTTATCTTTTGAATGAAAAAGTTGCCGTCTCATCTTTTAATATCTTAATAACTATGTTTGGTTGGTAAACCAGTATCAATTCCAGCTAAGCCGTGTTTAAAAAAAATGTCCTACCAGTTGCAGTTAAGCTGATACGTGTTTCTGGAATAAACTGATAAGTATACGCGATACTTTGATTCGAGATGTCTATTACAAAAAGCATGCTTGAACAACAAACCAAATCACCCTCATCACTAGTCAAAACAGTATAAAACCAATATTGACGAAGGGAGACTTAACTTTAATTTGTAAAGGAAAACATAATTCCGATACTGGAAATTAATGTTAAAAAGGAAAAACATACAATTATCAGTGCAATGCATAACGCTTAAAAACTGGCAACTTTTTAAATCATTGTAGCAGTGAAGGTCCAGTAAAAGGTACAGACATAATAGTTTACGCCTAGGACCTGCTTAACAACCGAATATATTCAGTTTAACTGGTATTGTGTTATATACAAACATCATCTGGAATTGTATCTGTTTTACGATATATAATTTGAAATTTCTCTTATAAACAAAACATCACAAGGCATTGTGATATTTGATAAAATAACATAAAACATATGGTGCCTAAATAAAGATTATAGTGCGTTCTAAGTGTATGAAATGTTTTAAAAAATCTGAACACTAATGCTTTTAAACCCCAAGACATGTCCAGACTTGGTACTTTTTTTTAATATTCTCGTTAACATCGCAAAATAATTGTTTTTCATTCAAACTGCATGATGAGTCTCGTGTAGACGGAAAACGCGTCTGTTGCATTGTTTAATGTACCTTGTATCTTAGTTGATATGTCATCTAACTCTATACCTTTGTTAAATAAAAACAAATCGTTTCATTTTAGGTGATGATGAACATTTGTTTGCTTTGGTTATTTTTACAAGGTAAGATCATCTTACGGAAATTGACAATCGCTGAATCAAATAGGTAAAGCATACAGGTAGAGCAATATATGTTGAGCTGTTGTTGTAAAAATAAACAAATATTGCCATGCACTAGGGATGTAAGCTTTCACATTTAAAAACTGCATTTGAGTAACAAAATTCATGCGATCCGCGTATAATTCCAGACAAAAAAATGTGCGATCCAGATTTTGGAAATTTTATAGATGCTTCGATTGCAAAGACACAACAATTGCAACTGACACAGTCGACTTTGACCGTAAACAAAATTTCAAGGTATAAAGATATTCAAATATCAAACTAATAGTTGTGCATGCCAATACTTGTTGGATATGCATTAGGAAAACGACGGAAGCCATAACTGGAGCAGGAACTGCTTACCCTGCCGAAGTATCTGTGTTCATCCCGTTTTTTGGTGGGGTTCGTATTGCTTAGTCTAAAGTTGTGTATACAGTATTTTGTGGACTTGCTCGTTTATCGTCTTTTTTTCGTTTTTCGCCATTCGTTTTCAACTTTTTTATTTCTGTGTATATAGGTTTTGATACCCTTTGGTATATTCCGCTTCTTTGTTGTAACGATTTGTCAATTGCAATATGAATCGCACATTTATATCATGTTATAGTGTACGCTTGGTTTATAACATTGCGCTTCAGACGCGTAGTTTGTTTCTTTGGTTATAACATAGTATGTTCTTACTGGGGGTGAACGCTGATTTTATGATATAAAAAAAGTATAAGAAAAACACCGAACTCTAAGACAAATTAAAAAAAGGGTATCCATAAAACCTGACAAAATCAACGGAACGAATGAAAAACAACTGTTATATCCCTAAATTGGTACAGGCATTCGGAAGCCAATGGTGGGTTAACCTAGTTCATAGCTAGATAAAATCCCATTAGTATAATAGTTATTTATAGAAAAGTAAAAGATGTTTTATGATTACTAACGAAACAATTCTCTACCAGAACCACATGACGTAGAATTTAACAACTCTAGGTTACTATACGGTCTTCAACAGTGAGCAAAACCCATATCGCATAGCTAGCTACCAAAGGCCCCGAAATGAAAAATGTAAAACATTTCAAACGAGAAATAACTAACGGTCTATTTAATGTTCAAAACAATGAACGATCAAACAAATATGATATACAGACACATAAGGCAACAACCAGAATTAAAAGCCCCTGACTTCGGTTAGTCACATACATAATGTGTCGGGATTCAAAATGTTTGCCAAACCCTTCTCATAACCTTGGACAGTGGTGTAACAGTACAAACTATACCAGGTGAAAAGGGTTCAACTCATAGTTCCGTTGTATATATTATATTGGATGATCATCCCAAACAGACATAATACATTTAATAGGTCATTACAATAATTGGGATTCAGCATTTACAAATTTGCAAATACACATCACAGACATACGACACTGCTGACTTAAAAAGTTAAAATAAACATATGCACATGGCTCTACAACTGCCGATACCTGTATCTTGACATTGCACAAGGTCATGTTTTCTCTGACTGTTTATGACGTCTTTACACAAAATCCATTGGATCTTAGATGTGTACTGATTGATATTTTAACCTCAGATGCATGTTGGTTTGTATTAGTTGGTATTGGCTTTGAACTAGCTGTCAGAAACTGCGAGAAATCTCAGATATGTACTTAGCTTCGTTTTGTTGTGGGGATGTATAAGTACCCTCCAACGTTTACTTTGTGTTTTTGTTATATGTATTTCTATTTGTATCCATCTGATGAGTTAAGCCTTTTTCAACTGATTTTTATTGTTTGTTCTTATGTTGTACTGGTACACCACTGTCCAAGGTTAGGGGAGGGTTGGTGCCGTCAAACGAGTTTAACCCCGCCACATTCTGCATGTGCCTGTCCTAAGTAAGGAGCCTGTTATTCAGTGGTTGTCGTTTGTTGCCGTGTAACATATTTGTTTTTTGTTTACTTTTTTGTACATAATTTAGGCCGCAAAACAAGTCTTTGTAGGTGAAATACATACAGTATATTATATTCACTTACTCGATAAAATACGAATTAAGTAAAATATAAAAGCAAGGGCCACCACAAAATGATCAAGCCACACCAGGAACGCTCAAAGCCAAAATAATTCGATAGCTGGATTTATAAATACCGAGTCACGCCAAAAGTCATAAGACCAAAAGAAACATAATAACACAAAGGCAAATAAAATAAATAAAAAGACTACAACTTCAGTACATACAATTACTATTAAGACCGTCTTGTATTTTTATTGAAATAGACCCTGAATATTTATCCATGAGACTTTCTTTAACAGATACCTCGCTCATTATTTTTTTCTCAGGCACCGTATTTGAATACCATGTACAGTTTGAGATACTAGTTCATGTCATTGAGAACCAAAAGATGGCGCTGCGTAATGACGACCAAATGTATTTGAAACACGATATGTTTTTAGCAATGCCAAAAAAAAAAACAAAACAAAAAAAAAACAAAAACAAAAAAACTCATTGTTTTTTGTCAAATTGTTTCAAAAATGAATTACCGAAACAGTTCAGTTTTGAAATGATTGGGTTGAAATAATTTGCCAAAATATTTAAGTGTTTGCATTTTGTAACTTTTGCTGTGATTTTATTTCCCATAAACTTGTACTTGATTATTGATATGTCTTATAATAATTTTATTTCAATAAACATAATTTATAGAAACAACTCCTTCCTTGTGTTGTTTTCTTTTAAAAGGTACCCGTAAATGGACTAGCTATAGTTTGCTGGACGATGTACATCAAACAGCAATCAATTACTGTAAATTCAGAAATTATGGCGAGGTGTTTATTAATGCGAAAAATGCGACTACCTGAATATCGCAATAATAAGAACTCGCATTATAATATCAAATACATAAATTTATATGTAGCTTTTCCTGCAAAACCCAATAATTAATTAAACTCGCATTTGTGCTAATCTTTCAAAAATGGCAATAATAAATGCACACAATATGTTTTGAATTTACAGTAATCAAGCAATCAATCAATCATCCTTCTGGTTGATTTTATCCTTCAAACCATTTTGATTCAAGCGCCAGGGATAATTTTTACGTAGACGGAACTCCCTGCTGTTGTAACAAATCGTGGGCCTGGTATGCATGATGAAGGGACTATTCTATTAATAATTCGATCAAAACAAAACGATGAATAGGTCATGTCTGCAGTATCAAATGTTTCATTCTACTGATTTATTTTCTTTTTGTATTTTTTATCATGCTTATTAGCAGTGCAAACAAAATATGCGACCAAGTATTGGCTTTGATTGTTATCCTTCAATGAACCTATCTTGCAATTAAACGACATTTCCTTTCTTCAAATAGGACAAATTCAAGAAAAATATGAACAAACCATGCAAACAAAAAATCAAAAATTTCATAGCCATCCGTAAATTAACTGGAAAACCTTTAAATCTCAATTGAGACGTCAAGCTGCAAATGTGACATGCAAATTTAGAACAATAACAAAAACATTAATGCAATAAAAAGAAACCTGGTTTTGATCTAGACGAGCAGTCGCTATTAATCGTGTTTTTAATGCGCTTACTTGAACAATTTTATTTTGGGATTACTTCATTTTCCTCGGAGACATTATTTCTAAACCGGCCCTTCCATTCTTAGTTCTGACGTCTTATCCGTAAATCATTTGCACAAAGTGAATACAATCTAACTACATCTTTACTGTAGGTCAAAAAGGAGAACATTGTTGCTGTAAAAAAATAACTGAATTAATGTCTGCATAATTATTACATGACAACACAAACGTTTTCACTCTGGATTAATTTCAAATGTTGATTCTTTTTAAGTATTTCAGACCAAACCATATTTACAGACTCAATCATCACAGTTAACATTGCAGAAAGGGTCAATGTTAAATCTTCCATTTAAAGTTATTAACAGAGGGATAAGATGCAAGTTTGAAAATGAACAAACACTTTTCATCCATGGAACCTACTATGCAAAAGAACGGAGCTTGGTATTAAATCAAGCATTTATCGAAATTCTAATACTAAATGTTACAGCAAGTGACACAGGCGTTTACTGGTATCACGACTCCATTCGATTATCTGCATGGGATTCACCAAAGAATAGTATGTTTATCGTTCCGTACATAAGTTTTATACGATGAGTTTTAAAGATATCACTTGATCTTTAAAATTGGCAAATAATACATACCAAACAAATATGTTAATAGATCAAAACAACAATTGAAAAGGAACGATAATGTCACTTTTCTGGCCCCTTGAATTTGAAAATAAACCTTTAAATATGATCTTCAGATTTTCATACATGTTAGAATATAGATATAAGAAGATGTGGTATGAGTGCCAATGAGACAACTCTCCATCCAAGTCAAAATATATAAAAGTAACCCATTATAGGTCAAAGTACGGTCTTCAACACGGAGCCTTGGCTCACACCAAACAGCAAGCAATAAATTCTCCCAAAAATTACTAGTGTAAAACCATTCAAACGGGAAAATCAACGGTCTAATCTATATAAAAAAACGAGAAACGAGAAACACTTATGAACCACATCAACAAACGACAACTACTGAACATCAGATTCCTGACTAGTCTGTTAGACATCAGTTTTTATATTGTCGAATTTTGTGTAACAAATATGCATATAGCGTCACAATTTTTTGCATTTAGTGCAAAACTGTAAAAACTAAAATAATAGCCTCAATTTTAGACATGATCATCAATATTAAGATTTGAGTTAAGATTTTACGCCCAAATATATATTTATTGCTACCTTTACACATTTATTTTACGAATGTTGTTTTGATAAAGGTTTGTCTCATATTTTTTTCTATCCAAAACCAACTTGAAAAATTACAGTTTGAGCTCCAACATGTAAATATTCTGCATGTTTATGACAATATAGTAGCATCACAGGAGCCTTTTCCATACTCAAGTGTTCGTAATATAGAATAAGGCATGGCAAATTTCATGTTAAAAATTAAACTCTTAATGTCTCATGTATAGGACGAGGCGATTCAGAAACTTGCAGAGAAATGATTTACACATATCATATTTCATAACTAGCGTATAGCGTATATACACACACATCACACTTTTGAAATGCTAAAGACACAAAATGTCTGTAACAACGTTAGCTGTATCATATGTTGGTAAGATAATATGATGATATGGAGTGCTATATAAAACATAGGTCAGTAACATAGGCACTATAGTAGAATGTTTTTACTTACATGAGATACACAACGGGTGCCACTTTTTGGGCAGGATCTACGTATTCTTCCAAAGAACATGAGGTCACTCTTTCTTTTCTAAGTTGTTTTTTCTATGCCTTTGTTTGTCTTGTTAGTCATTTTTATTTTATTGTATTATTATAGTTCATAAAAAATTTAAAACAACCAATTAAAAAAAAATGAAAGAGATATTTTATCACCAAATAGCCGTTTGCCTACCCGTTTAACTTTACCGAATAAAAGCAGATGTAACGCATCAAAATATAAACTGACCCAATCATTGCTATTCTAATTTGAAAATCGTAGACGTGACCTGTTTAGATGTTTTGAGTAAACAGGGATGTAACTTTGGGGCATCGTCACGAACACTTAATACATTTGTAATCGATGGGACAATTTTTCAAAGTGCAATTGACGTAAACGCCTACAGGAGAAGCAAGTCTCGAAGAGTCAACGATTTTACAATACAAGTAGACCTTTTAATTTACCATTTATTTCTTGAATTATGTCACTATTTTAGAGTTTATTCCTATGAACTTCGCAGAAAGGTAAAGCTGCAAGTTGCAAGTAAGTTAAAAAAAAAGACATTTTTTTTAGATTATAAACCTCCCATTTTCAGTTAACGAAGGTTTATTGTGTCGAAATAAAGATGTATACCAAAACTGCAGACAATGTTGATCGCTACTTTGAGTTAACTTATTGCATATCATTATTGAATTCATTACAGTAAAGATACATAACGATGATAAAAAGGAATTTTTAATTATTTTGCGGAAATTTACGAAAGGCATCTTTTTTTTTCAAATATATATAAAATTAACATCAATAATTGATTGTTTTTCTGTATTTGATTACTAGATATATCAGTTTCATGACAAACGAGATCCGTTATTATTTTCTGATTTTGGACGGTGATGTTCCTTTGACCCTTTCTTAATGAATGTTTCAACAGGAATTTGTTCGTATTCCCCGTGTCTGCAGAGTCATTTTTACAAGGAACGCGATCTACATATTACTGGTTTGAATTTCAGTCGGTGTTTCGTTACCAATAATTTCTTAAATCGTTTACTACATTATTCACTAAATATGTGGTTTTGAAGTTTAGCTGTACTATGATTGTTATTAATAATGGGATATCACATCCTAACTTTTACCATAATGTTGTGTATAAAGCACGTAAAACAAAATTGATTGAATAAACTTATTCTGAAATTATGTCATCTTTGAATATGTTTTTGTCGGTTCTAGAATTGTGTTAGCTATTGATACATGTGATACAATAAGTGATATTTATAACGTTACACATGCAACATATTTGCAAACTCATGGCCATACATCCTACTGCTCTTTTGTACCATGTCATCTTTCAACAGACTATTTACGATATTTTAACACTAGATCTGTTGAAAGTGTACTGATTGATACTTTTGAAAAATAGGTATTATCTATTATTTGTTATTAGCATTCGACTTCAGTAGCTTTCGGAAACTAGTCAGAACTGTGAAATCAGAAGTTTATGTATCTATTTGAACCATGTGTAGATCTTATTGGTCACGCCATGTAACAACTGATTTATACATCTATCATTATGACGTACGGTTACATTCTGGTTGTATATTGAATGGTAAAATGGGGATTAACAACAGCAAACATGTTTAACCTTCGCGACATTCGATATGTGTTCTGCAATTCAGTGGTTATCGTTGATTGCAGTCTAATATATTTGTTTTTCGCTTATTGCGTTTTCATTTTTCTTTTATTTCAACACGACAAATCGACAACACTCAAATGCAATTGTACCCCATCCATTTTATATCAACTCCACGATTTGGTTTTGTTTTGGTAACTATTTCAGAATTATGGTTCATTAGGCAAAGAGACTCAAATGAAATTGTTGGACAGGAAGGTAAAAGATTGAAGATTGAATGTTTCTCTGACAGAGTACAGAAGATTACTGAATTAAAGTTAGAATTCAATGGAACAATCATATCAACTGGTGATCATACATCTGTAAGCTATTCGTTTATGCCAGACCGAAGAGATCATCTGACAAAATACAAATGTACACAGTCGTATTTAATAATTGAAGTTACGTTAGTTATAAGATGTAAGCATGTTTTTTGTGAGTTTTTAAAGCAAGCTTTAGTAGATTTTAAGCGGTAAACACGTCAAGATCGTTTGCCTTAGAAATCATCTGATCAATTTTGAAAACTTCAGTTTTCTGTGTATCTGTACAATAATTATGAAAAAATGATTCAAACGTTGAATGGTTAGCCTAGAAAGTTAAAAAGAATATTCGCATTTTATCACACAATCTTTCTGAAAAAGTTGTCAGTACGGTTATTAAACATAATGTACTTCTTAATTGAATTTAAACGTCCTACAGTTAATTTCACAAGTATATATAGAATAATAACATTTCAATGAGATACGAATGTATTATGATTTATATTAGAGCGACACGCTGAGTAATGTGCTAGCGCATACTGTAACAATATGCAGGAAGACACTCCTTCTAAAAAGACACAGTATTATATTTCCAAGCTGGCCATTTATCACTGCTTATTTGTTTAAGGTTCGGACTTTTTGTATATGTTAAGATCAAAATTGCCGTTTGTAAGTCATCTTAAAATGTGACCTGCTAAATAATCTGGTAGCGCATTTAACAAAACAGACCATTGGACTGATTTGCAAGTGTCGGTTAAAGCATTAAACTAGGATTATTTGTACGTTTAAATATAGACAATAGTTGTTTAGCGATACTCAAATCTTATCAATCTATCAAGAAGACAAATGCAGGTTACAACGATACTAAGAAATCGCATACTCTACAGAAAGGAAAGATACCAGGTATGTCGACAGGGTGAGCGTCCTAGGTTATGCATGCTTCACCCGCAACATTAAACCACACTCTGTCAAAATGAGTATAACAGTTGTTCTCAAACCTGTATTCTAATACAATTGAATAAGTCGTAAACATATGTTATGTAGTAGACATTTCGTAGTTGTAAGGATACGAAGAAATACGAATTATTATATTAAATTGCTTACATTAAATTACAGATGCCCCTGCGGTTACTGTTCGTTATACGAATGAAACAATTGAATGTGATGGAGTTCCAGCAATTTATAATGTGTACCGGTTAGATCAAATATCAAAATGGGGTCGAATTGTCCGCTCAGTTAATTTGAATAATGAAACATTCACTTTTCACAAGTTCCCTTTCCCGTACCAGAGAAATGGTAAATACATCTGTGTTGTTAGTAATAGTATACCAAATAAAAATGGAAAGGTTCGACAGACTAGGTCAACAAATGTTATATATGCAGGTATGATATTTTAGTTTGAAAAGTCATGAGTAATAACGTAAGATACAGAAAAGTTTAAAATTTGAAATTTTGATACTTTTTGTAAGTTTTTTAATTTTAGAAAGATAAATTAGAAAATTTGAATGCTTTGTTTGACGTGTTCACGATTTTTTAAACATGTTTCATTATTGTTATGTAGACTGTATTGCTTAAAAAGGGCCCTAATTATCCTCACCTGGTATGTGACGTCATGCAAAACTAAACAGCAATAATGTCTATGAAATTTTACACTTTTGATTGTATTAATTCCGCAGTTGATGGCTCGAATCTTAATACTGATTTTCTGAATTGATACAAAAACCCCTGTCTGTTAATTGACACACTCAGAATGAAATTGGAAAATGAACTAAAGTCACAAAAAGAAGTGTTGCACAAAATGAAGAACGGTCTATTGTTTGCCTCTTTGTCTGCTACACAGATCCCTTCAACCGATCAACTTTTTTCTGCTTTCACTTTGTCAGATGTTTCTCCATTACTCCTTGTGTTCTCTATGCTAAAAATTCCTTTATCCATTGGTCATACTTCTGGTGTCATAATGGTGTAATTTACATAGGATAAGACTGTGAAACACCTTGTCAAAATATTTGGAAAAGTCTAGAATAAGCACATCGGATAGTTTCCCTTTATGCAGTTAATTAAAACTATTGTCAATATGTTCAGGCGAATCAGTTTTCTTATTCATGAATTTCAAATTTTATTTTCTGTTATACCGATGTTGTAGCATTTTTGAATCAACGTGATGTATTTTGATTGTATATCGTTTTTTCCCAGCTAAACAAGATAACATTTATTTTCTCAGGTCCGCCTGTATTTGCACCAGAGAACAAACATATAAAAACTGGAGGAATAGGACAATCGAATACACTATCGTTTATAATCTACAGTCACCCTAATGTTGAAGACATATCTATAGACAAAATAGGACAAAATACAAAAAATCAACATTATGAAATCTACATTGCTTTTCACAGAGTTTGACAACATCGTAGGAATTGAAGGTTATGAGATTTTGATTGAAAGTGATTTATTGAGCACAGACGATTTTCAAGCCTACCGCATTACAGTAAAGAATCGCTTGGGAGAAAGCAGTTATCGTTTTGAAATTATAGATATTGGTAAGTATATTAAAAACAGAAACAAACGACACAAAAGTACAATCAAAATCATAAGTAACAATGCTTAACACGAAAAAAGTATGAAAAGATAAAAAAAAAAGTTACATTATACAATGTAAAAAAGTAAAAACTTCTCAACCGGATGCTCACAAAAAACTTGGGATCATCTCAGGTGCTTCAGAAATTTTAGTTTATCATGGTCCACATTGCACTGGTCAGGTTGCCCATGGTTAATGCAAATTTGGTAAATAGCTACATACTGATGTCGCAATAAAAAAGCGATAGGCATGTGGCTCTGACAGTTGAGACATATGGACTATGGTAGCGTTAGTGATACTTACATTGTGCTCTTATTATGATTGTCTTGAAAGAAAGTTGCTAACACATAATCTTACTGCGTTTCATCGCGTTGACAGTTTTCAGTTGCCAACATGACCCAATTGATCAATACTGAATATATTAGACTTAGATAACCACTAAGTTAAATTATTTCAGGTAGTCACATCTTGTTCCTTCCTTTATCGCTGATAGTTTTCCAACGATAACTAGCCTCCATTGTATATAGTGAAGAAATCAATCTAAGCAGTGCCACCTGCGAATCATATACTGATAACCAGCAGTTTTGCGTAGCTTAAATTTCATTTTGTGCTTGATGTTTTATATCATTGTTAGTCTTTCGGTTTTTGTTATATGTTTGTGTGACACTATTTAGTTCCTTCAAATCATGGTTGTTATTTCCACTTGCCTTGGGTATATTAGGATCTTTATATGTCTATAAAAAAGCATTTAACAAGTTCTCGTGACACCAAGAGCTAAACCCTTTAACAAAACCTGATAGTTACATCAAAGTATGTTCTTTGTTACTGAATCAATTTCAACTGCAGGTTATAACAAGCGCTTCAACCAATTTGAAAGTACGGCTGTCAAACTTCCACATAATAATTATTTACTTTACTGTGTGTAGCTGGTTGCCCTTGCGACACATTGCGTAATTTTTTCACTGATGGTCATGTTGAAAGGTTTCCTGAATTATATATTTTTTTAATGATCCCATGATAAAGCCCTATGTCAATATGGAAGCCTTTTATTTTGGCAGGCATATTATGTTATAAACATTGAGAGTAAGAAATCAAAATCATGTGCCATTTCAAAGAAAGATAAGGTTTATTTTTGATTGATGCATATTTCATTAAAATGTCTAACGTTTCATTAACTTTGTTTTAGATTCTCTATGTTAATTATAATTCTGCAACATACGTATGAAGCAAACACGTCGACGTTATTATTTTTTAGTTTGTTGCTAACAGACAAACAATCTTCTTTCACAAACGTATAACAACATAATTTGTCGCCATGAAAAACTTGATTAACTAAAAAAACACACGTTAAAAAAATATAACTATTTCAGAGAATCTCCCGTTGAGTAATAGAAACAAGACCTTTTTCGTAATACTTTGCAGCATAGCTACAATTATATTTGTTAATATGATCATTATTCACGTCTGTCTTTGTGTGAAACATTTAAAGACTCGGAACAAAAGACACTTTAGTGTGCCTGAAGACGACAATTATCATGCGTATGATGGAACGATTTCGTACCGTACTGTCAGAAACTTAATTTCGTCAGACAGTATTGAAAATCCAAGTCAAAACCCGACAGAACAACATGCAGATGATATCTCAACTGAGATTGATCTGCAATCAACTGATGCTAATACCACGGAATTGAATGCAGAATTTCTCGATAATGGTTTACTACAACGTGATGTAACAGAATTGCAAGGACAACAAATGTCTATCTCTTCGGATGACTCGAGTCTTTCTAATACAGATGTATCGCAGATACCGCCCACTGCAATAGTGGGGAGTGAAAATATCCCTAATTTCAATCAGATTGATAACAGTAAAAATCAAGAATCATCAAGTGACCAAAGGAGTCAAACTAGTAGTGACTCTGATAGTGACACATCACATCATGTTATGGTAGGCAATGTTGGAGATGGATATGAACACGTTTACCAAACGATGAAGCAAAATTATGCAGACAGTCATCAGTATATTGCAATCACAACAGCAAGTCATAACAGCATCTCTTCTTCGGAATCTAATAAAAGCGAAGAACAAAATATTCAAAAGAATCTTGCAAAGGAAGCGATTTACATTAATCTACAATGTTAACGTACATTCTAACAGAAGTAAAACGCGATTTAAAAATTTAGTGTGCAAACTGTAGGAAATAGTTCATGAATTTGCTGTATCGAATATGATTGCAAATCAGGTACGATATTCTGGACGACGATATATGATTTCAATAGCATGCTATTAAACGCTTTGAAATTTTCTTTACGGTGATAATTCTTTAAACGTTATAACATAGCATTGTTTTTGTTTTGTTCATGTGTATCTGTACCTTGTACCTTCTTTTTTATATCGGAATTTGTGGAATTAGTCTGAAATGATATGTAAAAGCCGGTTTTATTTAAATTTAAATTTATTGAGAATGCTGTATTTGGTTCGAACCTTATTTTGTATGTAATGCGATAATTTGGTATTGATTTTTGATGCATATATGTTTTAAAGCCAAATTTTATTCTCTACGATCATATGAAGATTGTTGAAGACTGTATTTTGGTCTAAACATATGATTTTCTGAGCAGACTGAGTTTGCGTGGTTACTGTTATATTGATATAAACATTAAAAATATTTTTAAAAAAATGTGTTAAATTATGCTGTTATTCGTTTACTGTTTATTGTAGAATGTATATATACGCAACGACTACCATCCTGATTTGGGATGTTCAAACAGTCATAGTGGCGAAATATTCTATACTCTGTGTAAGTTTAAGGACTTTACTGCACCGTTATATTGTAACATAGTGTCCGTTTTTGTATAGAGAAAATGTGTGTTAATTTCGTTCGCTTTCATGGACTTGCACTATTCTCTAGGAATGGCCAATTTAAATTTGTGAATGATCCTACAACTGTTTCGTAGTGTATACAAAATTTTGTAAGTTATCACCTGAGCAATTATCTGCTCTTCCGCGATAAAAATGTCATGAAAAAAAAAACAAAAACATAGCATCCCCCTTTCATATACTAAGTTCATACAATAAATTATTTACAAAGTGACTTGTATTTTTCATTCACCGTAACCATTCATTTGTGTGTTTCTTCATTCAGTTACAGAAATATCTGTATTCTAACTGGTTAATGATTTCTAAAGGTTATAAACAAATTAATTAGTAAGTTCATTTCACATTGAAAATATGCCGTAGGGCATATCAAAACCTTATATACCTATATGGAGTTATTTCCTTTCAGAACAAAAGGTCATGTTTTTTAAGAAACAACCTGGACGATACCAAGTTTCAATGAAATGTGCTTCAAGGCATAGAATAATGACCTGCGTCAGGTCTTTATTTTTTCTTATTAAAATGCAAACTATAGATTACCTAAACAATTAATCCGTGTATTGCATCCAATTGGGGTCTATTGTACAATTTTCTATCTTTAACACATTCATCCTGATTCAAAATTTTTGAAGAAAAACTGTGTTTTCAGATAAATGAGAGAAAACATTCAGTCTGAAAATTCTTTAAAAATTCATAAGAAATAATCTGCTTTTCCGCTATAAACATTGTCGCGAATCAAGAAAAAAACACACATCATCTCTTATCTTTTATATAGATTATATGATAAATTACTTACAAAGTGACTACTATTTATTTTATCTTAACAATTAAGTCGTTTCTTGTTTCATGTAATTTCTATACCATTTATATTGTAACTGGACAGTGATTTCTAACATTTATACATGTATCTCGATTGATAAGTGAGTTTTATTTCGCATTAAAATGAGCCGTAGTGCGTTTTAATACCTAAAATGAATTTTAGGTATAAAAGTTTTGTTTCTTGTTGTATAACAAACCTCGTGGTGTCATGATTGACCAAAGAAATACCTCCCTATGGTCGGTCTTTCATTTGATCAATCTTGGCACCCTCGGTGTATTATACGACAAGAAACATCTTAACATATGCATTTTTTAACTGAACGCATTAGAAAAGACTATTCCACTTTAGTTTAATCGGTAAAATAGAATGCAAATCTTTGCAGAAAAATAATAATCTTTGACGGTATATTAGTCAGATAATTCACATTAACACCATGTCGTATACATTGGGGTGTCAGGATTGCCCAAGGAAAGACCTCCCTACGGTCGGTCTTTCATTTGATCAATCCTGACACCACTCGGTGTGCTATACAAAAAAAAAATAATTTTGACACGGTCAAATTGGTAATATGGATTAGAAAAGTTTAATGCTGAAAGACGGAATAGTCATCTTTAATGATTGAAATAAAAGATTCTTCAGACATATCCTTGTTGACGTAATGACATACATAAATTTAGAATGAACATAGGTTCTCCAGCAAGATTCTCTTAACAAAGGGAAACATCGTATATCATTAGGATCAAATAAAAGTAATGCTTAGTTATATCGAATCGTACTGATTGGTTAAATATATATGCATATAAAAAAAAAGACATTAGTTGCATCCTTATTTAGTTTGATAATTTATTACACCTAAAAAATGCATCCTTATTAGTTTTGTTTCTTTCGCCTTACATATTTCATTTAGATTTTCTTTTCTTAAAATATGATAAGTCCAAAGAATACAAGTTGTATTTTCATAAATCAAATGTCATTTTGTAAAGAAAACAAACAGTAGAGTTACATTGACATGTTTGATTTCATTCATCGATAAAATGTTTTGTTTAGGAGACTTGGGGTTTTCAAACTATTGATGTCAAACGTAGTCTTCTGAAAAATTCAAAAAAAATAGTATAGTACGTGTTTTACTACTAGAGGCTCATTATATTGACAACAATGTGTGAGCAAAACAATCAGAAATAATACGTAAAAATTTTAAAAATAGGTGTACAGCAGTCAAACTTGTGTTATAATCCTAATCACTATAAAAACACACAAATATGTCAACAAAGATAAACAAAATGGCATATAGACAAAGCACATAAGCAAATATGAAAGACAAGAATACAAAAAAATGACAATGGCACAAAAACACAGTGGCGGGATGTATAAGTACCGAGCCACGCAAAGAGGATATTAACAAAAATGGACTAAACAGTAAAGTTAACAACTGACAAAGACAAATAAAAGAACACTATTACACCTGAACACGTAATTAAGATGATAAACAACGTCAGTACCTAGAATCTATACTTCAAGACCATCATGTATAATTTGTGAAGCTGATACGGAATATTTATCAACAAAGTCTTGGTATCTTCCGAGGAACTTTTTTTAGAAAAAGGACGAGACGTTCTTTAACTTAACCATGGCTCATCTACTTTGTGCCCAGACACTGGTGACGTTTTATTAAGTCTGAGTAGCAGCTGCAAGCTCTTGAATACAAATGAATTTTGAAATGTATATCCCATATGCAGTTGAAGTTGGTATATTGCTACTAAGGTGGGGGAAATTGTTAATTTCAAAATTAAAATCGTCTCGTTTGAAAAAGATTCTGTTACTGAGAAGACCACCTATGTCAAATTCGGGGTATAAGTCTAAAAATGAGGCGGAATGAACTGTTGCCTTTTTTTTTTAAGTATGACAGTTTCTTTATGGACACAATAAATGAAAAAAAAAAACTGTCGAAAAAATAAATTGTTTGGGACTTATTTATCATCAACAAAAGGTTTTTATCCAGATTTAACAGTCTATATGTGAATTCGTTCTTCATGTTCTAATATTGGAATAGTTTAATGCATATGCGAGGTAATTAATGTAAAGCACGAAAAGGTAATAAGGAAGCATTATAAGGTAAACAGAGAGTAAGTATTTGTTTACATTTTACCAGCAAGTTACCCCAATACATTCTGGTGCGGCTCTTAATTGGCTGATATAGTGTTGAAATCTTTTTTTATCGAAAGCTTATTTATTAAGGTTTATAAAATAAAATATATATATATATATATATATATATAGAAGTCTATAAAAAGGACCAACCAGCAAATTTACTATGTACCGGATCGTCTGGAATAGACGATACTGTGCAGATAAGGAAAAAATTATATAAGTCTAGAGATTTGCACAACGATACTAATATAAGATGGTATTATACGAAGATGTTGTTAATAAATCGTGTTGACAAATATTTCGGCTTAACAAATAGCCTTCTTCGGTGTCAATTATTTTAACAATACTGATAATATGTATAAAAATAGCTCAATAATACAGGTAAGTTTTGGTCTATTGATTTAATCCAAAATCCTGAACATCATAATATAAAACAAAACTCAATACTCAAATATACGTGACTGTGTATATTTACAACCCAAAATGAGTGAAAAATAAAACTTAATATTTTTTATTGATGCCGTTTGGATGATGTACATTTAGTTCCTTTATCCAAAAGCTTTCCCGAACCTGTCGCTGGGCATCACTCCAGTGAATGTTCTGTTCAATCACTAGGATCTTCATGCGGTTAAAGTCATCAAGTGTGTGACCAGACTGTCTGAAATGCTGAGAAACTGGGAGAAGTGGCTTCTTAGAGATATCACTCCTATGGCCATTGAGGCGTTTGTGGAAAGGCTGCTTTGACTCACCAACATATTGGAGGCCACAAACCGAACATTCTAGAATGTAAATAACATTCATACTTTTGCAGTTAACATTGCAAAATATCTTATAGTTATTTTCGGTTGCCTTACTGTGAAAAGTTGATGAGTGATGCATCTGTAGGCAGCATTTGCAGCGTTTTTCATCACACGAACGACATTCTCCAGAAGTACTTCTATTATCAGACACTTCAGCCCGCACTAGCAGGTTACGCAGACTATTGGGTTGCCTAAAAGCTATCATGGGAGGCTCGGGAAAAATCTTGGATAGTTTGGAATTCTTTTCAACTGTTTTCCAATGCTCACGAATGACACCGAAGCTGTTTTTGAGAGATGGGTGGTAAGTAAGAACACATGGAGTCCTTTTATTTTTCTTTTTATATTTGTATTCTAACAGTTTACTCCTTGGAATAGTTTCCGCTTTCTGAAAGCCTTTTTGGATAGTTTTGTGTTTGTAGCCCCTTCTCTTCAAGCGGGTTTCGAGTTGACGTAGTTGTTTTTTAGTTGTTTCTGAGTTGGAACATATTCGCTTGACTCTGAGTGCCTGACTGTACGGGATGCTCTTAGTACAATGAGCAGGATGGCAACTTTTAGGGGACAGATATTGGTGAGTGTCAGTAGGCTTAGAATATAGATCAGTGGATATGATGCCATCTGTGAGCGAGCTGGAGGTATCGAGGAAGGTGATTTTGGATTTAGATTTCTCATGAGTAAATTTGATACTTGGGTGTATGTTGTTGGCATGAGTGATGAATGTATCTAAATCCTCGTCACTTTTATTCCATTTCATATCCACATCATCTATAAATCTAAACCAGGAAAGCGGTTTTTCGATGGAAGATTCAAGGAGTTGTTTTTCTAATTTGCCCATAAATATGTTGGCATATGATGGAGCCATTTTGGTGCCCATAGCAGTTCCATTAACTTGCAGATAATGGTCTCCATCAAAAGTGAAGTTGTTGTTTTTGAGTACCAGCGTGAGCATTTTGACCAGGCATTCAGTAGGTGGATATTTCACTGGTCGGGAATTCCAAACTTCTTTACATGCATCAATGCCATCTGCATGTGGAATATTCGTGTAGAGGGAGGTGACGTCCATAGAGACAAGTGTCGTGCAAATGTAAAGAAGTTTGGAATTCCCGACCAGTGAAATATCCACCTACTGAATGCCTGGTCAAAATGCTCACGCTGGTACTCAAAAACAACAACTTCACTTTTGATGGAGACCATTATCTGCAAGTTAATGGAACTGCTATGGGCACCAAAATGGCTCCATCATATGCCAACATATTTATGGGCAAATTAGAAAAACAACTCCTTGAATCTTCCATCGAAAAACCGCTTTCCTGGTTTAGATTTATAGATGATGTGGATATGAAATGGAATAAAAGTGACGAGGATTTAGATACATTCATCACTCATGCCAACAACATACACCCAAGTATCAAATTTACTCATGAGAAATCTAAATCCAAAATCACCTTCCTCGATACCTCCAGCTCGCTCACAGATGGCATCATATCCACTGATCTATATTCTAAGCCTACTGACACTCACCAATATCTGTCCCCTAAAAGTTGCCATCCTGCTCATTGTACTAAGAGCATCCCGTACAGTCAGGCACTCAGAGTCAAGCGAATATGTTCCAACTCAGAAACAACTAAAAAACAACTACGTCAACTCGAAACCCGCTTGAAGAGAAGGGGCTACAAACACAAAACTATCCAAAAAGGCTTTCAGAAAGCGGAAACTATTCCAAGGAGTAAACTGTTAGAATACAAATATAAAAAGAAAAATAAAAGGACTCCATGTGTTCTTACTTACCACCCATCTCTCAAAAACAGCTTCGGTGTCATTCGTGAGCATTGGAAAACAGTTGAAAAGAATTCCAAACTATCCAAGATTTTTCCCGAGCCTCCCATGATAGCTTTTAGGCAACCCAATAGTCTGCGTAACCTGCTAGTGCGGGCTGAAGTGTCTGATAATAGAAGTACTTCTGGAGAATGTCGTTCGTGTGATGAAAAACGCTGCAAATGCTGCCTACAGATGCATCACTCATCAACTTTTCACAGTAAGGCAACCGAAAATAACTATAAGATATTTTGCAATGTTAACTGCAAAAGTATGAATGTTATTTACATTCTAGAATGTTCGGTTTGTGGCCTCCAATATGTTGGTGAGTCAAAGCAGCCTTTCCACAAACGCCTCAATGGCCATAGGAGTGATATTTCTAAGAAGCCACTTCTCCCAGTTTCTCAGCATTTCAGACAGTCTGGTCACACACTTGATGACTTTAACCGCATGAAGATCCTAGTGATTGAACAGAACATTCACTGGAGTGATGCCCAGCGACAGGTTCGGGAAAGCTTTTGGATAAAGGAACTAAATGTACATCATCCAAACGGCATCAATAAAAAATATTAAGTTTTATTTTTCACTCATTTTGGGTTGTAAATATACACAGTCACGTATATTTGAGTATTGAGTTTTGTTTTATATTATGATGTTCAGGATTTTGGATTAAATCAATAGACCAAAACTTACCTGTATTATTGAGCTATTTTTATACATATTATCAGTATTGTTAAAATAATTGACACCGAAGAAGGCTATTTGTTAAGCCGAAATATTTGTCAACACGATTTATTAACAACATCTTCGTATAATACCATCTTATATTAGTATCGTTGTGCAAATCTCTAGACTTATATATATATATATATATATATATATATTCATATTTCACAAAGTGTAGAAAACAGATGTTTTTTCAACGTCATTTTAGGTCACTTTTTGTCGCATGACCATTATCTTTTTTTTTTGCTGGTATACAATGCTGACATTTCTAGAAACATGAACTGCTACTAAATTTTGTCTAGCTTGTGGAGTCTTCAAGAAATGAAATATGATGAATGAAACTATATGAAATACGGAGATATGATATATTTGCCAAATATTCGCGAAATGTACTCTATAGAAAATCCATTGCTAATAAGTGCAAACAGCCTAAATTAGGGCTAAGAACACGTCATATTGTGGACTGCACAGTTTTTTTTACCGGACTTTAAAGTTCACCAATTCATAAAATGTTGTTGAAATTATTCAACTATTGGTAATATAATATGTTGTTTTCTTAAAAATAAATCTTAAATTGCAGAATAAGATCACTTGATCCCATGCAGTTAATGGAATTATTCAACTACTGGTAATGTGTTGTTTTCTTAACAATACAACTTAAACTGAAGATTATGATTACTTGATCCAATTCAGTAATTACATTAGGCATCTCAATACCAGTTTCATCTTTCATTCTCAGTGTAAATCACGTACAATATAAGAAGAAGTGACAAAGTCTTAAAACTATCAAGCTTAACAGGATCCATTCTTTGTCTGATATATGTTGCTAAAACAGGAAGACCTGGTCCTACATTTTTGGCATGAATTTTGGCTGCATTGTACCTGTTTTCTGTTACTTCTGGAAGAAAGATTACTGTTTCTTTGTATGATAATGTCTATACTAAAAAAGTCTGTCTCTGTATATGTTTTGATTAGTGGACGAAAGAAGCCTGCTCTAAGAACAATTTTTTGGGGCATTGAACAATTTGCATTTGCATGATAGACCTCACCTGTTTTATTTTTGGGAGAAAAACATTGATATGGCTTTTCTCAATATTTCTCTTAATCTTATAATACATAATACATGTATTATATCCATATCTTGTGTTTTTTGCCAACTGGTTCCATGGATTTCTTTTTCACCCCATGAACACT
The DNA here is from genome assembly GCF_021869535.1 of Mytilus californianus. Taxonomy (NCBI): domain Eukaryota; kingdom Metazoa; phylum Mollusca; class Bivalvia; order Mytilida; family Mytilidae; genus Mytilus; species Mytilus californianus. The sequence continues at coordinate 27,860,443 of NW_026262712.1, forward strand.
GAGGCATCTCTGCCACATCCAGATATTCAGTAAGATGTTGTAGATTGTAGTTGATGTTCAAACTGTTGGCTGATTCCTAAAACAGTTTAACATGATTTATTTATTAGTTGTAATTGGCTTTGAACTAGCTTCCAGTAACTGTGAACACTCTTAAATCTGACCTTTAGGTAGAACATTGAGATACATCAATGTTAACATCTATATGTGCACGTCATTTGTTCTTAGCAGGTTTATAGATGTTTCATTGGCAAATATATCATATCTCCGTATTTCATATAGTTTCATTCATGTGGTTCTATGAACCAGTCCTACGTCAGGAATTTGTTTTTCATTGGTTGTCTTTGCGAGTTTTTTTTGTACCTGTATTTTCATTAGCTCATATGTTCTAACTTCAGTTAAATCCGTTTACAGAAATTATGTACTGTAAAAGAGAGTCGAAAGCTACTAGAAGGACAGTCAAACTCATAGATCGAAAATAAACTGACAACGCCATGGTCAAAAAATAAAAAAGACAAACAGACAAATAATAGTACACAAGACACAACATAGAAAACTAAAGACTAATGTATCATCTGATGAGATGCTTCGCAAAGTGCTTCAATTTTCTGTTTAATATTATGTTTGAGTTGTTGTTTCTTTTGAAATTTATTCAGAATCATAGTTTGGGAAAAGGATAGCAGTTTGTGATGATTATTTGATAGCAGAAATACTCTTTCACATTACAACTGAAACTCTTGAAAGGGGTCTGGTTAAGCTAAAAAAAGTAAAATAACAAGAAAACCGAACTCCGATGAAAATTCTTAACGGAAAGTCCCTAAGCAAATGGCAAAATCAAGAGTTCAAACACATCAAACGAATGGATAACAACTGTCATATTCCTGACTTGGTACATGCATTTTTCTTATGTCATATTGTGGACTGCACAGTTTTTATGTAGAAATGGTGGATTAAAACTGGTTATATAGCTAGCTAAACCTCTCACTTGTATGACAGTCGCATAAAATTCCAGTATATTAATACCAATGTGTGAACAAAACAAACAAACATAATAGGTAAAAATGTCACAAATAGGGGTATAGCAGTCAACATTGTGTTATAATCTTAATAACTATAAAACAAACAAATGTGTCAACAAAGAAAAACAAATAGGCATATAGACAAAGCACATTAGCAATACGAAAGACAAGAATACAAACATTTACCATAGCACAATGTAATGTAATATAAACGAATGTACTAACCTGTGATAAAGATGCAATGCTACTCTCATCTGTGATAAAGATGCAATGCTTCTCTCATCTGTGATAGTGTAAATATCCGTAGACAGGCAACATTCATACAGAAAAAAAAATAATTGTAGAACAAAACTTGTACTTTTATGGGTTATTTGATAAAAAAACCCAAGAAATGCAACTTAAAATTAAATAAGAATATAACAGTACATTTGTACATAAAGTATTCAGTAAGGTCACCGTTTAGGTGTTAGCAATTATATGTGACATTTGATATATGTAATACTTAAGTTTTCATTGTAATGTATTATAAAATTATTTATGTATTTGTTTCTCTGTCCTGAGTGTTCTTGTGTTTATTTGTACTGTATTCCGGTCACGTAATGTTGTCATTTTTGCCGTATTTTTAACATTGCCATGTAAGCGGAAGGTTTGGATAGCCATAAAACCAGGTTCAACCAATCATTTGTTCTTAAAATGTCCTGTACCAAGTCAGAAATATGGCAGTTGTTATCAAATAGACCGTTTCTATGTATATTGGCGTTTGTCTTTGTTGCAGTTTAGTGTTTCTGTTGTTTCGTTGTTTTCCTTTTATATTTGATTTGTTTCCCTCGGTTATAGTTTGTGACCCTGATTCGTTTTCGCTTAATCAAACATAGATTTATCAATTTTCTGCTCTGAATTTCTTTTAGAAAATTCAGTATTGAAAATTTCCAAAGTTTGAAAAGAACAGAAAATATCTTACATTCAAATAATTACATGTCATTTCCCATATAGGTACTTGAATAAGCCAAATACTCCCCTATCAGAAAGAGGGTTTTAGGTTTGTGTATTTTAACAAAAAGATATGAATGTGTCTCACAAAATTATGCAATTTAAAAAGATTCCTACTAACTAATATGAAATGGTAGCAAAGAAATGCATTACTAAATGCTAGAATCTGAAATATGAAATAATCCTTTACAACCAAATAAGTTTTTTTAAGACCTAAAATAAGCTCACAATTTTTCCCTGCTTTGGTAAACTTCTAATCTCATCATCAACGAATAATAGTGAATCCACCATATGTTATTTTATTGTTAAATACACGTGTTTAAACTATACGGATGAATCACGTCGACAAGGCGGCAATTGTATAATTTGTTGTGATAAAATTATATATAATGTGTTAATTATGTAAAGTGTTTTCTTATTTTTTTCTAGATATATTTGTCTTTGACAGTTTTTGCATATTTACTACGTTATACAAAAGAAAAAAAAACGTATAACGAAAATATTGGACTCAAAGGTAAATTTATTTAGGAGAAGTCCAGAAAAACTTATAACGCTATGTTTAAAGCATCTATACGATCGAACTTGAGAAAAAATATACAACAAATACAGTTAAGTCTGCCTCATGTCTTGACCTACATCTAGACATTGAAAATGACGGTCAGTTGAAACCAAATTTTTACGACAAAAGAGATGATTTCAGCTTCTTAATTGTGAACTTTCCATGTCTATGTAGTAACATTCCAGCAGCGCCTGCATACGGAGTATACATCTCCCAGTTGATGTGATATTCATGGGCTTGTATTTCGAATCATGATTTCCTTGATACAGGTTGCTGCTCACAAGGAAGCTATTAAACCAAGATTTCCAAGTGGTAAAGTTGAAATCATCCCTTCGTAAATTTTACGGACGCCAACACGAGTTGGTTGACCGTTATGAAATATCCGTTTCACAGATGATAGCGGATATGTTCCAAATGTCGAAAGTACAATCCCGCCCACTTTTCCCCGAATGTGACCTACCGATTAAGACGTATTACCGGGTTTGTACTTACAAGAGTAACACGAATGTTGGAGCAGGATCTGCTTACCCTCCAGGAACACCTGAGATCACCCCCAGTTTTTGGTGGGGTTCGGGTTGCCCAGTCTTTAGTTTTCTATGTTGTGTTTTGTGTACTATTGTTTGTCTGTTGGTCTTTATCTTTTTTAGCCATGGTATTGTCAGTTTATTATCTACTTATGAGTTTGAATCACCCTTTGGTATCTTTCGCCTCTCTTTTGTCAACCAACGGAACGAGTTGAACACGACTATCATATTCCTGACATGGTTAAGACAATTTCCGAAGAAAACTAGGGATTAAACCTAATTTTATGACTAGCTTAAACTCCCTCTTGTATGACAATTTTTTTATAGTTCTGTTAAATAGAAGATAACGGGTGAGTCATGATAGGTTAATGTGAAGGTCTACACAGCTAGCATTAATAACAAATAGACATGATACATATTTCATAAAGATATGTCTGCCAAAGATATCATTGTGATTTTGAATATTATTTCAATATTAAGAGATTTTCTAAGGCTAAGAAAGAAAAACAATTTTAAAACTTTGTATTAATTTTTTTTTCATTAAGGATGGAGGTATGACAATAACCATTTTCGGCCCCTGGACTTTAATAAATGCTGAACCTGTCAATTCTTTCAAAACTTTGTTACATCTATTCAAATAAAAGAAGTATGATATAATCTAAACATTTCAGTTCAAAAATAAACAAATAAACAAACAATAAAACGACAATGACATGTTTGTCCTAAAACTAGAAATAAACAAAAAAATGGGTCAGCAACCCGCGAGCACATTGAACATCGTAGATTTTGAATACCCTTGTGTATACATGGCCGAACAGCCTCGATCATTTCATATAAAGTGTTCAGTTTTTGTTCATCTGGCTATCGCTTTACCAATTTTCTGGCACCATCCTGTATGAACCCACGAGTAACCTGAAGCTCTTTTAAAACAGCTATTTCACATACAATTTTGTAATACAAATCATGAGTCGAAGTCGATAGTTTATGTGTATTCATGATCTGGACCATATGAGTATTTTGACCATATATGCGTATAAAGTACTGTTATTGTACAATCGAATGAAGAGGAGCATGCACATATTGATTGGCTAAAAATAATTTGAAATATAACTAATTTATTTAGAAAAGAATTTAAACGCAACAAATTAAAAGAACAAACAAAAAAAAAAAAAGAGAGAGAAAAAAGTATTCAATGCCACCTTGTGTCTGTGAGGAAATCAGTTGACTTCTTGTTGGTCTGTTTATTTATATATTTCGTGAACTTTTTTCCAAAGTCTAAGTCCACATATTCATTGTTTTTTTGTCAGGAACATACGATAAGAACTATATAAAAATGCTTTTACATTTATAAAACAACAATCACCAAATGATCATTTATAGAAACTCGTAATTTTTTACACTATGAAGGGTCATTCATACCTTATGCAATTTACAGTATTAGTAACTGTTCAACATCCATCGTATTAATTACCCGGACCATACGCATATGGTCAAACCATATGAATACATACGCATATGGTCATGACCATACGCGTATGGTCCGTTAAATTAACAAGTTTAAACACATTAAAGCAAAATATTCTTCTGTGTAGAACCTTGTATCATATCCATATTAATGACAAGACATCACAACAAGAACACTTTGTTGTTCTATATTATTATAATGAAAATGGCTTTGATAAAATATCTGTTAGTATTAGGCTGCTACTTTTTATGACCATTTTTTAAATACTATTATTAAGATAAACACATTTGCTGGATTGATTTTGTTTTGTTTTTACGGAAAATGATAACATAATTGTAAAAGGCATTAATTATTTCGGATATACGTTAATGTTTATGCGAGTTTATTATCATCAACAGGGAAATGTGATACGGAATCAAAAAGTAGTTATAATTTTATAATTCGTGTTAAGGTGAAGTATACGTAATTGTACGCCTCTAGCGGAATTTTGGATAAAAAACGTACGTTGTTAGTTACGCGAGTTATCCCCCCTACTCCAAGAAAGGAAAAATAGACACATGAAAGAGACATGACTTCGTAAGGTCTACCAAGAATCCAAACAAGTATTCCTATGCTATCTTAAAACTTCAAAGACATTTTTGGAATGACTCCAATCAGAAATCTGAATATCCTATTGTGAGTTAGTCTGACTCTATGACCACTGTTTTACACGCAGGAGCAGGTACACAATACGACTCGTGTTTATTTCAACAGAAAGTAAAAACGCCTTAAAACAAAATTATAACCAAATAAACAAATAAACAATTGACAGTTATGCTTCTATTCGTATCAAATTCATCAAAATCAAATCAGAATTGACCCAACAATATTTTTTGAAAAACCGTAGTTTTGAAGGAAATTCACAGTGTAGCGTAATATGGTAGGTAACGAATAATTATATTGCATGTGAATTTGCATGATTTATGTGTTGAACTAGAAAGACGTTGGCAAATTTTAGGACGTGCTTTATATTTAGCTTTAAAGGAATAAAAGATACTAAGGCCAGTAAGACCAGTAAGGCGTAAGGGGGAATCGACCAGTAAAAGGCACTAGTGCAACATTTATAAGTCAACAGAAAAAAAAAACCTATCAGATTCCGTCAAACAAACAATACACAGAAACTAAGAATTGAGCACTATAACATTTATCTCAGAATAAGTAAAATCAATGTCATCTAAATCTCAGTTTTCAAGGTGCAGAAAATAAACAGGTGTTTTCTATTCTGTCCGCAAATTTTTGGGAAAGTAAAAACCAAATTTAGAACCGTGGTTGAAACTGATTCTACACATGTATGATAAAAAAAGAACATTTTACTTTTTCTTTATTGATTTCCAATTTTGAAGGGATAGCGAAATTTGTTTTCTTTTGTTCTGCTTTTGTGTATCATTCATGAGTAGTGAATACAATTTTGAAGTAAAACTTTTCTTCTCAAGTCTCAATTAAAGAGTATGCTAGAATAGAGTATAGGAGTACACAGTAGGGGAAGAAAGGGAGTGTGAAGAAAATAATGTATACAATGTCGTGGTGTTTTATAGACAATTATACGGTATGGATTTTTCTCATTGTTGAAGGCCGCATGGTTGCCTATAATAATTGCTTACATCCACTTCATTTAAGGTAGCTTTGATGTTTAACAGTTCGACGATAGATTTTTCTTGAACTTCTGTAAAAAGTAAAATCTCAAAAATACCGAACTCCGAGGAAGATTCAAAATGGAAAGTCAAAAGCTCAAACACACCAAACGAATGGTTAACAACTGTCATATTGTTGACGTGGTACAGCCATTTTCTAATGTAGAAAATGGTGGATTAAACCTGGTTTTATAGGTAGCTAAACCTCTCACTTGTTTGACAGTCGCATAAAATTCCATTATATTGACAACGATATGTGAACAAAACAAACAGACATAATAGGTAAAAAATGTCAAAATAGGGGTACAACAGTCAACATTGTTGTTTAATCCTAACCACTATGAAAACAAACAAATATGTAAAAAAGAAACGCAAAAAGGCATATAGACAAAGCACATAAGCAAAAATGAAAGACAAGAATATAAAAATTTACCATTGCACAATAACACAATGACGGGATGTATAAGTACCGAGCCACGTCAAATGGATATCACCAAAAATAGACTAAACAGTAAACGTAATTTTCAAAAAGTCAAATAAAAGAATACTATAACATATAATTAAGATGATAAACAACGTCAGTATTCAAAATCTATACTTCAAGACCATCGTGTATTATTTGTAAAGTTGATACGGAATATTCATCAACAAAGTCTTGGTACCTTCCGATGAACTTTTTTAGAAAAAAAGGACGAAACGTTCTTTGTCATACCCCTGGTTCATCAACTTTCTGCTCAGACACTGGTGACGTTTAACAAAGTCTGAGTAGCAGCTGCAAGCTCTTGAATACCGAATTAGTTGGGAAATGTATATCCCATATGCAGGTGAAGTTGGTATATTGCTACTTAGGTGGTAGAAATTTATAATTCCAAAATCAAAATCGTCTCGTTTGTCATAAATTCTGGTACTGAGATGACCGTGTATGTCAAATTCGAGGTATAAGTCTAAAAATGAGCAGAGGAAGCCGTGTCTATTGTTTCTTTAATTTCTAGTTCAGGGGAATATATTAATGGAACCCAATCAGAAAAGTTTGGAATGTTAATGGAAAGAACATCATCAATATATCTGAATGTGAAACTAAATGACCTGGCTTCTTTGATATTCTTGTTTTTTACGTGTCTGAAGGAACTCCGACTCATATGGAAATAAGAAGAGGTCGGCAAGGAGAGGCGCACAGTTCGTTCAAATAGGAATGCCGACAATTTGTTGAAAAAGTCTACCTCCAAATTTAACAAATATGTTGTTCATAAGAAACTCATGCATACTGATCACTTGTCCTCTGTGTAGCATGTTTTACCTCTTTGTTCACTATTAACAAAGTATGCCGTATGGTATCCCAAAGTAATAAATTTAAAGTGTATTCTGGTCAAAGACTTCTGGGTCAATGTAATTTCAAATTTCAATATAAAAACTTGGGATCACGGACCTTGTTTTTTTCGTAATAATACATTGAAATTAACAAAATTTGGGTTATTTTATATTGTTTATATAGGGGAAACTTAAGTTTTCCTTATTGAGGAAACATTAAACGATAGAACTGGTTAACATTCAGTTACATCAGTACATTTATAGCTTTACATCAGTACATTTATAGCATTACACCAGTGCATGTATAGCATTTCACTATACACAAAGCTTTAGCATTTCACTATACACAATGCTATAGCATTACAATATACACAATGCTAAGGCATAACATTGGAAATGATCTGTTCTTCGGGAAGTTATTTGAAAAAAACTCCGATCTGTTTTATTTTGCTAAAATTCATATGCGAGTTATTCCTGTGACCTTATTACAGCTACAGCCATAAAGAATTGCAATGCAGTTTTTTTGTATATTTTAGGAGTCGTGCATGTTAATATTCAACAAATAATGGTATAAGAAATTATTTCCTTTGTTACTGAAACTCCAGCGAACATTATATCGTTCTTTGTCACGTATTTAAGAAAAGGAAAATCGATTGAGACAGGAATGTTTAAGATAAAATTACAGACATGTGTCACGTGCACGTGTGTGAACTTGACAAATAAAATGGGATTTGTGCGCCATACCTCGAGTAGCGCCGGAAATGGTAGGGATGAAAAGATGCAGAAAATTATATTTACTTTTTTTTAAATACAAACATGCAGAAATACGATTTCAAAAAAGACGTGTTTAAGCGATGCCAATATTATAACCGATTATTCAAAAACGTATAGAATCATTTTCAAACTCGATATTTCATTCATAAAAATAAGAACAATACAAGCATTTGAAAAAAGATGTGCAGCCTGTATAATTAGAAAAAAATGGTGTTAAAGTCTTTACAGTAACTTTCTTTCACTTGCATTAGATTTATTTGCCATTTGCATTTTATTTTTGGCAGCAGAAATATCCAAGATAAGTGGAAAAGCAATTTGAACGGTATGTCTGAGAAAACATGCTGTAGTCTTAATCTTGTCGGATACCCTATGGAAATAAAAAACGTATTAAATATAAGGCGTCATTTATAAGATATTTCTTTACATCATTGAAAATAACTCTTGTGTCTATAAACCTGTTTTTTTTTTCCACATAGCATCATTTGATATTCAATATATGTTTAGTCTTTAATGCATGATTTATTTGTTTAGTTGTTGTTTGTTTTGAAATAGCTGTCCGTAACTGTGAGTAATCTCAGACTTTTACTTAGTGTGTTTTTGTTGTTGTGGGAAAAAAGTAAAAAAAGAAAAAAAAAGGTCTCCAAGGGAAATTCAAAAACGGAAAATCCTTTATCAAATGGCAAAATTAAAAGCTCAAACACATCAATCGAACGGAAAACAACCGCATCACTCCTGACCCGGCACAGGATTTATAAATACCCTGCCACATTAGGTCTGTGTTTTTTTTAATGTTTGTTTTTTCTGCTTTTTATCGATCTGATTAGTTAAGTCTTTTCCAAATGATTTTTATAGTTTGATATATGTTGTACTGTTACACCACAGTCTCAGATAAGGTTAGGGTTTCGCGCCAACAAACTAGTTTAACCCTGCCCAATTCTGTATGTGCCTGCCCCAAGTCAGCAACTTGTAACTCATTAATTGTCGTTTGTTGCTGTATATCATTTTTTTTCGTTAATTGTTTTGTACATAATTCAGAGCGTTAGCTTTTGAATTGTTTAACATTTGTAATTTCGGGGCCTTTTATAGCTGACTATGCAGTATATGTTTTGCACATTGTTGAAGGCCGTACGGTGACCTATAGTTGTAAACTTTTATGTCTTTTGGTCTCTGGTGGAGAGTTACATCATGGTTTATTTTACATGTTTCAAAAATAATCACACATATGAAAAAGCTCTTGTTTTAAGTATGTTTTTTCAAGTTTTGAAATTGTTTGGGAAAGTGAAGAAATGCATCGATGTTTATTCTTCAGAAGTCATTTACATTATTCATTCTCCAATTCTGACAGCAATATTGAAAAATATTTAAAAGACTTTTTTTCATTCTTTATTAATTCTAATTAACAGTTTACAACAGGCCTGGCTGGTATCACACACAATGCACAAATATTTATCCATGAAAAGTCTCCTTCAAAAATAGTTTACATAAAGAAATGAAATGTAAAAAATAAAACAATGGATAATTTACAAAAATATTGTGGTCTTTAAAAAATAAAAAAAAAAAAACAATTTTAAAACGAAGTCCAATTTGTTCTACATTTTAACGAATTGGAAATGCAGATGGGAGCATTTTTCAATTTTAGATTTTGTCAAAAAAGAAAATAAAATTAAGCATTTTTCATTTTTTGATTCAAATGTCAAAATGAAAAATACTTCACATTGGATTAAATTTTCAAAATTCAATTTTAAAAGTACAATTGAAAAATCATTAAGGTGAGCAAATTGCAATGTTTGTTTTTTTTTCAAATAAGTTTGAAAGACATTTTTGCCTAATCAAAGAAATACACTTGTTTTAGTTCTGGTTTTTTTTTCCATAATGTTATCTTTATTGTTTAATAGTTGAAAAAATCGAAAAAGTTAATCCCTGAAAACTCCTCATGTGTTTTCTTATTAAGAAAATTAATTTATTTAAAAGACTTCACAACTTTAAAAACAGTTTACTTCAAAAATTGGTCTCAATTTGGAAATCTATTTTTCTAAATAAAATGACAACTGTTTGGCGTAACTGTACAAGGACAAAATTAGCGGAACTTCACCATGTGAACATATATTTTGTCAAAAGTCATGGGTGTGAAGCAACAAGAATTAACACATTTGTGTTTTGTTAGCATCCCTATACTTTAATGTGATAACAAATGACTTGTTGTAGAAATGTTATCACTTGCTTTGCATTGATAAACCTATCATGTTTATATCAAGTATTTTCTCGTTGTTGCAGCGATAAATTAGCAGAACTTCATATTCAAAAGTCATAGGTCAACGCAAATTAACACATTTGGTTTTTTCAATTTTCCTATACATAAATGTGATAAATTTTTACTTGTTCTAAAAGTGTCCAGAAACGTTTGGCATTTATAGTTTATCTCTGACGTAATGTTGCATGGTGGTGGCTATAAATTAGCGAAAATGCATTTACATAATGTGTATCAAAAGTCATAGGCGTGAATCCACAATAATTAACACATTTGTTTTTTTTTCAATATTCCTATACATGAACATGATAAATGTTATAAAATTTGACATGTTATAAAAAAATACATTTATGTATAGGAATATTGAAAATGTGTTATTTTTCTATTATTGCGGACAAATGGTGTTTTGAAGTTCAACATTCATATTTAATTATAAAAGTGTTGTGAATTGTTTTGTATCTATAATTTTATCCGACGTAATTTCCTGTAATGGAAGCGATAAATTAAAACAATTTCACATAATTTGTGTCAAAAGTCAAATTGTGTGTTAACGACGTTTTCTGATATTTTAGTCTAATAAACAGAAAACATGTTTTGTTTTTGCCTAAATATAAAAATATGGAGATGTGGTATGCTTTCAATCAGACAAGTATCCATTCAAGATCAAATAAAGTGGATGTTAAGCCTTTAAAGGCACTTAAATATGGATGTTGAACACCAAAACACCATTTGTCCGCAATATTTGATTATAATTTGTAAATTCAAATAAATTAAATGTTGTAACGAAATTAAACCATAGCTGACATTTTTATAGGGTGAGGAATGACTTTACACAGGTCAGTATTGTATTTCTTGAAGCAGATTTCATTGAAACTTGGTATATTCCGTGTTGTTTCTTAAATAGGAACCCCTATCGTTCTGAAATTCCATATAAATATTTAAAAAAGTGTAATAGATAAGTGGAAAAGCAATCTGAACGGTATGTCTGAGAAAATATGCTGTAGTCTTAATCTTGTCGGATACCAAATGGAAATAAAAACGTATTAAATGTAAGGCGTCATTTATATGATATTTCTTTACACAATTGAAAATAACTCTTGTGTCTATAAGCCTGTTTTTTCCACATAGTATCATTTGATAATATATGTTTAATCTTTAATGCAGAATTTATTTTTTTTAGTTGTTGTTTGCTTTGAAATACCTGTCGGTAACTGCGAGTAATCTCAGATTTTTACTTAGTGTGTTTTTGTTGTTGTGGGGAAAAAGTAAAAAAAAAAAAAAAAAAAAAAGAACTCGAAGGGATATTCAAAACGGAAAATCCTTTATCAAATGGCAAAATTAAAAGATCAAGCACATCAATCGAACGGAAAACAACCGCATCACTCCTGACTCAGCACAGGATTTATAAATACCCTGCCACATTAGGTCTGTGTTTTGTTTTAATGTCTGTTTTTCTGCTTTTTATCGATCTGATAAGTTAAGCCTTTTTCAAATGATTTTTATAAATTGTTATATGTTCTGCTGTTACACCACAGTCCCAGATAAGGGAAGGGTTTCGCGCCAACAAACTAGTTTAATCCTGCCCTATTCTGTATGTGCCTGTCCCAAGTCAGGAGCGTGTAATTAAGTGGTTGTCGTTTGTTGCTGTATATCATTTTTTTTCGTTAATTGTTTTGTACATAATTCAGAGCGTTAGCTTTTGAATTGTTTAACATTTGTAATTTCGGGGCCTTTTATAGCTGACTATGCAGTATATGTTTTGCACATTGTTGAAGGCCGTACGGTGACCTATAGTTGTAAACTTTTATGTCTTTTGGTCTCTGGTGGAGAGTTACATCATGGTTTATTTTACATGTTTCAAAAATAATCACACATATGAAAAAGCTCTTGTTTTAAGTATGTTTTTTCAAGTTTTGAAATTGTTTGGGAAAGTGAAGAAATGCATCGATGTTTATTCTTTAGAAGTCATTTACATTATTCATTCTCCAATTCTGACAGCAATATTGAAAAATATTTAAAAGACTTTTTTTCATTCTTTATTAATTCTAATTAACAGTTAACAACAGGCCTGGCTGGTATTACACACAGTGCACAAATATTTATCCATGAAAAGTCTCCTTCAAAAATAGTTTACATAAAGAAATGAAATGTAAAAAATAAAACAATGGATAATTTACAAAAATATTGTGGTCTTTAAAAAATAAAAAAAAAAAACAATTTTAAAACGAAGTCCAATTTGTTCTACATTTTAACGAATTGGAAATGCAGATGGGAGCATTTTTCAATTTTAGATTTTGTCAAAAAAGAAAATAAAATTAAGCATTTTTCATTTTTTGATTCAAATGTCAAAATGAAAAATACTTCACATTGGATTAAATTTTCAAAATTAAATTTTAAAAGTACAATTGAAAAATCATTAAGGTGAGCAAATTGCAATGTTTGTTTTTTTTTCAAATAAGTTTGAAAGACATTTTTGCCTAAACAAAGAAATACACTTGTTTTAGTTCTGGTTTTTTTTTTCCATAATGTTATCTTTATTGTTTAATAGTTGAAAAAATCGAAAAAGTTAATCCCTGAAAACTCCTCATGTGTTTTCTTATTAAGAAAATTAATTTATTTAAAAGACTTCACAACTTTAAAAACAGTTTACTTCAAAAATTGGTCTCAATTTGGAAATCTATTTTTCTAAATAAAATGACAACTGTTTGGCGTAACTGTACAAGGACAAAATTAGCGGAACTTCACCATGTGAATATATATTTTGTCAAAAGTCATGAGTGTGAAGCAACAAGAATTAACACATTTGTGTTTTGTTAGCATCCCTATACTTTAATGTGATAACAAATGACTTGTTGTAGAAATGTTATCACTTGCTTTGCATTGATAAATCTATCATGTTTATATCAAGTATTTTCTCGTTGTTGCAGCGATAAATTAGCAGAACTTCATATTCAAAAGTCATAGGTCAACGCAAATTAACACATTTGGTTTTTTCAATTTTCCTATACATAAATGTGATAAATTTTTACTTGTTCTAAAAGTGTCCAGAAACGTTTGGCATTTATAGTTTATCTCTGACGTAATGTTGCATGGTGGTGGCTATAAATTAGCGAAAATGCATTTACATAATGTGTATCAAAAGTCATAGGCGTGAATCCACAATAATTAACACATTTGTTTTTTTTTCAATATTCCTATACATGAACATGATAAATGTTATAAAATTTGACATGTTATAAAAAAATACATTTATGTATAGGAATATTGAAAATGTGTTATTTTTCTATTATTGCGGACAAATGGTGTTTTGATGTTCAACATTCATATTTAATTATAAAAGTGTTGTGAATTGTTTTGTATCTATAATTTTATCCGACGTAATTTCCTGTAATGGAAGCGATAAATTAAAACAATTTCACATAATTTGTGTCAAAAGTCAAATTGTGTGTTAACGACGTTTTCTGATATTTTAGTCTAATAAACAGAAAACATGTTTTGTTTTTGCCTAAATATAAAAATATGGAGATGTGGTATGCTTTCAATCAGACAAGTATCCATTCAAGATCAAATAAAGTGGATGTTAAGCCTTTAAAGGCACTTAAATATGGATGTTGAACACCAAAACACCATTTGTCCGCAATATTTGATTATAATTTGTAAATTCAAATAAATTAAATGTTGTAACGAAATTAAACCATAGCTGACATTTTTATAGGGTGAGGAATGACTTTACACAGGTCAGTATTGTATTTCTTGAAGCAGATTTCATTGAAACTTGGTATATTCCGTGTTGTTTCTTAAATAGGAACCCCTATCGTTCTGAAATTCCATATAAATATTTAAAAAAGTGTAATAGATAAGTGGAAAAGCAATCTGAACGGTATGTCTGAGAAAATATGCTGTAGTCTTAATCTTGTCGGATACCAAATGGAAATAAAAACGTATTAAATGTAAGGCGTCATTTATATGATATTTCTTTACACAATTGAAAATAACTCTTGTGTCTATAAGCCTGTTTTTTCCACATATTATCATTTGATAATATATGTTTAATCTTTAATGCATAATTTATTTTTTTTAGTTGTTGTTTGCTTTGAAATACCTGTCCGTAACTGCGAGTAATCTCAGATTTTTACTTAGTGTGTTTTTGTTGTTGTGGGGAAAAAGTACAAAAAAAAAAAAAAAAAAAAAGAACTCGAAGGGATATTCAAAACGGAAAATCCTTTATCAAATGGCAAAATTAAAAGATCAAGCACATCAATCGAACGGAAAACAACCGCATCACTCCTGACTCAGCACAGGATTTATAAATACCCTGCCACATTAGGTCTGTGTTTTGTTTTAATGTCTGTTTTTCTGCTTTTTATCGATCTGATAAGTTAAGCCTTTTTCAAATGATTTTTATAAAGTGTTATATGTTGTGCTGTTACACCACAGTCCCAGATAAGGGAAGGGTTTCGCGCCAACAAACTAGTTTAATCTTGCCCTATTCTGTATGTGCCTGTCCCAAGTCAGGAGCGTGTAATTAAGTGGTTGTCGTTTGTTGCTATATATCATTTGTTTTTCGTTCATTGTTTTGTACATGATTGAGAGCGTTAGCTTTTGAATTGTTAAACATTTGTAATTTCGGGGCCTTTTATAGCTGACTATGCGATATATGTTTTGCACATTGTTGAAGGCCGTACGGTGACCTATAGTTGTAAACTTTTATGTCTTTTGGTCTCTGGTGGAGAGTTGTCTCAATGACAATCATACCACATCTTATTATTTTTATGTCTACAAAATATTTATATAACTTCACCACTGGATGGAAGGAATACTGTTGCATTTATGATTTGTAAGTTTATTTGATGAAATCTAAAATCTATTTTCAGGCTAACTGGTCCGTCCATATCAGTCCCCGAGGGTATCATCAGCTCAGTAGTCAGTACTGCGGTACTGACATGATTTATAACAAACCTTTCTAAAATTGTCTGTTTACAAGTTGTGAAATTATAAAGAAATTAAGGTTTGAACTCCCTCAGGCAAAGTTGACCTTAGATGAATTTGGCTATTTGTTTTAGGTATTTTTGTCATATAGCTCTTCAACTGTTTCGGTACTTATACATCCCTGGGATTTCAAATGTTTGGCTTTTAGCGTTCCTCTAGGGGGTAAATCCAGAAAAGCGCTTCGGAAGGATGAAATTATTAAACGTCTTTTTTTCAATTTTTTAATCGTTCAATAACTATTATTTTGTTGAGAACTACTAATTTGAGGATGTTTGCTAATCTGTTTCAAAATAACAAGCTTTTGAGAAGACTGTTATAAAATGATAGTATTTAAATAGTGGAATCAAAAAATAGCAACAAAAAAAAATAAAGGGACCGTGTCCTTGTTTTCAAGATAAAAGAAATTGAAAATTTGGAGGGAAATGATTCTCTCTAGAATTATCATGCATTTAGCATTGACGCCTTTTTCCTTTCAAAAACTATGAAAAATAACAAGGATTATACAAGATTTTTAAATATGGTTTTTATGTAATAAAATTATGAAAAGCAAAGTAGAGGTTGGCGAGACAATTTTGTTAATGGCACTACATGGATAAAACCAGGGGATTCCGAATATCATTCAAAAATGAGAGGAGCGAGCATACTTCAGAGTATAATAATATCAAACAAGTGATATCAGCAAAGTTGTGTATTCAGTCGGTGGTTGTTAATGAATGAAAGTCATCTACTCGCTAAAATGTTACCTCATTTTTATCACTTCATTTTCAAATTTTGATATCCCTTAATGGTAGCTATTGATTAACACTCCACTAAAATCATTTCAATAGTAAAATGTATTGACAAGACTCATGTAAGCCACTGGCTTATACGTTTTTATGCCAGAATCACGTTTCATCTTAACAAGTGACAAACAGGTCTACGTATATCAAAGATTATCAAGATTATAAAACAAGTGATTAACCACTAATTAAGGTCTATTCTATTCCAGACATTCTTTTTTTAATACAGGCATAATCATATCAAGACTTTACTGTGGATCATTTGTATATATTTCCACAGACGTAATTACCTTATATTTGCCATATTGTAGATTTAAAAAAAAACATTTAAAATGGATCAACGTGCTATTTTTAAGCTACAGTGTACGAATCGTGCAAAATTGCCCAAATTTGCATAGAGTATTCATCGGTTTTATGATATTCTTTAACAAAAAAATATATTGTCAACGACATTGTATTCCAGCTACAAGTAAACAAAAATTGAGTTATCTCTCCTTTAATGTCTTAGTTAAAAATTTGATTTGAACAAATACAAATACTTGGTATTTACAGTATGAATAATGTAATACATTACCTTTTATTCTTTATTCAAATAAACAGTTCTACACACTAAGTGCCAATCCGTTTGAAGTTTGCAGATGTAAGCAAAGAACTAAATTGATGTGAACTACTGTTTTACAATCCACGATGATGGTATACATGACCTTCCCTGTGGCTGTACTACTACAATCCTTCCCAGTGTCCGGCAATATGACGTAATTTTTGCATCAACAGGGTCACTAAGTCATATCAAGTCCTAACATTTGATAAAATTTGAACCGAACTTATCAGGTCATTGTTTGGTTTGAACGTAAAACAAAGAAATAGTATTGTTTCTGACACGAACATCACACAATTACAAATCGTTAAATCAACTTTCAGATTTTCATCTTAATGATATTTTTCAATACAAACTGCTCAAAACAATATCAAGCCTTTTTAACTAGTTCGATGTGCTCATACGAAAAAGCTCTATACTGTAAAATGCATACAAGCTGATATTTTACAGTATCACATTCAAAAACAAAAAGTTAAACGATACCTATTTGTACAAGTAACATGTACATGTACTATGCTCGGAACAATTCATTCAAGCCTGTTACAGTACCAAAAGCAGATACTTTGAGTAAGTTAGCATTACGGAATCCACCATGTCATAATGGAAATTATAATAACCTTAGTTTTAAAATGTATTTCTGGCTTAATTTGCAGAGACATATTTTTTATGTCTATCTTATATTCACAGATAAGTCTTATATGGTTTCCTCATCTATTGAAAACAAAATATGATAACATATGAGCGACCTTCGAACAGCAATTACTAAAAAAGGATGAATAATTATATAATTTTTTTGTACAATTGTTTTATGCTATTTCTACGCTAATTTCGCATTATGTTGTAATTAGAGCAAATAGCGCTTGTATCGGTATCAGAACAATGTGACATATTAGGGTGACACATCACTTTGATCACGATTACCTTGTGAACTGGTACGTTAACTTTCCGGCTAAAGATGTCGATCTTGATCAATAGGGTATATATTCATATCACAATAATATATAAATATACGAATAGGATGATTGCCACTGAGAAAAGAACTGTTCATTAAGATAAAGATTATGAAAGCAACACTTCATAAATATCATGCCTCAAAAACGAGAATGACTTTAAATTGAACATTTGTGAAAAATGTGGTCTTTATATATGAGCAATTCCTCGCGTTCACGTCCTTATTTATCTTTAATATTGGCCACTAGATGTTAAACTCCCTTCTATTTGTCCATTTATCCATTTGTTGTGAAACAGAAATACATAAGACTATATTGAAAACAGTAAAATAACAAAAATACCGTACTCCAAGGAAAATTCAAAACGTAAAGTTCTTTGTTAAATGGCAAAAATCAGGAACTCAAACACATCAAACCAATGGAAAACAACTGTCATATTCCTGACTTGGTACAGGCATTTCCTTTTTTAGAAAATGGTGGATTAAACCTAGTTTTATAGCAAGCTGAACGTCTTACTTGTATGACAGTCGCAAATAATTTCATTATAATGACAACAATGTGTGAGCAAAGCAAACAGGCATTATAGGTAAAATGTCAAAGATTGTGGTACAACAGTCAACATTGTGTTATAATCTTAATCACTTAAAAACAAATACATATTTCAACAAAGAAAAACAAAATGACATAAAGACACACATAAGAAGAAGTATACTTAACAACAACATTATTTTCATTTACCTGTGTATAATATGACGCAGATTTCTTCAAAAGTGATGATTTTCTAAAAATTGTTTGACATTTCACAATGATATCATACTTTAACTTTATTTAAACCTGTTTATTTACTTTTGACTTTACTTAATCCTTGTAACTTTTTATTAACTGTGTATTTGCATTCAGGTGTCACAGGTCAAATTTATTCGTTCATTGTGTGTTAATTTACGTTTTTTGAGTGAGTTAAGCTTTCCAATTGATATTTTATAGTGTGTTTTTCTATGTTGTAATGTTATACTATTGTTTCAGAAAAGGGAGAAGGTTTGGTACCATTAAAACGTTTAATCCTGCTGCAAATGTTGCACCTGTCCTAAGTCAGGAATCTGATTACAGTACTTGTCGTCTGTTTATGTAGTTCATAAGTGTTTCTCGTTTCTCGTTTTTATATAGATTATACAGTTGGTTTTTCCGTTTGAATGGTTTTACACTAGTAATTTTTTGGGGCCCGTTATAGCTTGCTGTTCGGTGTGAGCCAATGCTCCGTGTTGAAGGCCGTACCTTGACCTATAATGGTTTACTTTTATGAATTGTAACTTGAATGAAGAATTGTCTCATTGGCACTCATTCCTCATCTTCCTATATCTACTCAATAGGCAAAGTACATGAGCAAACATGAAAGACAAGAATACAAAAATGGCTATAGCACAAAAACACAATGGCGGAATGTATAAATACTGAGCCACGACAAAAGTATATTGACAAAAATAAACAGATGCGTAAAGATTAAAAATATACAAAGGCAAATTGAAGGAACAATATGATACGTAATTCAGATGATAAACAACGTCAGTACCTAGAATCTATACTTCAAGACCATCATGTATTATTTGTAAAGTTGATACGGAATATTTATCGGAGCCATGGATATCTTATGATTTGCCAAAATCTCTTCAATGTCAAATGATGTTTTTTATGACGGATTACCTGAGTGCTCATTTGTTCCTCATTGTTTGACAAGACACTCGTAGTAGTACGATTTACATACAAAAACAATATTATTTGAAGCTTTGTCCGCAGAAACAACACATGTTTATCTTAAAGATATGATAAACTTTTCAGTTTCTTTCTCCCTGAAAACGGACTTTGGTTGATCATCCACACAGTTTTCATCTTATTAATTCAACGTTTTATCAGAGACCTGATTGTTTTGACCAATTCTGATAAAGTGTCAAGTCCACCTTTTCTTGTTTATCCAATGCTCTAGCGTAGAGGGGTAAATCAGCAAAAAAGAACATTTTAAACAATATAACATCGATCTGTTCTAAATCTAATAATTAAGAAGAATCACCAGCTGGTTATCGAAGGACACGTGGTTATTTAAAAAAATGGTTTATCCTCTCAAAAGAACGGATGCTACGTGATTAACTACAAAGTCCATTAAAGTGAAGCTGTTTTTGAATATCAATTAAGGTTTGGAAAGAACGCAGTTGTAAGTTTGCACAACGTACTTATTATATAACATTTGACAATTACCATCTCCCCCTCATTAGCTTCTTGTACATTTGTAGAAGGGACACATTATATTTCTGTAGCACACATAATTTTAATCAAACATGGCAGAAAAACTATCACACGTTGTTATTAATGTTAAAAAAAGTTGATTGCCCAACGAAAACCAGAACGACAGAAGAATGCGTGGTCGTTTAACATAATTGTGTCAAGATATTTGATATGTAAATGTCGTTTATAATAAGGCATTGACAGGTCCTGGAAATAAGCGATGGTGTATTTTCATAGAGATATCACCATAGCTCTGCAGTCATAAAATTGTTAAACAACCAAAGAATCATTTTTAAACACAATTACACGTGATGTTGCATAATATAAAATCCGTAAAGACGAGATCATACACTCCAATGTTATATAATAATCCGTATGCACAAGACACTGGGCAACAATTAATATTACTAGGGGTGCAGCCACAGCCGTTTCTACATATGTTAAACAATGCTTTCACTTTTTTTTTATAAATATCTTATTGCTATTTTTGATGGTAAAACAATCACAAATTATTTTTACAAACTTTAACGTATGGGGAATTCATGCGATCATCATATATTTTTTTTTTTAATTATTAAACCTTTCAATATTTGATTAAGCTTTTTTTTAAATTACACAAGTCCATCATATGTAATAGTAAAAGTTCAATGATAAGTAAATATTGATATTAAAAGACCTCCGAACAAAAAGGGATGTTCAGATCCCCGAGCCCGAAGGGCGAAGGGATTTGAACAGCCCTTTTTGTAAGGAGGTCTTTTAATGTCAATATTAACTTAATCATTTAACTTTTACTGACTTACAAACAGTCAAAAACATATGAAAAGTACAAAAAAAGCACTTGCAGAAACCTATTTCCCCTGAATTGGACGAGCCTAAAGATGTTCAACTTAATTGATAGTTAAACAGTACTCAGACTGATATGTACAATTAACAGTTACCAAATTGCAATGGAAACGGACCGATTAAATGGCAGTACATCATTTAATTTTTTATTGATTATAAATTTGTTGGCAGTAAAATAACACCAAATGATAGTTTTACAAACTTAGGGGGTAAATTCATATTTTTGAATCCAACTTTTCGAAATAACGATTTCTTATTTAATAAATGAGGCAATCAAAACCCCATACAGACCTCATTTATAACTGACCAATGAATATTCTGCACAACAACGTCTTGTTATATATATTTGATGTTTTTAATCTGTCAGTAATCATGAAATAGATTCGTAAAGGCCAGATCTTAGTAAACAGTAAGTAAATTCTTCCGACAATTAACCTTTTAAACTGCTTGTTTCAGAATTTCTAATCGAACAGACCTAGATGTATAAGGCCCTTAACAATATTCATTCGGTAAATGTTCATTTTGTTTATGACTCTGTAATTTGCCAACACTACGTTACATGCGAATGCAAAATAATTAGTGCTGTCAGTTCAGTCCAATTAATTAATAGATCTTGCTTTTTTTGTTTTTTTTTTTTTAATAAAAACAATGCATGCAAACTTCATTGAATAAAATCGTATTAAAAAACCTAATTGTAACATATATAGCATCAACAAGGTTTCACTGGTCAGATCAAAAAGTGTTGAGTTGAGATGTTTTCGCAAGTTTAATGTATTATATGAAAACAAACTCTTTCATGCTAGTCATCCGTTATTCCCTTTTCTTGTCTAAATGAAGCAAAAAAACCTGAAAAAACTTTACCTTTCTTAGTTTTATCCTTGCCTGACAAAAAATCATATGTTATAAATCGTATTAACACATTAGATAAGAAGCATAGTAAAAAGTATTTAAAACTTTTTTATAAGCAGTCAGTAATGTAATAAATAGAAGAAAAAAATTTAAATGGAAATTGTACATTATAGCATTTAACAAGATCTTGTCTTTGTGTGCTAAGTACATGGAACAATTTATGAAGTTGATTAATTTTTGTTTGCTTTACGTCCAGTGGCAAATATTTCATGCATGTTCATCACTATAACAAATAGATTTAAATACAATGGGTAAATCGTGCAATAGGAGGTCAACAGTGAAGTTGGACGTGAAACTTTAAAATGCCACTGGAAAATGAGAGTATAATGAATAAGGACAAACATTTAGACTTGCAACAGCTGGCAACATTCGGACCACTCAAATAATTGGTGCAAGAGTTTTTAATTTGTCGAGAGCGTTGATCCATGAAATCTTCTCTGAAGTCGATCATCGATGTTTACGTGTAGTTTGAAATATCATTTCACGCATCCAATTTAGGTTAGATACTTTTAGCTCGCTTTAGTAACTGTGAGAATTCTGTGAAACTGTTTTGTTTGTTGTACTTGATTTTTTTTTGGTACGATATTCTGTACTACTGCTCTCCTGGTTGGTCTCATGTGAGGGTGTTCGCCTCGAGAGCGGGAGGTCGTTTGTTCGAATCCCGACCGGGCCAAACAAAGACGTTAAAATTGGTATTTGCTATTTCAATGCTAAACACCTGGCATCATATAGTAAGAGCACAGACTGGTCGGCTAAGAGTCGGAAATGTGTCCGGGTCGGGTGACTTTTCTTACTGCGAACTAATATCTTGTAAAATTACACGTTAAAAAAAAAACGACTCAGCGTGTCAGTCTAGTAAAAAGCGGGGTTAATACTCATATCATATTTACATGTTATCGTCCTGAATATTCATTTTATTTGCCGCTGGTCGTCATCCATTATCATCATTAATTTACCGTTATATTATACAGTGTTTTTCTTCTACTGGTTTATAGTACAACTTCTTAAATTTTCAACGACCAAAATTAAAATTGGGCAGTTGAAATTTTTCAACCAAACACTTCTTGTGATTGTTGGGATACCTTTGACGGTAAATAATACTAAATCAAATGTGCCTTTTGGGATATATAATATTTGACGGTAAATATTATTGAATTAACTCCGTATAACTATTATTTAGTCATGCGGAGGTTTTTAGCTTTTTATTCTGTATGCGCATCTTTCTATTAAAACTGAATGTTGGATCTTAATGTTTTGATTTGTCTTTGGTTTGCTGTCGCATTAATGTATACCTTTATATCCTTTTATTCAAAACAAAATGATTCACTTGGGTATAGAGATATTGACATGTCTGGACCTCTCCCGTCCAACAGTATACCCTTGCCTTGGGTGCGTTCGTTTGGCCTATCGAATATATAAATGCGCAGCTTTGTCTGATCGAAATAGGAATGCATTTCCGATGACTGGTGTAGTGGAAATTTCACGCTATCCATACCTTAAAAACATTAGAGGGATATACGATCTACGCACGAGTTGAATGATTGAAATGTGTAAACAACAAGAAAGATTGGCTAAATCTTTTCAAATAAGTCGCATGGCTGATTTTAACACATTTTTTTGCCACTTTTGCCAGGACAATTGTAGATGAAAAAAATTTAACAAAACCGATTAGCAAGACAATATCTAAAAAAAATAAATGAAACGCTCAAAATAAGTTGAATCCTTATATAAAATAATGTCAACATTTTTTTTTTCATCCATTTTTGCTTTTATGTCAACTATTATACCATTCTGAGATATAAAAAAACTTTAAACAGATAATGTTGTCACCTAGACGACGTCGTCATTGTACGCTTCAATATAAGAGTTATTGCCACTCAATGAAGATTATTTTTCTGTTATAATCCCCTCTCTTATTAGTTTTGCTGGAAAGGAGACAATGTAACCCCTGATGTGTACTACGACAACGTGTTTTAATGTTAAAAAAAGATTAAATGCAAAGAGAAAAATGATAGAAGAAATGCTAAGATTTACGCTTAAAATGCAAATGTAAATAAAATTGATAAAATTAGGAAAACTGTTAGAGACAATTATCAACTGGAGACAAATGATTATACATCACTAAATAAAGCTGATAAATTAGTTGCTCCATTAATGTCCAGTGGAAAATATGTCATGCATATTCACGACGAGTGGATCAACCTGAAGCAAATGATTACAATTTTAGAGTGGCACTTTTTACAATAAGGCAGAGCGTTCGATTGAGGTAAAACGTATGCCGTAATAGAATACAGTTGCACCATGGTCGAAGTCGTAAGTTAAGCTATAAGCCCTCCTTCCTTTTTTTTCTTCCACGGTAGACGAATGTCAAATACAAAAAGTCATGCATTTACAATCAATAACGGCCACTATAAGTAAATGAGATATATGAACTTTGTTGTAAATAAATTCCTATTGCAGCCAACATCTGCCGGTTCGAGAAAAGTTAGTATATCCACTAACATACCGTTTGGTTATTGACCTTGAGATATTAAAGCAACCAAAAGCACGTTGAATCAAAAAAATTCTAAAATTGTAAATTATGGTATTTTGCTGGGTGTTTTCCCGATCCTATTTCGGACCCCCTGATTTAAAGAGGCCGTATCTAATTAGTCATGCCCGATATTTTTTAGTAAATTGAACCTCAACTTAAAGACCTACACCGGGTAAATAAGTTCGAGGTACAATAAGTAGACAATAGAAAACCTTTGTGAAATGAGATCGTCCCAGGTCTCTTAGATGATTATTTTGCGTTGAATAACAATGAAAAATGCACGAGCAGGTTTGTAAACAAAAATAAAAAGGTTTATTTTTAAAGATATGTTTTGTGTTCCCGTTCTTATTGTCATATCTTTTTCTTTATTCAGCATATTTTCCTTCTGTTTCGTGTGTTATTTTTATTACACTTAAAGTCTTTAACGTGTTAAATTTGCCAAATCTTCAAATCTATATGTCCTTTGATTTTCACAATAAAAAAAAATATTGAAAAAGGAACCACATCACAATTTAGTAAAGACCATTCATTGAATTATTAGGAACGTGTTTTTAATGTAAATGCATAGCTTCATGTATTTCATAGTTCATTATATAGGCAAATGTAGCTTTTAAAATTTTATCCCGAACATATACAAAGACACTTTATATAAAAATGTTATCCCGATTGAAATGTCAAATACACTAGATTTGTTCTTTAATAGTGTTCTTTTATTTGTCTATGTACATTGATAACCTTTACTGTTAAGTCCATTTTTGGTAATATACTTTTGGCGAGGCTAAGTACTAAATCATCCCGCCATTGTGTGGTCATTTTTTGTATTCTTGACATTCATTTTTGCTTCTGTGATTTGTCTCTATGCCATTTTGTTTTTCTTTGTTAACACATTTGTTTGTTTTTATGGTGATTAAGTTTATAACACAATATTGACTGCTATCTTAACATGTTATGCCTGGTTTTTTTTCACACATTGTTGTCAATATAATGGAATTTTATGTGACTGTCATACATGTGAGAGGTTTAGCTAGCTATAAAACCAAGTTTAATCCACCATTTTTACACGAGGAAATGATTGTACCAAGTCAGGAATATGAGTTGTTTTCCATTCGTCTGATGTGTTTGAGCAAATTATTTATCCATTTGATAAAGGACTTTGCTATTTGAATTTTCCTTGAAGTTCTTACTGACCACATGAAATATGCAATGAGTGATATGTTATTAATTTCACTCATCATATACAGGAAAAGGCTTACAATTTGCGTAAATGACATCTTCTCAGAAACGATGCTAAGCGAGCTGGTATAAACAATTTCTTTACTGTTTCCGGTTATTATCGCATGCCTGTTTGTATCGTTATTGCATGGCATTTTGTCGACATTTAACAAATTCCGGAATATATCAATCAACATTACGTGTTTAATAAAAAAATGTTTTACGAAAGATTAAGATTAGGAAACAGGAAAATATATACTGAAAAATACAAAAAAAACAACAAAAAAAAACAAACAAAAAAACTATACAATAAGTAAATGATATGAAAACTGTCATGCAATCATCTGATATTAATGTTAGTATTCAACAGACTTCTGAATGGACATATTGAACAGTTTAGTTTGCATTATTATCAATTGCATCTGCTTCTAATTAAGATACACCAAGACATTTAATAGCCAAACGCCATGCGTTCTGAGATATAGAAGAAGAAACAACAAACAATCATTAATAAACAATTCACAGAAAGTTCAACATTTAGCATCAGAAGGACTTTCTATAATAAAATGGCAAATTGTATGATAATTGATTTCTGCTTAAAAAGAAGAACATCGGGTATCACAAGTGGAGCACGAACTGATGGCTTTTCTTAACATTTGGTTCATATACTGTAAGAATCATTGAAAACCCCCGGCATAGATGGACTACGCAAGATTTGGTAAAACCTTTTGGTTTATTTTTTGTATTTTGACCCTCTTTAACTTCGTTGTATGTTTTGCCTTCCAACTGTTATAACATATCTCAGATGTAAAATTCTCATCAACGATATTGGCAAACCAATGAGCGCATATGATTGTTCATTTACAATAATCAAAATTTTGAAGAAATAGAAGGATGCAGAAGCTATTGAATCGTAGTAGCCGTGGAATTATGTACAGCGATAACTCATATTTATTATATTTCAATCTACATTGTCATTTCCAGAGAAGAACCATTTCTATTAGTTACTCCTAACTTAAACCGTTGAGTCGTATTTAAACTCAAAGTTAGGGTTCCCTATTATCAGTCGAATTACGAATCATCATGCACCAACATTGAAGTGGATTTTGAAACCATTAATCTAGAAGAACATGAATTGATTATCAATTTAAAATGACCTTTTCACTAGCTTCAAATTATTGTTAGTACCTTTTTATCGGTAATTTTAGTGTCTTTTGTCTTTTATCTTCTGTGTTATGCTTATCAATGTGTCAATCATATTCCGACTAAAACATCCAATTTGTGCTAATGTTGTATTTCTTAACCACGGTCACAGGTTCGGGGAGGGTTTAATAATCACAAACTTGTTTAATCCCGCCAATTCAGTATGAAGCTGTTAAAAGTCCAGGAGAATATAATGCACTCATGTTAATAAATACAGTTAGCCATGATCTTTTTGCTACTGTGTAATATAAAATAGGCCGTTAGTATTTGCTACTGAATTGTTTCACATTTTGTCATCCGGTGGACTTTAATAGCGGAACATTGCTTATTGTTAAAGGCCGTACAGTTATATGTACTTAATCCCAACTAAGTCTGTTGTCATCATAGTTTTTTCCACTGAAGGTCACAAAAGATAAAATCGTCTACTATTTCGAGAATTAGAACAGCCGATCTCCTCTCATTATGTAAAGACGGTTCAATGAAATGGAGGTTTGTCATCGGTTAATTTAGTAACCTTTCACATATAGAGATCAAATTATATCTATTTACAAAGATAGATGAACTTCAATGTGCATGTATTATCAATAATTAATAATAGTTAACTACTGTTTAATTGCATTGTTTGTTTGATATATTTATTTATACATAAAGAAGGTTATTTAACTCTAACCTGAGAAATAGACCGTTTGACATATTCTTCATAGGTCAAGAAGTTATCCTCTAATTTCACTTTCCGCTATGTAGATGATGATCTATCACTAAATAATTCAAAATTTGGTGACTATGATGAATTCATCTATCCTATGTAACTTGAGATAAAGGATACAACAGATACAGTTACGTCTGCCTCATATCTTTACTTACACCTAGCAATTGCCAGTGAAAGTCGCTTGCAAACAAAACCTTACCACAATTGAGATGATTTCAGCTTCCCAATTATGTACTTTCCATTTCTATGTAGCAACATTCTAGCAGCATCTGCACACGGAATATATATCTCCCAGTTGATACGATATTCTAGGGCTTGTGTTTCCTATCATGATTTCCGTGGTAGAGGGTTGCTGCTCACAATAAAGCTATTACACCAAACGTTCCAAGTCGTGAAGATAAAGTCATCGCGTCGTAAATTTTACGGACACCATCATGAGTTGGTCGACCGTTATGGAAAATATGATTCACAGATGACGACGGATATGTTCCATTTGTCGTAACTACAATCTCTTCGTCTACCCCCGACTCTGAAATATAGAATTAGACATCTTCGGGTTTGTACTTACATGAGCAACACAACGGGTGCCACATGTGGAGAAGGATCTGCTTACCTGAGATAAACCCCAGTTTTTGTTGGGGTTCGTGTTGCTCAGTCCTTGGTTTTGTGTGTTGTTTTTTGTGCTGTTGTTAATCTGTTTGTCTTTTTCTTTTTTAACCATGGTTTTGTCGGTTTGTTTTCGACTTATAAGTTTGAGTGCCCCTTTTGGTATCCTCCGCCTCTTTTTTCTATTTTATCGAAAACAAATATACATAAATGATTAATTTGCATTCATATGTATCACTTTAAGTATTTCTGTGAAAAATATATTTGAAATATTTTTCGGCCTTTGCTTCTATAAAATAAATAAGTTTCGTGTGGACTATTTACACATATTGATATCGTTAATGACGACAAGAAGACAATCAAATGTTCAAAATTAATAAAAGCACAATTCTGAAATTCTGTCAGATATTTTTTATTATTTTGTGAATCTTTTTTTTTAAATCGGCGATTTTTTTTTCTTCATAATTATTCTTGGGTATTAAAATGATAACACAAGGAACATGATATATGACAACATCGATTTTAAGAAATGATTTTTGCACATGTATGTTCAACTATGTCTGATCGTGAAAATAAAAAGGAGACTATTGTAAGTTTTAATTTATTCACCAGTGTCAGTTGCTGACTTTTTAAAGTTTACCTTGTAAAATAGATGCTCAAGTACTCAGTGTCTTTACAAATCTTTAACATGTTTAAAAAAAATGAAAACGGAAGCTTTATTCTTGAATAATGTCAGATACATTCCATTAAATATTCGTCAGGTATTCATAATGAAATGGACAAATTACATTATGCTATTAATATTATTATTTTATTTAGTTCTTCTTAATTTTTAGATTATTATATGTATATAGATTTTTTTTATTATAGATGAAGAAATTGTTTTACATTCGAATCAATTGGCATATATGTACTTTTAGTTTTTCCACCACTGAAAAAAAAGTGAGATTGATTGCAGTCATCAAGTATACAAGGATAAAAGGAAGACTGGGCCTTACAGATATGTTAACTTTTTTATTTCCGCACCGCATTTGAAACCAGTCACTATATCTAACTAGTGATCATTTAGAGGATAATGTTTCTGTGTAAGGTTACATGTTTTCCGAGATGACAAGAATGATGTCATATCTGTAGAACATTCTGTTCTTTGGTTAGACAAAAAACTACAAATTACAATCTGTAGTCATTTCTTCCTCATTTAGTAGTGCTTTTTATGTCGGTCAGGCTGATGACTATAATTATTTCATTGTCATAAGTTACAATCTGGAGTTTTGTTTACCTCATTTAGTTGTACTTTTCATGTCGGTCATGCTAATGATTATAATTATTTCATTATCACAAACTGCACTTCCAAAATCCCTAATGGAAGTTTCGTTACAGAATAACATTTGCCTTGCAAGTATGCATTTGTAAAATGCAGAAGTCTTCGAATAAGATATTTACATAAAATCGGTAGACAGTTTAATTTGCGTTAAGCTGTTTCACTTAAGACCAATACATCATCTAAACAAGAACAATACGATATCGTTATCAAAGGTACCAGGCTTATAATTTGATACGCCAGACGCGCGTTTCGTCTACATAAGACTCATCATGATATAACGTTCTAGAAGAGTCTGTATTGTACTTACATGTACACAAATCATACGAAGGAAAACATGAAGTCTTCAACAATAGACACGTGTCTACACAATATATCAAGATATTAATTTCAGAAAATATGAAAATAAAACAAAAAGAAATCGTCAAATGTATATTCGAAGAACATCAAATTTTAAAACAACAACACATAAACATAAATATATAAGTAAAGGCAATTAATGACGAGGTTTCTGACGTGTACTGAAATACTTAAAAGTGGCTGGGTTCAACTTATTAACGTTTATTAAAAAATATAAAGATTCCACTTTAGGTCAAGAGCGGTTCTATCACAAAAAGAGGACGACAGAATATTCCATATATTAATACAGGAACAGATTTTTCCTTTAAAATAATGGTTTACATGGTAAATTTGGCCAAACAATGACACCAGATTAACAATAATAAACTATAGCGATGTCACTTTATGTCACAAGCGGGTTATCTAAAACATGGACGACAGAATATTCAAGTAATCAGTACAGGAGCAGATTTTCCATCTAAAATAATGGTTTATATGGTAGATTTGGTCAAGAAAAGAACATAAGATTAACAACAATAAACAATAGTGATGCACATGTTATACCGCATCAGTGAATTCTCATTGCAGCTGAATGCAATGTAAATTTACTTCACTTCCCGATATGAAATCATGCCGTTCTACACTACAATATCGATTTCTGTTCATGTGTATGAGCTTGTTTTTCAGATTTTGTTTTGGAAAGCTAATAATATAGAAGAGTCTGTATTGTACTTACATGTACACGAATCATACTTGTCATATGAAATATAATATTTTTATCATTTCTTTTTCTCCTATGACACAAATGACCAAAAAGACTTAAAAAGGAAAATTTAAAACACGTGAAAAAAGAAACCGTTCACTTTATCTGCCAAGAACACCACATCTTAAAAACCAATAGATATGTATAAATATATAGTTTAAGGCAATTAATGCAGAGGTTTCCGACGTGTACTGACATGTCTAAAAGTGGCTGTGTTGAACTTGAATGTATTTAAAGGTACAAACTTTCTCCATTAGGTCAGAAGCGGTTTTAGTACAGAAACAAACGAATATTTCATAGATCAGTAAAGGAACAGATTTTTTCTCTGAAATAATTGTTTACATGGTATAATATATAGCCAAAAAGTATATACCTTAATCACAATAATAAATAATACAAACATGTACATGTTACACGGTATCAGTTGAGTTTCATAATAACTAAAAGTAAGGTTAAGTTATTATACATTCCGATTTGTAGTCATGACGTCCTACGTTTTAATATTGATAACATTATCTAACATTTATAAGGCATTGGAAAAAACATGTTGTTCTGCTTTGCCTTACAGTTATTGTGGAATTGATGCATGTTATGGAAATTTTTCAAAACTTTACTACAGTTTTTGACCTTAAGATATCTCTGGGGATACTTATTATCCTCTGTTTGCTGTTACTTTGACATATACATGTGTACCACACATCTTCATTATCTTAATATAAAAGTGAGACAGTGGGGAATATTAGCTTGTGAGATTATGGTTACATATTGATATCTTTTTAATTAGGTAAAGTTTTATTCAAATAAATGCGAGTACTTATTTTAACAATGAAAGGGTTTTATTATTTTATCTAATATACTGTGAATGTACTTTTATTCGTGGGAATTAATTTTCGTTTTGAGAAAAAATTACAAGTTCGTGGGTTCTTAATTCTTGGATTTTAGTTTTCAGAAAAAAAAATCAATTTTATCTGTTATGCCCGTTTGGTTGTTTTATGTTTTAAATTGCGTTAGTTTTGAGACTGAAATGTGATATGCTCACTCTGAGTACAACAGTTTTTGTACTTACGAATTTCATTTTAGATTTGGTTACCATGTTTCTTTGGTGCCAGACAGACATTAAATCCACATCTCCCAATATGAATCAATGTTTGTTCCCGTTACTAAATTTGCCTTTAAGATCAGAATCTTTCGGGCTGTAACAGGCTTATAGGTTTAGGAGGGACATTGCTGTTAAAATCTAACCAAGAGAAGACAAAAATATACAAAATGTATAAAGTGCCATTGACCCTCTGCAACAGGTTTCGATCTGTGATAGCATCGTTATTTAAAAGATTATACCAACAAGAAACTCTATTTGTATCATCAGATATTAATCCTGTTTCCCAAATAACGAACAAGATTTTATCTTGCGTTGGGTTCGTCTTAGTTATTGACCTGAATTTTGTTATTAAATTTATCACATTAGACAGGTTTGCTATACAAAAACAAGAATAATATTCATTTAAATAAAAGAAAATGTATGTTATAACTTCTGAAAACATATAACTAAATGTCTTTTGTTTTATTTGATAAATGAATATTAAATTTTATTTCAAGAATTTTTATCTTTAGTTTGAAGAAAATCATTATTAATATAGAATCGGACATAATATAAGACACCAAATTTTATTTTTTATGTTACAGTTTGCTCATAGAAGGAATGGATCGAATAATACGTTTTTTTTTTACAAATATTACAAAACGTCTATTCCTACTACTATTGTGTGTATATACGGCTTAACTTAGAACTATAGATTGTTCACCACTCACGTTAGAACTATATATTGTTCCCCACTCACCTGCCACATGTTTTGAAGTATCTTAATGATTCAAAGTTTACCAGTTGGTTAAGAAAGTTTGCAACTCAGTTTCAAAATAACAAGCTTTTCATGACACTATTATATATTGATAGAGGATTAATAAAGGAACTAAAAGAGCGAGAAAAAATATATGTCCGTGTGCTTGTTTTCGATATATTAGCCATTGCAATTTTGACGGGAAAATGTTCTCTCTTGATTTTTTATAGCTTTATCATTGACAAGTTAAAGTTATCAAAAACTATTAAAAAATAACAAAGATTTTATAAGACTTTTACAGATGACTTATAAGTATACATGTTGAAGATTTATAAAAAAAAATGGGGGTTAGTTGGCAAATTTTTTTAAGGCATTCAAATGAATAAAAGCAGAGGATTCCGAAAATCTGACATAAATACACAAACATGACAAGCGAACATCCTTAAAGAACATCTGTATCTACAAACGATCTACAAGTTTAGTTAATTGTTTCTCTTTCTGCTACTTCTAATAAACATTGAATTAAAAACCAGGAGATGCGGTATGATTGTCAATATTACAACTATCCACAAAAGTCCAAAAGACGTAGATGTAAGCATCTGTATATAATCGTACTTCCTGCTACAGTAAGTCCAACATATATCATAATTATGTTCAGCTGTAAGAAAAGGTTGTGTATAGAGTTCACCTTTGAAAAGGATTTTGAGGGTTAAAACAAACTACATGGGTGATTAAGATCAATTATATGATTCTAATATTTTCTTTAAGTTAGTTCACGTTGATGACTTTCAACTCTCTCCATTACAATTCCTCACAATTTTATCAAACAAAAGTTTTATTTTTTAATCAAATATACCTTACAAAGCTTATTTAAAATGCATTTGTTGCATCTGTGATATAGTGTTCTTCTGTAATGGAAACGGTAAATATGCTATGCATAATGTATCTGTGATTAGATGATTTAAGTTAAGAAAATAATATGTACACTTACCGTTACCTTGGTGATTTATTTGATTGGAATAACCTGGAATTCTCCACTTATTCTGCGGAAACTAATCAAAGAGAAGCAACTGCTTTGAAATCATTATGATATCAATAGCAACATTTTTCCTAATTGATATTGATATTTTAGCATGGGAAATATGTTTATTTTTTATTTGAAATTGGTCATTGCACTAGCTTTCAGTACCTGCAATTTTTTCTTAGTTTGGTACATGTTTATTATGTCTTGCTTTTACAAACTGTCTAATGTTAGGGAAGGGTTAAGTATTTCCACAAATATCCTCACACATGCCACCCTTCTAACTTTTCTGGTTTGGTAGAACTTAACTTTATGGCTTCTTAAAAAAAATGTATTGTGTGGACTATTTACTAATATTGATATCGTCAATGACGACAAAAACACAATTGTAATGATCATAATTGATTAGAGCACAATTCTGAAATACTGTCAGATATTTTTTTATAATGTTTTGTGTATTTTCCTTTATAAAATCGGCTGATTTGTTTTACATTATTATTCTTTGGTATTAAAATGATAACACAAGGGAAATGATATATGACAACATCGATTTTAAGACTGATGTTTGCACTTGTATGTTCAACTGTGTCAGATCTTGAAAAGATAAAGAAGACTATTGTAAGTTTTAACTGATTTACCAGTTACAGTTGCTGACTGTTAAAGTTTACCTTTGTAATATAGATACTCAGGTACTCAGTGTCTTTACCAATCTTTAACATGTTAAAAAAAAAAAACAATACTTCATACATTTCAGGCGTCGGAAGCCTTTTTCCTCAATTATGTGCATTACATTTCTTTAAATATTCGTCAGGAATTTATTACGAAATTGACTCATTACATTATGGTATTAGTATAATTATTTTCGTTTTCTTTTTAGATTATTCTATACATTGTTTAATTATAGATGAAAAAAAAACATTGTCATATATATACGTTTAGTTGTTTTTGCGATTTCAAAAGTAAAACTTGGATTTATTGCAGTCATCAAGTATATTAGGATAAAAGGAAGACTGGGCCTTACAGATATTTTAACTTTTTTTTTCTCCGCACTGCATTTGAAACCTGTCACGATATTTGAAGTTGAAGGACCGACTAAAGACCGCTTTGAGGATAACTTTCTGGGTTGGGTTACATTGTTACCAATATGACTAGGATGATATTATATCTGTAGAATATTCTTGTCCTTGGTTGGACAAAAAACTACAAATAAAAATCTGCAGTGATTTGTTCCTCATATAGTAGTACTTTTTTTTTATATCGGTCAGTCTGATGACTATAATACTTGCATTGTCTCAAGTTACAATCTGCAGTTGTTTTTACCCCATCAGTATTACTTCTTTATATTGGTCAGTCTGATGACTATAATTATTTCATTGTCACAAATTACAGGTGTTTCTATCTCAATTAGTAATACTTTTTATGTCGGTTATGCTAATGACTTTAATTGTTTCACTGTCACAAACTGCAACTCCAAAATCCTTAATGTAAGTTAAGTACCAAAAATAACATTTTCCATCGTAAGTCTTTGAATATGATATTTACATAAAATCGGTAGACAGTTTAAATTAGCGGTAAGTTGTTCCATTTAAGACCAATATATCATGTTAACAAGTACAATATGATATAACGTTCTAGAAAAAAATCTGTTTTGTTCTTACACGACACGAATCAAATTCAACAATCCTATAAAACATAATATTTGTATCATTCCTATCATGGCTAAAAGAGAGGCGAAAGATAACAAAGGGATATTCAAACTCAATCAGTCGAAAACAAAACTGTTTTTGTCAATGTTGACCAGATTATGATTCCAACTCCTGAATATTTTCGACAATGTTTGTTGTAGAAACAATAATGTTATATATTATATTGACTTGTCTATTCTCAATCGAATTCAAAATCGGTAACCTTCTGTACTGTCGCCTTAGTTTATCATGATTGACCGTTGATAGTTTATTTAAACATGTGCAAAACGAGATGTAAAGGTACCCAAAGGGATCTCCAAACTCACAAGTCAAAGCAAACTGACAATGTCTTGGCAAAAAAAAAAAAAAAAAAAACGACAAAAAGACAAAAAACACTCTTCTCTTCTTTAATTTTATTTGATGTAATAGAATGATTTAAAATATAGAATCATATTTTTGTTTCAGATATGACCAAACACACCTTTATCAGTTATACATCCAAGATTTATCAAGGGAAAAAACACACATACTTCATTAACATATATGCATAAATAATAGTTTTATTTCCTCCGGAAATATCACTTAAGGACACAAATAAATATCCTTTCAATCCAACTACAGAAAGACGTGCAAATCCAATGTCTTAAAACATAAATCTGGATGAACTTTATGCAAGATCTTATTGTAGTATTTTTTCTACTGTTCATAAATACTTGGTTTAGTAAGTAGATGGTCAGGATGATACTACATTTTGCCTGTAGATTATCGGGTACAGCACGGGAAAAAGGAAAAGAAAAACCATTACAGAATGAAATAAAATTCTTCAAAATGTTATAATCTAAAGTAATGTTTTTTTTTCTTCAAGTTAGCGAAAGTCCAAATACCTGTCCATTCCTGGGAAACAATAGGCGGCGGACGTACAAGTCTCTATAACAAAATAACTAAAAGTAAGTTTATATTATCACATTTTCCGATATGTAATCATGTCGTTCTACGTTTTAATATGGATTACATATTATTAAACCTTTATTAGGCATTTGACAAAAACCATGTTGTCCTGCATTGTTTGACAGTTATTTTTGAGTTGATGCGTTTTATGGATATTTTTCAATACTTCAGGACACATTTTTTTACCTAAAGATATCTTCGGGGATACTAATTATCCTCTGTTTGCTGTTACTTTGACATATAAATGTGTACTATAAACTGCGATATTTTTATATAATTAGTTATCAAAGGTACCAGGATTATAATTTAATACGCCAGACGCGCGTTTCGTCTACATAAGACTCATTAGTGACGCTCAGATCAAAATAGTTATAAAATCAAACAAGTACAAAGTTGAAGAGCATTGAGGACCCAAAATTCAAAAAAGTTGTGCCAAATACGGCTTAGGTAATTTATTCTTGGGATAAGAAAATCCTCATTTTTTCGAAAAATTCAAAGTTTTGTAACAGGAAATTTATAAAAATGACCATATCATTGATATTCATGTCAACACCGATGTGCTGACTACTGGGCTGGTGATACCCTCGGTGACGAAACGTCCAACAGCAGTGGCATCGACCCAGTGGTGTAAATAGTTATCAAAGGTACTAGGTTTATAATTTAATACGCCAGACGCGCGTTTCATCTACATAAGACTCATCAGTGCCGTTCAAAATAAAAATTGAACAGTGGAGAATTAATATAAGCTTTTCAGAGTATGGTAATGTATTGATATATTATTGATTAAGTAAAGTTTTATTTTTGTACATGCGAGTACTTACTATAACATGCACACACTTTTATTCATTTGTTTAATGTTCGTGTCTTTGTATTACTACTATTTATAGGTTAGGTATTTCCAAATCAATTTTAATTGTACCATCATTTATACCCGTTTGGTTACCTTTTAGTTTTGGTTGGTGTTAGTTTTTAGACTAAAATGCGATATGCTCACCCTGAGGACAACAGTTTTTTGTACGTACGAATGCCATTTTAGATTTGGTTTACATATCCCAATATGAAGCAATGTTTATTCTCAAATGTAAATTTGTCATTACATCATAATCCTTCTGGCTGTAACCAGATTATAGGTTTAGGAATGAGTCTGCTGTAAAAATCTAATCAAGCGAAGATAAAAATATACGCAATGTATAAAGTGCCATCGACCCTCTGAGACAGGTTTCAATCCGTGATAGCATCATTTTGTCAAAGATTATACCGAAAGGAAACTCTATTTGTATCATCAAATATGAATTTTGTTTACCAAATAGCAATCAGAATTTGATCTTGCGGCTGGCTTCGTCTTAGTTATTGACCAGGTTTTTTTTTAATTTAATTTATCATATAAGACACATTTTCTAAAAAAAAACCAGGAATAACAGTCTTTTAAATAAAACAAAATGTATGTAGTTACATCTGATAATACATTATATCCGTTGTTCAGTTCAACGCTGACACATGGTTAAAGAATGAATATTTTAATTGAACATCAAGGGTTTTCTTTAGTTTGAAGAAAAATCATTAATAGTTAAGAATCGGACAGCATATACGACACCAAATTTTTTTTTGACATTTTATGTAACAGTTTGCTCGTAGTAGGAAAGGATATAATGAGACGTATTTGTTAACAAATATCAAAAACACATTTATTCTTACTACTACTGTATGTAAAGATGGCTTAACTTAGAATTATTTAATATCCAATCTCACCTGCCACATGTTTTAAGATGTTAATCATTTAAAGTTTACCGGTTGGTGAAAGAAAATCTATATCAAAAGCAATCTACAATTTTTTTTTCTCTCGCCTTACATTTCCTTACTTCTAATAAACCTTGAATTATAAATCAGAAGATGCGATATTGTTGTCAATAATACAACTTTCCACAGAAGTTCATTGTCAATAATATAACTTTCCACAGAAGTTCATTGTCAATAATACAACTTTCCACAGAAGTTCATTGTCAATAATACAACTTTCCACAGAAGTTCATTGTCAATAATACAACTTTCCACAGGAGTAATCAACAAAAGACAGTCATGCTTCCTGCAACATTAAGCCCAACACATCTCATATTGTCAGCGGTAATAACAAAGGTTCTGAATAAAGTTCATCTTTGAAAATGTTTGTTTGGAGGGTTATTAAGATAAATTATATGATGTTAATACTTCCTTCAACTTGGTTCACATTCAAAACTTTCAACTCTCTACACCACATTTCCTTACAATTTTATCAATCAAACGTTTTATTTTTTAATCAAATGGTCCGTACAAAGTTCATTTAAAATGCATTTTTTTTGCATCTGCGATATAGTGTTCTTCTGTAATGAAAATAATAAATGTGCTAGATATACTATGCATACTGTATCTGTGATTAGATGACTTAAGTTGTCAATTTTCTCTGTGACAAAATTTGCGTTCGTTTCGGTAGTACACCCAATGTCCCTTTGTTAGCAGACCTTCTCCTTTCTACACAGTTTTTTTCGTTACGATCGTAGACATTCAGTTAAATAGGAAATAATTTAAACACCTACCTTTATACATGTAACAAATTTGATTAGAATTACCTGGAAGTCTCTATTTTTTCTGCAGAAATTAACCAAAGAAGAGAAATTGCTTTTAAATCATTATAATGTAAACAGCAACATTTGTCCTAATTGATACTGATATTTTAGCATGGGAAAACATGTTAATTATTTTTATTTGAAATTGGTCAATGCACTAGGTTTCAGTACCTGAACATTTTCTTTGTTCTTATATCTTGATTTTACACAACTGTTTAATGTTAGAGAAGGGTTGAACTTCCCCACAAACATGTTCACACCTGCAACCTTTAAATTTGCCTTTCCTAACAAAGGAGCCTGTTATGAATTAGTAATCTTTGGTAGTTGTCCGCTATAATTGTTTTTCGTTTATTGTTTAAAGGATACTAGTAAATCAAATTCACATCGGGAATTACATGTCCTTTTAAAAATAACTTTACTATATGCGTTTTGATTATTTTTAACGGTCCAACTGCGATCGGCAATGATTTAATTTTGTCTGTTTGTTCCTTTTGTACATTTGTGTCATCGGCAGTCATATCGCATCTCCTGATTTTTGTAGACTAGTGTATTTGTTTTCTTAAAAGTAACATTCATGCCTATCAATTTTCGGTGAAAAGACTTAAAATTTTCAACAACAACAAACAAACTGTAATATTTTGATAGACTTTCAGTTCATAAAAACACTCCGCCCTGTTTCATTTGTCAGTCGTGGTTTGATATTTTCCATATTCATAATACTTTTTCGAAACACACTCAGTCATTATATAACAATCGTGAATTGGACTGACTTGGTATTCAAAGATACAAAGCAGCGAAACCATGTCTAAGTTTCGATATACATATCGTATCAAAAGAAGTATGAAATGAGAATTTGGAGACGTCAAACTTCGTACATCCTACATCACAGATGACATCGTTATATTATAAAAAAAAAAAATCTTCGTCACTTCTGTTTTTAAACGTTGTTAAAATGATGTATAACAAGGAACCAAATGATAAGGGTCAAACTTGGTTTATTTTAATTTTGTACTAATTTTTTTTTCAGACCGTTTCTTATATTTTTCTGACCGTTGTCCTATATTCTATTCTAATATTTCGATATTTCAACCAATTATTCTCCATTCATTATGTTTGAACACCAAATTTACTTTTTAATCTTAGTTTGTGGCTCATTATTCTTTATGTTTGTCCCATTATTCGCTATTCTTTAACAACATTTAGAATTTCATGTATAAGTTGCCTAATTTACTTAAATTGATTGATTTTACTTTCAATGTTTGCTTCAGTCATGCATGTGCCTAATAAAAACTTTAGTGGGCAACACAAACCAAACTTAAAAAAAAACAAAAAAAGCTGAAACTTTTTGAGCTATTCAAACTTGGTCCATCTAGTTTTAAGTTACTCGTGTCTTTTGGTGAGGCTAACGAATGACATTAAATCTAGTGCGCCATTATTGTCTATAAATGAGTACTTTAGTTTCATATTAGTAGTTACATAGTGTGCTGGTGACCTAATACGATATATATGTGGTCCGTAAATTCCATATGGGGTGAGAGCAAATGACCATTCAAATATGTAGGTGTAAACATAAACAGCAACGTCATCACGGGAACATTGCCTCCAACATACATGTTAGCTATAATAAAAAGGATTGCCCTAGAAGTGGAAAGTCCTCTTTTGATTATACGAAGTCAGTATTGAATTCAAATATGAAATGTCAATTATATTTGAAGAAATATATGAAAAGTAAGTATGTTATTGATGTTAAACATGTTTTGGTCACAGTATTCAATAAAATTATTGAAATTTTTTAATTCAATAAATTTTCTAAAGCAAAGTATGAGATGCTAATAACAAAAATGTCTGCCAATAACATTATGAAGATTGACATTTTTGAAAAGCGTTTTCTTTGTAGCCAAATGTTATAGATTAATACGTCTTGACAGCAACTTGGTTATGTAGAAATCTAATACAAGATATAAGAATTATTTTGTTTCATTGAGTTTAAGTTTTGAAGCAACTGTTTTCTTTTGGAAAACTACTTTTGATCTTGTCACTTCGTATTCGTTTTATTATTCATATGCAACAGTATTTT
Organism: Mytilus californianus; assembly: GCF_021869535.1. Classification (NCBI taxonomy): domain Eukaryota; kingdom Metazoa; phylum Mollusca; class Bivalvia; order Mytilida; family Mytilidae; genus Mytilus; species Mytilus californianus. Next base: position 27,901,191 of record NW_026262712.1, read on the forward strand.
ACCGATGTTAAAATTACATAATTCGATAAGGAAGACGAATCAAAGTTACAAAAAGAAACTGAGGATTCGCATTAAGTCATAAAGGAGCTAGATCGTGTGCGTCGACAATGTAATCGTCTCTTTGCTATGCATGCATCATCCACTGTAGGAATCCAATCTCTGTCAAAATGTCAGAATCGGAAATAGGACACAATGGATAAAATTACAGACCAAACGACTATTTTGGTATCTTAAGATCTAAGACTGCTTAAACTTGAGTTTTTGCTAAAGAAACACACCCCTGCTAGAGAAGTCCGTATGATACGAATATGATCTAGCGTAATGTATTAATATAAATGTCCTGTCTTTGTAAAGTAAAAATGACTTATTGTAGGGAAAAAAATGTAAAAATACAAATGCATTAGACGATCTATAGTTATTCTCTAACTGTAATTTTTTTCTGATTTACAACTTTTTTAAACTCATCTGAGATAAGTGTTCATAATCATGATTATTTTGGTAGTTGGAAGAGGTATTTTACCACTCGCATCGATCGAGTTATTTCTTTTTCTTATTTGTGCAAAACGAGTACAAGAAACATTACTTATCTCTCGAAAAAGTTTATAACTTATTTTGCCCCCTACCCTTATAGACTTATTTTCCGTTTATATAATATGAAAGCAGATGCGTCCGAAGCGCTTTTCTGGATTAACTTCATCAGGAACGCACACAGCCGAAATTTGAAAGCCACTGATGTATAAAAACCGTACAAGCTTTCAATGTTTAATTATGTTGCTCATGGTTAAACATGGGCTAACATTAAACGCCATCACATTATGTTTAGTATGTATGCATTCGAAGCTGCCGTTTCTGAAAACAAAACTCAATAATAACTCATTGTATCTACCTATTGTTTGTACACACAGAGAGAGAAAAAAGGTATAAATTATAGCAACATTATATACAATAAACTTAAAACTGCTCAATCGTACCGCTATTTTAAATAGTAACATACATGTATCAGTCAGGGGCGTTACTGAAACAAGTAATTTTTTTAAGTTACTAATATAGGTAATTTTTGTTTGTAAAACATAACATTACTCATTAGAATTATTTTATATTTCAATAGAAGCATGAACTAAATGAAGTTTTTATGAATTTTTACATCATTTTATTATAACCAATTAAGAATTATTTCAGACAAAATCAAATAAAATTCTTCAAAATGTTATAATCTGAAGATTCGTTCTTTATAAGTAATGTGTTATTCAAGTTAGCGAAAGTCCAAATACCTATCCATTCCTGGGTAACAATAAGCGTCGGACGTACGGGTGTCCGCTCCATTATTTCCCAGGAATAGACAGTTATTTGGACTTTCTCTATAACAAAATAACTAAAAGTTAGGTTATATAATCACATTTTCCGATATGTAATCATGTCGTTCTACGTTTCAATATGGATTACATTATTAAACCTTTATTTGGCATTTGACAAAAACCATGTTGTCCTGCATTGTTTGACAGTTATTTTTCAGTTGATGCATTTTATGGATATTTTTCAATACTTCAGGACACATTCATCCTCTGTTTACTGTAACTTTGACATAGAAATGTGTACTATAAACTGCATTATTTTTATATAATTAGTTATCAAAGGTACCAGGATTATAATTTAATACGCCAGACGCGCGTTTCATCTACATAAGACTCATCAGTGACGCTCAGATCAACATAGTTATAAAGCTAAACAAGTACAAAGTTGAAGAGCATTGATGACCCAAAATTCCAGAACGTTGTGCCAAATACGGCTAAAGTAATTTATTCCTGGAATAAGAAAATCCTTATTTTTTCGAAAAATTCAAAGTTTTGTAACAAGAAATTTATAAAAATGACCATATGATTGATATTTATGTCAACACCGAAGTGCTGACTACTGGGCTGGTGACACCCTCGGGGACGAAACGTCCACCAGCATTGGCATCGACTCAGTAGTGTAAATAGTTATCAAAGGTACCAGGATTATAATTTAATGCGCCAGACGCGCGATTCGTCTACAGACTCATCAGTGACGCTCACAATAAAAAAGGAACAGTGGGGAATTAATATTAGCTTTGCAGAGTATATAGTTATGTATTGATATATTATTGATTAAGTAAAGTTTTATTTTTGTACATGCAAGTACTTACTATAACATGCACACAGTTTTTTTAATTTGTTTAATGTTCGTGTCTCTGTATTACTACTATTTATAGGTTAGGTATTTCCAAATCAATTTTAATTGTGCCATCATTTATACCCGTTTGATTACTTTTGGTTTTGGTTGGTGTTAGTTTTTAGACTAAAATGCGATATGCTCACTCTGAGGACAACAGTTTTTGTACTTACGAATGCCATTTTAGATTTGGTTTACATATCCCAATATGACGCGATGTTTATTCTCAAATGTAAATTTGTCTTACATCATAATCCTTCTGGCTGTAACCAGATAATAGGTTTAGGAATGATGTTGCTTTAAAAATCTAATCAAGCGAAGATACAAATATACAAAATGTATAAAGTGCCATCGACCCTCTGCGACAGGTTTCAATTCGTGATAGCATCATTTTGTTAAAAGATTATACCGAAAGGAAACTCTATTTGTAGCATCAGATATGCAAACAGCAAACATGATTTGATAATGGCGCTTGCTTCGTCTTCGTTATTGACCTGTTTTTTTTTTAATTAAATGTATTATATAAGACACATTTTCTAAAAAAAAAAAAAAAACAGGAATAATTGTTATTTAATAAAACAAAATGTATGTTGGTACATCTGAAAATACATTATGTCCGTTGTTCAGTTCAACGCTGACACATGGTTGAAGAATGAATATTTTTATTGAACATCAAGGGTTTTCTTTAGTTTGAAGAAAAATCATCAATAGTTAAGAATCAGACAGCATATACGACACCAAATTTCCTTTTTACATTTTATGTAACAGATTGCGCATTGTAGGAAAGGATATAATGAGCCGCTTTTTAACAAATATAAAACAAAAACATCTATTCTTACTACTACTGTATGTAAAGATGGCTTAACTTAGAATGTTATAATATCCAATCTCACCTGCTTATATGTTTTAAGATGTTAATCATTTAAATTTTTCCGGTTGGTGAAAAAAAATCTGTATCAAAAGCAATCTACAATTTTTTATGTTTTTTTTTCGCTCGGCTTATACTTCATTACTTCTAATAAACCTTGAATTATAAATCAGAAGATGCGATATTGTTGTCAATAATAATACTTTCCACAGGAGTTTAAATCACGTGGATGTAAACAACAAAAGACAGCCATGCTTCCTGCAACATTAAGCCTAACACATCTCATATTGTCAGTGGTATTAAAAAGGTTCTGAATACAGTTCACCTTTGAAAACGTTTGTTTCGGAGGTTATAGACCTAGATGGGTGATTAAGATCAATTATATGATTTTAATACTCCCTTCAAATTGGTTCACATTCAAAATTTTCAACTCACTACACCAACTTTTCTTACAATTTTCAACTCTCCACACCACATTTCCTTACAATTTTATCAATCAAACGTTTTATTTTTTAATCAAATAGTCCGTATAAAGCTTATTTAAAATGCATTTGTTGCATCTGTGATATAGTGTTCTTCTGTAATGAAAATGATAAATGTGCTAGATATAATATACTGTATCTGTGATAAGATGACTTAAGTTGTCAATTTCCTCCGTGACAAAATCTGCGTTCGTGTTGGCAGTACACCCAATTTCCCTTTGTTAGCAGACCTTTCCGTTTATTGAAAAAAATCGCAGTTTTTTTAGTTAAGATCCTGGACATTCAGTTAAATAGGAAATAATTTTTAACACCTACCGTTATACTGGTAATATATTTGATTATAATCACCTGGAATTCTTTATTTTTTTTCTTCGGAAATTAACCAAACAAGAGAAATTGCTTTTAAATCATTATAATGTAAACAGCAACATTTGACCTAATTGATACTGATATCTTATCATGGGAAAACATGTAAATTTTTTTTATTTGAAATTGGTCAATGCACTAGGTTTCAGTACCTGCAAATTTTCTTTGTTCTTCTGTCTTGATTTTACACAACTGCCTAATGTTAGGAAATGGTTGAACATCCCCACAAACATGTTCACACCTGCCACCTTAAAATTTGCCTGTTCTAATAGAGGAGCCTGTTATAAAGTAGTGGTCTTTGGTTGTTGTCCGCCATAATTGTTTTTCGTTTATTGTTTAAAACATACTAGAAATTCAGATTCACATCGGGAATTACATGGCCTTTTAAAAAAAAACTCTGCAATGATTTAATTCTTTTCTGTTTGATCCTTGTGTACATTTGTGTCATTGGCAGTCATATCACATCTCCTGATTTTTGTAGACTATTGTATTTGTTTTCTTTAAAGTAGCGACCATGCCTATCAATTTTCGGTGAAAAGATTTCAAATTTACAGCAACAACAAAAAAAAACGTAATATGTTGATGGAGTTTCAGTTCCTAAAAACACTCAGTCTTGTATATCCTACTTTTTTTTTTATCACAGATGACATCGTTATATTATAGAAAAACAAATTTTTCGTCACTTCTGTTTTTAAACGTTGTTAAAAATGATGTATAACAAGGAACCAAATGATTGAGGGTTAAACTTGGTTTATATTAATTTTGTACTAATCTAATTTTTTTTCAGACCGTTTCTTATTCTTTTCTGACCGTTTTCCTATATTCTATCATAATATTTCGATATTCTACCAATTATTCTTAATTCATTATATTTGAACACCACATTTGTTTTTATTCTTAATTTGTGGCTCATTATTCTTTATGTTTGTCCCATAGTTCGCTATTCTTTAACCCCATTTAGAATTTCATGTGTAAGTTGCCTAATTTACTTAAATTGACCAATTTTACTTTCAGTGTTTGCTTCAGTCATGCATATTTCTAATTCAAAAATGGAGTCAATAACACAAACAAAACTTAAAAACAAAATAAAAATGAAACTTTTTGAGCTATTCAAACTTGGTCCATCTAGTTTTACGTGACTTGTGTTTTTTGGCGAGGCTAACGAATGATCTTCTATCTATTTGTTAATGTGCCATTATTGTCTACAAATGAGTACTTACGTTGCATATTATTAGTTACGTAGTGTGCTAGTGACCTAATACGATATATATGGAGTCAGTGAATTCCATATGGGGTGAGAACAAATGACCATCCAGCTGTGTAGGTGTAAACATAAACAGCAACGTCATAACGGTAACATTGCCTCAAACATATATGTTAGATATAATAAAAAGGACTGCCCTAGAAGTGGAAATTCCTCTTTAGATTATACGAAGTCAGTCATTTACAAAAGACCAAATGAGTGAAAAAGTATATTTTAACAAAACGCATTTGACTAGTAGGTCGAACAACTGATGTTCTTAAACCCTGCTGACCTCCATTGGCGATTGCCAAATAAACGGATCACAAGATGTAACAAAATGGATCTTATTATTAATTTATTACCAAACAGAAAACAATAAACTTGCGGAAAAGATGGTATACCGCAAACATGAGGTGCAAAAATTTGTACACCATATCCGGATTTCGACAATTAATGTCTCTTCAGTGATGTTAGGAATCGAAACGGTATTTGGAAAGCCATATAATTAACCTCTATTTAGGATAGACTCTTGAATTTTGAAAGAGTCAAAATAGGATGAACGGATCATATAAACCCTGTCAGTATTGAATTCAAATATGAAATATAGGTCATATGGTATTGATGTAAAACATGTTTTCAATCAAATCATTGAAATTTTTGAATTCAATAAATTTCCTAAAGCAAAGTATGAGATGCTAATAACAAAAATGTCTGCCGATAACATTATGAAGATTGACATGTTTTGACAAACGTTTTCTTTGTAGCCAAAAGATAAAGATTAATACGTCTTGACAGGAACTTGATTATGTAGAAATCTAATACAAGATATAAGAATTATGTTGTTTCATTGAGTTTACGTTTTGAAGCAACTGTTTTCTTTTGGAAAACTACTTTTGATCTTGTCACTTCGTATTCGTTTTATTATTCATATGCAACAGCATTTTACCGATGTTAAAATTTCAAAATTTGATAAGGAAGACGAATCAAAGCTACAAGCAGAAACTGAGAATTCGCATGAAGTCCTAATGGAGGACTGTTTTGTTATCTTAAATTCTAAGACTGCTAATACTTGAGTTTTTGCTTAAGAAACATACCCCTGCTAGAGAAGTCTGTATGATACGAATATGATCTAGCGTAATGTATTAATCTAAATGTCCTATCTTTGTAAAGTAAAAATGACTTATTGTAGTGAAAAAAATATAAAAAATACAAATGCATTAGACGATCTATAGTTATTCTCTAACTTTAATTTTTTTTTCTGATTTACAACTGTGTTTAAATTCATCTGAGATAAGTCTTCATTATCATGATTATTTTGGTAGTTGAAAAGAGGTATTTTAACACTCGCAGCGATCGAGTTATTTCTTTTTCTTATTTGTGCAAAACGAGTACAAGAAACATTACTTATCTCTCGAACGGGTTTTTATCTTATTTTGTCCCCTACCCTCATAAACTTATTTTCTGTTTTATATAATATTAAAGCAGTTGCGTCCGACGCGCTTTTCTGGATTAACTTCATATGGAACGCACAAAGCCGAAATTTGAAAGCCATCGATGTATAAAAACCGTACAAGCTTACAATGTTTAACTGTGTTGCTCATAGTTAAACATTGGCTAAATTAAACGCCATCACATTATGTTTAGTGTGTATGCATTCGAAGCTGCCATTTCTGAAAACAAAATTCAATAATTACTCATTGTATCTACCTGTTGTTTGTACACACAGAGAGAGAAAAAAAATAGTATAATGTATAGCAACACTATATATAATAAACTTAAAACTGCTGAATCTTTCCGCTATTTTAAATAGTAACATACATGTATCAGTCAGGGGCGTTACTTAAACAAGTTATTTTTTTAAGTTACTTACATAGGTAATTTTTGTTTGTAAAACATATAAAATTACTCAATAGAGTTATTGTATATTTCAATAGAAGCATGCACTAAATGAAGTTTTTATGATTTTTACATCATTAAATTATAACAAAATAAGAATGATTTAAATTTGAGATGAGTATAGAACTAAAATTGTACTTTAAAAATACTGACAAAAATATTACTTGTATAAGTTGTTATATACATTTTTGAAAGAATTAGTAATAACAATTATTTAAGGAACATAAATAATTGTTTTGGTTACAAATTATAAATAACTTCAATTCTTGATTAAACCATCTATTTATATCTATATATCTAAGATTTCCAAGAAGAATGATAATTTAATATTCTCATGAAACTAATCTTTGACCAAGAAGCCTTGATACGAAATGTAGGTGCGTCGGAAAGGCAATTTGTATTTAGGAAGAATTATTTTTTTTTGTTTTTTTTTTATATTTCTTTGGAAAAAAAACCATATGTGAAAATTTGTTAAAGCTTATAAAATATCTATGAATGGACACCTTAAAAATAATATTTACAAAAGTTACTTTTATAAGTAATATGTATAATAGCCTCGTTTTCAACCTAACTTGTTAAGGTAATTTTGAAAGTTACTTGTTTAAGTAATGCCCCCTGACTGTGTATCAAAGAATACTTAAAAGACATGACGTTTTCTTAATTTATTTTTATATTTTGCATCTCTCAACGTTTGAAATAGAGGGAAGGTAAATCTAGTGAGTGGCCAATCATTAGAATATGAGGGGAGATGTGAGATGGCAAATTTGTTTATGTCAAACTCCAAATGAAGGGGGTAAGATTATTTCTTATAACAAAGACCCAGTGCAGAATATTTTTTTTTAATTTTTCATCCATAATGTTACACCAAACATCCACTTTAGAGTCAAATTATCGTTTACTAAAGTAATCAACCTTTCATGATGCATTCACCTTTTTTGAAGGATACACAAAAAAGAGTAGTAGTAGTCAAAATGAAATATAAAAATTAACTTTTTTTGAGCGAAACAAATTCTTTCTTTTTAACATTTTGACTTATTTTGGCCTACAATATCTATTCTAAAATGTGATAGATCTCCTTTTTATAAAGCAAGGTTTTTTTATTCCAAATTAACAGGACTAGAATATGTTTTTGTTTTCCAAAATCTACCAGGCCTTCCTCAGAATCAAATGGTCTTACCCTAATGAACATATAACGCAGCCAAAATTTACTACTTCTTGGTCGATTCTACTGAATGAGAAATGTGTATGCATAGTTATACATATATGTGTCGCTTTGTGCTTATATGCTCACAATAAGCTGTGATCCTTAACATTTATTTTGATTATATCGTACGAAATAATTATTCACAAACATTTAACAAGTCAGCTTTTTGTAGGAAATAATGAATTATTTCTATATGTTACAGGCTTAATTTCGGAATTTTCTGTGAATTTATAACATGCCAAACATTGATATGCCTTTAATAAAATGACTAAAAATACCTAGTAATTTTGTATAATGACTGATTTTTTTAAACACAATTCTACAAATTGCCTGTTCAGTTTGAGGTAATGTGTAAAAACATGGCATCATTGACATGACGAAAAACAAAATATCTTGCAAAGAAAAAATAATAGTCCAGTAAAATTAAGTGTTTTCTTTAAATATCACCAGGCAAAATTGTATGTACCTCCCAGGAAAATTACTTAAGTTATGGAGTCGCTGTAGATTTCAAAGGGGTCATTTTATGATCTAATTTTCATGATTACAGAAGGACAAACTGTTTTTAGAAAAGAACAAAGATTTCCTAACAAAAAAAAAGTATAAATTAAAAACAGAAATGTGTGATTTGGAGCAGAGAAAAAATCAAAATATTTGGATAGACTGATTGATTTTTGTTAAACCCCAAGTAGCAAATAATTCATTCATATTCAAGATGAATCAACATAAGTAATATATCTTATAGGTAGGTTTTGCAATGGGTTCAGGAAAATTTGGACGGCTAGAACTGCACGAGGGCATGTTGGATTAGGGGACAATTTTGTCACTCGAGAGACCACCTATGAACCCTTTCAATCAGTTTTATACGTGGAGTGAGCCCTGCACTCACCCTAGATGAGGCATTTGATTGATTAATTTTTGTTTGTTTAACGGCATTTTCATCACTATTGGATATTTATTGGCGGTCAGTTTTTATTGGTAGAGGGAGCCGGAGTGTCTGGTGAGAACTACCGACCTTCGGCGGGATAACTGACAATCCTAGTCAATAAAGTCGTGAGTAGAACGCACCTGTCACTTGCAAGTCTCGAACAGGCTAGTAATATTGTAGTTGAACAATTTATACCACGCTTCTGCTGAGTCCCGCTAAATGTATCGTCCCAATTCAGAAAGGATACAAATTTGTATTTCCTGCTTAGCCAATTGAATTCGTCTCTTTAGCATGCAGATGCGGATGGGTGATATTCATTTTGACATTACCCCAGTCATTCCTGGGGATGGAAATTATTTGGAACAAAAATTCACTTTTATTTACAGATAGCAATACAATTGTTTGCTTGGTTTTGAGTGAAACAATAACTTGTTTTTGATAATCTTAATTTCGTCTGCCTCATGAGACTCTTATAAAGATATAGTAGAGCTTGAACACTTTGATAAACCAAAACACTTTTACTTTTTGGAAACACAGGACATAGAAGTAAGCCTTCATATGTAAGCTGTTTGCGGAACCCATGGTTTATAAGAAACAGCCTTGACAGAGCTGAATTTGTGATGGTCAGGGTTTTACCAATGTGGTTGTAGTGCAAGAAGATAGTAAAAATAGATTTAACACTGGACGAATTGTTTGTCAATATATCATATCATGTCACCTAAACAAATAAATACATGAAATAACAAATAACAGTAGAGTTAAGTGCTTGTAGACATTTTTAATAACTCCGTAGAAACAATTCTTAATTGTTAAAAGTCTTAATATGCATACATGATGTTAATTAAGTAATTTGCATATAAAAAATGCTTTGTTGTTCAATACTTTAAGCTGCTCAGTGTTCGTGAGCATTTCATTCAATGTAATAATTTTGTAAAATGTCTCTTATTTTTTCCAAACGTTTTGTTAAATGCCTGAAAAAAGGCAAAACATTAAATGCCTGAAAAAAGGCAAATCATTAAATGCCTAGTTCTTCCAGAAAAATGCCTAAAATTTTCATGCATATTAAGAAAATACCTGTAATACATATTTATTTAGTACATTTTGTCAGTTTGTGATTATTTTGTAAAACTCAATGGTGTATCATGTGTTTTGTATGTGTTCGTTGTGTTGTATTGTTTTGTTTCGTTAAATCAAAACACTTGGGACATATCATTCTGCTATCAATGATAGTTAAGCTATCTCATTTAACAAATCAAATTTCCGTAAACATGATGTGAATCATTGTGATCGACACTCATCTCTTTAAACGTTTAATTATTACTACTTCCATATTACCATACTTCCGTATCATCGTAAATTATTCCTCTTATACGTTGTTATGTCTTTTAATAATACCCAAGGGAAATATCTTTTTATATCGTATTTTATATCTAAGAATTGAAGTGATACCCTTGACAGATATCCACTAAATGCTATTTTTCATATATAATTCCTATTGAAAGAATCTCCCTTCAGAGTAAGCTCATTTACTTAGGACTAACTGATGTCCAAATTAATATAATTAGCTTGCGAACGCCTTAATTCTAAAGGTTAACCTTAATGCTATTTATTAATAATCTCTCTAGACGATTTTTCTAAAATTATTTTATTTCGGTCAGCTTGTCGAAAGTTTATTTCATTAAGAAGGCGTAGAGTAGAGTCTTTTTTTCTGAAATAAGTTGACAAGTGTCACATACTAAATACAGAATTTTCATAGTAGACGGTAAAATTTCGATATCTTTTTTGTTGAGGACAGGTTAGACTTTGTTTCACACTATTATCTAATGTTGGGAAAAAAGAAACTATGACTATATTGACTTATTCATACAATTTGGACGAGTTGTCCTTCTTTGTATAATTCAATTAATTATTTTCGGTGTTAAACAATGAAATTGAATGACACGCACCTTGACACTATGATGATTTAAAATACCCTCCTATTTTATTTCATTTGTTGAATTTTACTTTCAGTATGCATTTATAATAATCATAACACTTTGATTTTAACATTTTTATCAAAAAGTGCATTGTAACAAGTTGGTCAATGAGGTGTATAAAAAGGCATACTTGTACTTCACTGTGCAGAAATTGATTTAATCGGTCATTCTATGTACGTTATAGTCATTGATACCAATTGTTGAAGGTATCTTATTTCCTTGTTTTTATCAATTATTCAGACAAACCTTTAAACATTTGCGGTATATCAATTAAAATTTTTGATGAATTATTAAATTTCATTCTTCTTTTGAGACTAAAAAAAAGTATTAATTCTAAACATGACATTTCCTTTTTTTTTAATGGAATTTGAAAGTTCAGTCAATAATATGTTATGCATGTAAAGTATTTTTAGGAGTGGTATTCAATGACAAAAGCAAATTGTGATATGCTAATAACGAGAGAGAATGTCTAACAATTAAATCATATTGGCAAGTTGAAATGATTATAGAGTTTATTTATAGGAGAATGTAAGAATTATTTTGATTCATTAATTTCCTAGGTTTTGAACAATTATTTAGATTTTTTGATTTTTACGTTTGTAACAATCTCGAGATTTTGTTCTAAACAGTGTTTTGTATATACATGTACAATGTATGTGTTTAAAAATGCTTTTGCCTCATTTGTTGTTAGTTATTTTCTACTATGATAGAAATCTGTATATGAGTTATAGGGAACTTAAAACAAAAGTTCCAATTTGAAGTTTCATACTGGTGGAAAATGCATAACATTGTCCATGATATTTATTCCAAAGAACTTTTAGCATTGGGAACTTTCATTATGTAGTATTTTATCCTTTGTGAAGTAAATTTTCTTATATCATTGGATAATATATTACATAAGGAAAGTTACCAATGGAACTTTTGTTATATGATAAAAGTTCTTTGGAACAATTATTATGGAGGAACTTATATTCTGTGACTATCACTAGTTCCCCAAGTTGATTCCCCGTAAACAAAGTACACGTAAACATATATTTGCAAAACATATTTCTTCATAATTGTCAAATATTACGAATAATACTCCTATTATTCGGATTATATTCCTTGTGGCGTGTGATAATATCTCCATATATTCTGATATTATAAATATTCTATTTTGATAATTTTGCATTAAAATCATTATCACAACAAGCTTTCTGCTAAATGAGATTTTCGAAAAACCGCAACTTTAATTATGATATTCAAATTAGATTTTTACTAAAGGAGTATTAAATTTTATTTCCTCAAAGCCTTCCTAGCCTGTTTTTCTAAGCTTTAAGCTTATGATTCTGTTTGGTTTTTATATCTTTAATTTCCATCTTTATGATCTTATCAACACATTTTCCTTGTTAAACCGAATTATAAGCATAAATGGTAAAGCTTCCGTTCATAATTATACAGTAACTACAAATCTTGTTGTTTTTTATCACGTTTTAAATAACGACATGTACGAATAATAAAAAAAAATGTGATAACGAATTTAATCCGTTATTATGAATTAAAAAACTGTTATAACTAATTACATAAATTTGTGATAACGAATTCTATAATTCTTGATAACGACTTTAATTCGTGATATTGAATTAAGATTATATTCTTGGGAGGTCCTAAATGGCTACCTTAGATTAAGCAGCTGAATTCTTAAAATAATAAATATGAAATCAATAATATGGAAACTCAAATAATGATACACACCTGTTGAAATTTCAACTTAATCGGCCTGAAATTACTTTGATTAAAGCACTGCAATTTTTCTATTATATTCAAAATACTTTAAAATATTTTGTGAATCAATGATCACAATGTTTGAAGTAGGTTTTGTGTATGTCACGACATTTAGTGGACTGTATATAGCTTTTGAAGTTAATAGTGCTACTTTGAAAGTTCGATAAATTGATAAAACTGATACAGACTTTACAAGTAATACAGTTTATTGATGATTTAACCAATTATTTAACACCCTAGACAAATAAAACAAAAACACATTTACGTCAAATAACCTAAACAGTAAACACGGGACTTCTGTTGTACACGATTTTTCTCAGTCTTACTAACCAAACAAAAGAGAAACTTGCGTTTACTTGAGTAGACATAATACATTAATTTTTCATTTTGGCCACGTAAACATAATTTATAGCACAAGAGCTTTTACTAAAAAACAACAAAGAATCTACAAGGAAAAGAAATAGATAGTTCCATGCGTAAGTTATCACTATCTAGTTACCTTAAACAATGTTACTGTATTTGTATTTGAATCGTTTGCGCGAAAAAGTAAAGCAATTTGTAAACATTTGTACATGAATTTATTCAGAATAATTGTCATTGGTATGGGAATGTCATTTTTTGGTAAACAAAAAAGGGAATCAAAATAAAATAGAAAAGCCGTCCCCACATACGATTAGGTAGCTGTTCCTTTATAGCAAATGGCAACATTTTGTCATTTGATTGTGCAAAGGGCTATTTTAGATAATACTGTTGATAAAACACGAAATGGCACGAAGACAGTACAGATCGCAATGTACATGGAAAACGTGAATAACGGACATCCTTAGGTCATTGGACGATTTTCAAAATGGAATTAACACATGTTTTTGGTTATTTTCCTATACAAGCATGCGATATAGTTTGACTTGTTATGAAAGAATTGTAACAAATTTTCATTAATGATTTTATCCAACGTAATTTCTATTTGTTGTAGCTATAATTGAGTAGAATTTCATATAATTTGTGTCAAAATTTATAGGTGTGAATTTACAAGATTAACACATTTGTATTTTTTTAATATTTCTATACATGAACATGATGAATGAGATAAAAGTTAAAATGTTATAAAAGGTTTTTCACAACCTTTGTAAAATATTCTATCTCAAGTAATGTTTTTCAGTGTCAAATTTACAGTACTAAAAATTCAACAGTCATGAACGTAAATCAACAAGAATGAACACATTTTGTTTTTGTCAATATTCCTTTACATATAGGTGATACAATTTTACTTGTTATAAAAGTGCTATGCAAAGTTATGTAATTTGATCTCACGTTTTTTTTCTATCTTGGTGCTGGTACGGGATTTTAGGCCTACTTAAGGATTATCAGTTTCCTAAAATTTGGGAAGTTCCATATCATCGCCTTCCGATGTAGTTGACATTTTTATAGTGCTAATAGGGACCTTACATAGATCATTATTTTATGTCTTGAAGCATATTTCATTGAAACTCGGTATCGTCCAGGTCGTTTCTTTAATAGAAGGACCTTATTTATTGAAAGGAAATAACTCCATATATATGTAATCTTATTCTTATCGGATATCTTATTAAGTGCAAGGCATCAACTATATTACATAGATTTAAGAATATGTGGTATGAGTGCCAATGAGACAACTCTCCATCCAAGTCAAAATTTGTAAAAGTAAACCATTATAGGTCAAAGTACGGCCTTCAACGCGGAACCTTGGCTCACACCGAACAGCAAGCTATAAAGTGCCCCAAAATGACTGGTGTTAAACCAATCAAACAGGAAAACCAAAGGTCTAATCTATATATAAAAAAACAAGAAACGAGAAACACTTATGAACCACTTCAACAAACGACAACCACTGAACAACAGGTTCCTGACTTTGGACAGGTGCAAACAAATGCAGCAGGTGTATACGTTTTATCATGCGCCAACCTTCACCCTAACCTGATATAATAGTGTTACATCACAACATAGAAAGACATGTGTCTTCACATATATTAAAATCATCTGTGTCTATATGCAACCAGCTTTTTCCTCATAAGAGCCTTTTTAATTTAATATACACGTGTTTAAAATAATAATAAAATAATGCTCTATTTATTTTTATAAACGTATAAAACTAGTATTGTGTAAAGAAGTACTACTTTTAAGATATTCTGAATAGTTATATTTTTTCAATTGTATTTTACTTGTCTGTACATATAACATGTTTAAGAATATCTTAATATCATATAAATGATATCAGCAAACGCATGAATCTTGACAGTCGCAAATTAATGACGGCCATCGACTCGCTAAAACTTGTTTGCTACACGTTTGTTTCTTTATTTTCTAATTTTGATATCTATAATGGTAAATTTTGATTAACGCTTTACTGAAATAATTTGCAATTAAAATTTATAGACAAAACTAAAAAAAATACCAGGCATATAATTTGGTTCGCCAAACGTGCGTATCGTCTTAAAACGTGACAAACGGGTCTGCGCATTAAAGATTAGGATAGCTGTTACACAAGTTCATCATCAATAGTTCAGTGTGTTATTATTTTGTTTAATTTAAATAATTGGGTTCGTTCAGAACGAGTTGCATGTTTAACTGTATGTTCAATTGTAACCTGCAAACGGCAGGTAAAAAAGAGATAATGCAGTTATTGTCAAAATATCAAAAAAATAAAAATCTAAAAACCTCAATACTTTGTGAGACAATCATAACTACCTATCAACTATATGTGTATTTATTTCAGGTGTACTGATAATATTTATACAATAGTTATAACCTTCAGGTTTATTTAAGGTCGATGCGAGGATTTATCGACCTAAAGGTGTGTGTCTACCTCAGTTTTCTTCTTCAAACGATATACTTCTTTCATGTCGACATTTCCACGTATCGACCGCCTGCAAGGCAATATGTTTATAATATCTAACGATCTATTTTATTCTTAATTTGTTTTAAGAACACACAGACTATAATGATAATGTTTGTATCCGCTGGACCGATCACCAAGTTATAAACTTTGACCCAAACTTATCAGGGCATTGTTCGGTTTGCAAGTAAATCAAAGAAACAGTATTGTTTCTGACACGAACAAACTATGACTCATATATAAGCTGACAATTTATATTATCACTTGGAAAACAAACCCTGTTAAACGATACCTCTTTGTTCAAGTAGCTGTTATATGATCAGAAAAAGCATACACACGTTTACGTAATATAAGTTGTACCTTATTTAGGGTTTTACGCGTGTCATATATGACCCCTATATGATTCAATTGTCGTAGCTGCAATCCCGTCTCGTGTAATAATTGTGACATCAACGAACTAACTATTTACCGAATTTGCAATTTCATTGAAGAGCATGACGCATGCCACATGATAAACAGGATATGTTTACCCCTTCGGAGCTGGAATTTATAAATTAAGGGTAAACGTCAATGACACAACAACAACACAACAACACAATAAAACAAATGACACCAAAATTGCAACAAATTACATTAAAAAATGCAAAAGGCGACCACACTATATATATTTGTTAAGTTTGTAATCGTCCAAAAGGTTTTACAAAGCTGATTATAGAATCAACTTTACGACTTATTATCACATTATATCATGTTTAAATTGGTAAAGACGAAAAAGAACACAAAAATTAAGAAAAGACAAGATGTTATGAAAACTAAAACGATACTACTGAGAATATGGTACCGGTTAAATATTCATCACAACATCATCAATGGACGTGTTGTTTTTTTTTACTGATCAAGTATAACTGGTTATTTCTATTTTAACGATGTCGATTTTTTAACCGTTAAAATCGTTAAATAATTCAATGTTGAATTTATCAAAAAGAGGCATTGACAAGTAACTTATTATTTATTCTTATGGTATTTAATGTATTAATCTTTTTGAGATGGTTCATGTTTAACATATAACAACATGCAGACTTATGAAAAATACAAAAAAGATTTATAAAAAATGCTTAATCATTTTGAAAGAAAACCTATAGATTCATTTGTCGTTCCCTATCAATAGTTTTGTTCTTTAATCATAAATACTTTTTTGAAATATAAATCTTTTATGAACTTAATCGCATTTTAATCTATAAAGTGAAGATAGAGTATTATGATAACGTCCTTGTCTGATTAATGTGTTTCTGGCTGCATTAGTGGAGACATATTCATCAAGACGATAGTTTAAGTACTTGGTGGAAGACAATTGTAATTGTTCAAACATGTTTTATGTCTATCTTATATTTAAGTCTGAAATGGTTTCTCGTCTATTGAAAATATATATCGATACAATATAGGTGGCTCTCGAAAAACAATTATTTAAAAAGAATGGAGAAGGATAATATTTGAGAGTGAAAAATCAAGTGTGAGGACATACAGGAAAAGACGTCAAAGAGGGGTGAAGGATACCAAAAGGACATACAAACTCATGAGTCTAAAATAAACTGACATCGCAATGGCTAAAAAATAAAAGAACAAAGAGACAAACAACAGTACACAAAACGACATAGAAAACTAAAAGACTGAGCAACACGAACCCTAACCCTAAGCTTCAATTTGTAGAATTAATGTTTCCTAAGAATATGGTATTGCATACGCTTTAACAGCTAAAATCGTGAAGCGTGCTCCTCTTGATAGTCGATAGCTCGTTTGTTTAATCCCCGGATGAATGAATTAACATTGTGAACATTTGTATTTGCTACTGCTATGCTTAGCACGCAATATGTTGTAGTAAGGGCAAAGCGTGCTCGTATTAGATTCAGAATAATCTGACATATTAGGGTGACCTTGTGAACTAGTACGTTGCCGATCTGGCTTTAGATGTCGATCTTCAACTATGGGGTGTTCATATCACATTGAAATGTACAAAAATAAGAATGGTATACTTGACAGTGAGAATAAAACTATTCATTAGGAAAAGAAATAATGATAACAACAATTCATAAATGGCATGCATTCGCGTTGAAAATGGCTCAACATTGAACAGTTTTGTGTCCCCAAACAGCCTTCATCAATGAGCAATGTCTCGCGTTCACGTCCTTATATATCTTAAGTATTGAGCAGTAGAAGTTAAACACCTTCCTATTTGTCCATCCATTCTTATGATGTGAAACAGAAACATTTAAAGATTATATGTAGAGCTAAATGAGCAACAACGAACATTTTTAACAATACCATCAATGTTTACTGAAGGATTTGGAACAAATTTAAATTATTAAGAACACTCACCTGCTAATCATTCATGAAAAGTTATCGAAGCAACCGTGGTCAATTAAAAAACTTGAATGGTTTATACTCTAGAAAGAACGGATAATACGTGATTAAATACTGAACAAGAGGCAATTAACGTAAAGATGATTATGAATATCAATTAAGGTTTTGCAATAAATGCAGTTGTAAGTTTGTACTTATTATATAACATCTGACAGTTAACCATATAGTTTTGTCATTGACTGATGACTAGTTGCAGAAGGGGCAACTTATTCATCTGTTGCGTGTATTATCATAATCAAACATGGCAGACAAACTAAAGCATATTGTTATAAATGTCTTTAAACAGTTGATTGCCTAACGAAAACTAGAAAGATTAGAGTATGCGTGGTCGTTTAACCTAATTGTGTCAAGATATTTGATATGTGAATGTCGGTTATGATAAGGCATTTAAAGGTCAGTGAAATAAGAGATGATGCAATTTTATAAAGATGTCACCGTAACTTTGAAGTCGTATAATCGTTAAACATCCAACATGTTTTTTTTATTTACACACAATTTCGTGTTGCAAAATGTAAAATCCATAAAGACGAGATAATACACTCAGCTATTTCAATAATCCGTATGCACAAGACACTCGGGTAAAGGTAATTATAACATTGGCTACAGCCACAGTCATTTCTATATAAGTAAAATATTATTTTTTTTTGAATGATTAAACCCGTCCATATTTGATTAAGCATCTGGTTACAATTACATAAATCCGTCATATAAAACTAGGGTTGATCAAAATGAATATTAAAGATATGTTTGTTTTTTTTTTTGTTCTTTTTCTCATCTGTTTATTTCTTTAACATTAAACGTTTTGCGACTTTAATTTGTCAAATTTTATAATTCATTCAAGTTTCAACTTTCACAATGTCTATGTCACCTCTTGAGAGAAATTTTGAAAAAAGGGGCCTATGAACAATTTCTTAACTGCTTTTAGATGTCATCACGTGCCTGTCCATCAGGGATGGGGTAATTGTAATCTGTAATCGTAATCGATTGTAATTGATGGCATGTTTTCAAGTAATCGACAGTATTCTGTAATCGATAACATTTTCGATTACATGTAATCGTACTTTAATCGATTACAGTTCGATAACATTTTGATTACCTCAATAGAATAGGTTGACGAAATATAATCTAGTTTAAACGAAAATAGACATCCGCATGTATGCATTATTTTATAGAAGTAAAGATGAAATAGAACATATTATTTAAAAATACTTGCATGTATATCAAATACCTGCTGTTTCAAGCTGCATTATGATTAACCAGATCTCCTAACACATTTTAATGTATTTCAAGATTTTGAAACAAATGACTTTCAATTTTTGACAATAATTTAAGATATTTGTATTAAAAATAAGAAAATATATTAGGAATAAGAAAATAGTCCTAAGGTAAGTTATGTACTACATTGAAGTAGTAAGCTTATTTGTAATGAAACTCCTTAAAGCGTAATTTTCAATAAGAGTTAGAATTTTAGCTTAGAATAGATAAACTGTTGATTCTTCACAATGGTATGATATAAAGATTAAGAAAGTATACAATTTGTCTTGACAATGAAGCTATGCATTGAAATCCTTGTTCGGTAATTGGTACATTTATCCCATTTTGACACTAAACATATATATTGATTATGATTTTGAATAGATGATAAAGAACTCTCAACAACCTCCTTGTTTTTACTAATCATGATCATATACTTCTTATTAATGAGATGCAGACTGTGTTTTGATTTCAATTATGTCTAATAAAGTGAGAGATTTACTTTTTATATTGCCCAAGGTTATAAATTGTTCTCCAGTGGCAGTTTTATTACTTGTAATTAAGGAAGGATAAAAAACAAAACAAAAGAATACATTCATTAATGTACTTATAAATTCAAAATTCAAACTTTTGGAATTAGCTGGACTAATCATTCTACTTTTATATATATATTTTTTAGAGGAAAACCTCCAAAATTGAAAAGAATTATATTCAAATTTACCAGTGTAATAATGAGTAAAATCAAAAAAATTAAAGTTAAGTCAGTATGACAGGAAAAATTTCTAAAATGCGGAGAAAATAACATACAATATACAGAAGCGACTGATGCAATGATCGATGTCATTTCAAAAATGTTTTCATTTTGTAATCACTCACTCAAGACTTTTTAGATAGGTCGGATCCTCAGTAAGAGCTTAAGCTTCCATCTAGAAAACAAATGTTAAAATAATATTTTGAAACAATGCTTTAAAAGCTGTTTTTGTAAAGGTCTAAATTTCCACTATAAATACCTTGAGCAACATAATTGTGTTTAACGTTCTTTGTTATTTTTTCATATCATTGTGTAGCATGTAATTGACAGTAATCGAAAAGTAATGTGCTTACTTTTGATAAAGTATTCGAATGCAATCGATTACATACAAACATCAGAGTAATCGATTATTACTCGATTGCACAAAATTCCTTCAAGTTATCGATTATTAATTGATTACATTTGTCCGTATTCGTGCTCATCCTTGCTATCCAAAACGTTATTGCATGGACAGATCGCACAATTATGTCTATTATTATTATTATATGTAGTTGCATTTGCTTCCAATGAAGAAACATCAAGAATTTTTATTGCTAAACGATATGCATTATGAGTTATGGAACATGTAGAAGAAGAAACAGCAATCAACCATCATTAAACAATACACAAACAGTTTAACATTTAGCATGAGAAGGACTTGCTATTGTAAAATGATGAAGTGTATGAAAATCAAGTTATACCTAAAATGACGAAAAACGGGTATTATTAGTGAAACAAGAACTGCTGGCTTTCTAAAAATTTCCCGTTCATATACTGTTATGATCATTGAAAACTTACAAACGTTATTGTCTAAAAAGCTTTTGAGCAGAACTGAATTGACTGCAAATGAATTGTCTGAAAAGTACTGAAGTTATCGCTATGGATAAGTGTGAAAATTGACTGAAACACTGAACATGACTGCATAATATATTGTCAAGACTTTTCAGATAATGATAAAATCAAAATGACTGTTTCATATCAATTATAGTTTACTAGTAACGGGAAGCTAGTTTAGGCAACTACAGCTGTCTCTTAGAAACTGTTGCTTACAAAAACACAGGAACATGAGGTACACACTTTTTTTAAATCTACTCTAACCTACCAATTGATCATTAGAATAAGTTGAAAACACACAGAGAAACATATGAACAGTATACCAATCGTATACTAATCTTATCCCCGCCACGTTCTCAATGTGTCTGTCTCAAGTCAGGAGCCTGTAGGTCAGTGGTGGTCGTTGGATCATATCTGTCATATTTGTTTTTCGTTAATTGTTATGATATAAATTAGGCCGTTAGTTTTCTCAATTGAATTGTTTCATATTTTTCATGTCGGGGCCTCTTACTGAGGACTAAACGGTATGGATTTTTCTCATTGTTGAAGGCCGTACGGTTGCCTATAACTGCTTTCATTCACTTTATTTGAACTTGGAGGGATAGTTCTATCTAGATAGATTACAATACTGACATTTAATAGATGACGGTTATATAGATTTGGTATTTTCAACAGCTTATCTGGGAAAGTACAATCTTTAACAGTTGTTCTTTAGAGTCTGAAGGGATAGAACATTTATGGTTAACAAGATTGATTTGAAAAGATAAACAAAGATCGACGTATACCAATCTATCAAAACGCATTTATGTGTTATATGAGACAGAAAATCATATGATGCAGTAAAACTGCAAATCTGCAAGGAATTTTATAAAGAATTATGCGATTTCATATCTTTGAAAAATTGCCACAAATTATATCTCGATAATCAGAATAATGTAGTAATACTCAACTGTTTCAAAGCCAACAAAAGAGGTTATTATACTCCTAGAAAATTTCTGTTTTAGTTAAGCGTGAGAACTGTAAGTTTAATCATGCAGATTACCCTTTATTGTCTTTTGCTACACTACAAGTAACAGTTGTCTAAAGCATGACACTGTTAATATGTTGAGTTTTATCTTAACAGTATCTAAATTTAGAGTATGATCATTCTGTATCAAGGCAGTTGCCTCTCTTTGTTGTCTTTAAACAAATCTAAACATTCATTGAATAATATAAATGACACTGCAAATAATATTGAGACATTAACAAGTTTTTTGTTTCTAATAATGCATTTGTCGTGTAGGAATTAGGAGAAATTTGAAAAAAAGAAGGATGGTGACCTCAATATCTTCTCGGAAATCAATCCGTAACGTTTGTATTATTATTTTTTTTTTTTTTGGATTAAGACAAGCATTGATAGGTGAATTTTAACTCTATGATGTCGTCCTTTAGCGTCTATAAAATCGAAGAAAGCAAAATCTATCTTTTCGACAATTTAATCGTATTGATACCTCATAATCATACTCATACGACAAAAAAAAAAAGAGATCAAATCCAATGCCGCAGCAAAATATTGTAAAACAAAAATTCTTCCGCGAAAAGAATATACCATTGACCAACATATTCCGGGCTTGGAACCGTCGCATAGCACATTTGGCGGGGTTTTTACTTATATGATTAGATCCAACAGCTCCCCCTATGTTTGGTCAGAGGTGAAATAAAAAAGACAATTGGGAAGCGTAGTGAAACTAGATAAGAGTAGAAAACCAAAGCGTAGATCAACAAAAGGGAAAATCAAGAATCAAAAACAAATCCGGGGACAAGAGAAAAGGCAATTTTCTCATAAAAAACCAAAGTTACATGAGTAAAAACTGACACCCTTTAACGCAAGTGCTACAACAGGCTACGCAGGACTAGCTTCTGACAAGACACTAGACGTGTTTCTAGTAAATGTTATGCCCGGTAACGGAGAAAATGTATCAATAACAAAGGGACAACTTATAACAGTCAATTATATTCAATATGACAGGAGTATTGTGAAGATCTGTTGAGAAACGCCACCTCTACGATGTCCTCAAGTGTGTTTTGAACGCGTAACGGACAGACAGAAAGTCCCGTTACAATGTCCTCTCCGTAACTTAATTACTATGAGGATGATAAAATGTAGGGTAAAAAAAATAACATTCCAAAAACGAGTTAACGGCTATTGGCAAGCGGTGCGGTCTTCCATGGAAAACTCGTACAACTAAATATTAAGAATGATATTACCAAAGAAGCAATTGATTCGGATATGAATAGATTGCCGATTATTATTATTATTTTTTTTATTCAATTGATAGATTTGAAAGAGAAATGGTTTATAAATAAATGCTTACATATAATAAGTTTTGTAAGAAAGAAAGGTGAAAAAACACAGAAAATCCACAATAGCTATATTTGCTTAATATCCGTCCTTTTTCAAAATAATACCGTTCAAATCGAATATGTACGTATATGTTACATGCATGTTATACCTGAATGATTTTTATCTTTGATACGACCCCTCTATTTCTTCTGTAAACTGTAGGTGTCAATAGTCGGTGTCGAGAGTTGTTGAAAAGGTCTATTAAGAGTTGGCATTGCATTTAACATTATGTGCTGACTGATTTAATGAAAAAAAAGTATACATGTATTATTTTTTTCACAGTGACGGTCAAACAACTTCGTTCTAGTTTATATGATAAGGGTATATGTTTCAATCTAACTTTTGTTTTATACTTTGTTTTATGGAGATCTAGTTTTTAAAACCTGTCATGCTTTTTCCTTAAAACAATCGGCAAATATTCTTCTTCTTTTGTAATTCTTTGGTATAGAAATGATAAAAACTATAGATAATAATACAAACATTAAAAAGAATATATTTTTGTTACTATACATGAAGACTCCGTGTTGAAGGCCGTACTTTGACCTATAATGGGGTACTTTTACAAATTGTGACTTGGATGGGGAGTTGTCTCATTGGCACTCATACCACATCTTCTTATATCTATTATTAAAAGTTACTGAAGTAATCAAGTGTTCGAGATTGAAATGAAGACTGAGATTAAAGATATTTTTTACTTCCACATTTGAAACAGGTCACTATTTTTGAAGTTGTAGAACCAATCAATGATCGCTTACAACGACTGGGTTGATGAAGGTTACCTACCAAAATATATCACCAGCACCATAGTGAAGACTTCTGTGCAGGCATACATTTCTATTAATATGGTCATTGTTATGAATTAATTGGTTAAAAAAACTTTTTATGAAATACTAACTTAAAGGCGTTTCTTCCCCAGGAATAGATTAGCTTAGCTATATTTGGAAAAACCTTTCGGAATTTGTCCTCCATGCTCTGCAACCGTGTCATTTTACCTTTTTGAAAGATACCAACGGGACATTCAAACCAGAGTTGAATATAAACTGATAATGACATGGCAAAAATGATCAAAAGACAAACAACAGTATACAAAACACAACAAAAAAAGACTAAGCAACAAGAACACCACGAAAACCGGGAGATCTCAGGTGCTCCGGAAAGGTAAGCAGCTATTGCTCTGCATGTGGCACCATCATGTTTACATTTATGTGTTGAACGTCACTGATGAGTCTTTTGTAGACTGAACGCACGTCTATTCTATACAATTTGTATCATGGTATCTATTCAGAGTTTATTTAGATGATAATGTTTTTGGGTAAGGTGACATGTTTTCCGAGGTGATTAGGATGCTATTATATTCATGGAACATCATTGTATTTGGTTGGACAAAAAACTTCCAATAACAATCTGCATTCATTTCTTCCTCATTTAACAGTACTGTTATGTCAGTCATGCTGATGACTGTAATCATTTCAATGTCATAAAGTACAATCTGCAGTCATTTCTTCGTCATTAGTAGTACGTTTATGTCGGTCATACTGAAAACTATTATCATTTCAATGTCACAAACTGTTATTTCAGCATCCTTAATGGAAGTCAAGTACCACAAATAACATGTTGCATCACAAGTATGTATTTGTATGATGCAGAAGTCTTTGAATGTGATAATTACAAAAAAACTGTACACAATTTAATTTTGCGTTAAGTATTTCCATTTAAGTAAAAAAAATCATCTAAACAATTTAATAGAACGTTCTAGGAAAAGTGTGCATCTTTGGTTGTGCACACGAATCAAATTCACCAATCCTCGAAGGTATCATTTTTTATTATTTCTAATTATAACTTGTGTTTTAAAGCGAGGCTTTTACGTCATATTTAGCATTGACATTATTTGGGTCTCAAATCGTATCTGCTTAAATTTTGGTGATGACCTTTTCATGAGGTAGTGAAATCTTCTATGAAAAGAAAAGTAGGTGATATTGGGCACTTTTTTCACCCTGTGTCGTAGGATAAAACTCCAGCAGTCCGAATATCTGACAAAAATTCATAAAACTGACCTAAGTACATCCTTAACCACATCTAATTGTAACTCGAACAAGCCTATTACATTCATTTCCTAGTATAAGGTATTGTGATCAACCAAGTACAATTCAACACACGTGTGTTATACGTTGATAAGACAGCCTCCTATGACACACATATTCAAAAGACAACAAAAGTGCTACATGTATTACTAAGTAATAGACTTGAATCTATATAATATGTAAAGCTCTAAATCATTCCAATTTCAGAAGATAATTAAGAAATAAAAAGGAAACAGTCCATAATTTGCCAAGAACACTAAATCTCATATTAACAATATACCTTTTAAGTCACTCTTGGTGTTTAAACAAAAACTAAACAAAAAACAAAAAAACAAAAACAAAACAGAAGGCGATGCCAGCTTGTCGGTACATGTTTTTATATCGATATATCAAGTACTTTTCAGTTTGCTTTTAGTACGCGCAAATTCTTTTAATTATTGTTTTGTAATTTGATTTAGGGTCGTGTCTTTAGTATTACTACTGTTAATATGTGACGTATTTGTTTAATTAATCTGTACTGTACCCTCGTCGATGCCCGTTTAGGTTTTCTAACAGTATATTGTTTATAGTGTTGAGCTTGAAATGTGGCAGATGTGGTTTCATTGAGAGTGTAAAGGGTTATGAGTATAGGAAAGATGTTGCTTTTAAATCTAATTAAAACAAAATCTATAAAGTGCCATCAACAACCTACGATAGGATTCAGTCCGTGATATCATCAATACTTAAAAGATTATATCGAAAAGAAACTGTCTTATTCCATTAAGTATTAATCCTGTTTTTCCAATCAACAAAAAAGATGTAGTCTTGCGGCTTGCTTATGTCTTTTTATTGACCTGAACATTTGAAAATCTATTATACAAGACCTATTTGCTTAAATAAAAGAGCACACGAACAATATTTGAATAAATGAAATAAGATTTATGTTAATTGTCTGAAAATATATAATGAGTTGTTTAATTTAACACTGACTGATAAATGTTCAATTCTCTTCTAATCGTTTTATTACTTTAAAAGAAAACCACACCAAAATTAACTGAGACGTAACAGTTTGCTCAGAGTACAATGTAGTAGAAGAAGGACATTATGATTTACGAATATTACAAAACGTCTATTTTACTTCTGTGTGTGTATACATGACTAAACTTAGAGGAGCAACAACAATTTCATCATTCCCTTACGTAATAGTAAAAGTTCAATGATAAGTTAATATTGATATTAAAAGACCTCCGAACAAAAAGGGATGTTCAGATCCCCGAGCCCGATGGGCGAGGGGATTTGAACAGCCCTTTTTGTGAGGAGGTCTTTTAATGTCAATATTAACTTAATCATTGAACTTTTACTGACTTACAAACCGTCAAAAACATAAGAATAGTACACAAAAAGCACTTGCAGAAACTAATTCCCCTGAATTGGACGAGTCTAAGATGTTCAACTTAATTGGTAGTTAAACAGTACTCAGACTGATATGTACAATTAACAGTTACAAAATTGCAATGGAAACGGACCGATTAAATGGCAATACATCATTTAATTTTTTATCTAGTATAAATTTGTTAGCATAAAAATAACACCAAATGATAGTTTTACAAACTTAGGGGGTAAATTCATATTTTTGAATCCAAATTTTCGAAATAACGATTTCTTATTTAATAAATGAGGCAATCAAAACCCTATACAAACCTCATTTATAACTGACCAATGAATATTCTGCACAACAACGTCTTGTTATATATAGTTGATGTTTTTAATCTGTCAGTAATCATGAAATAGATTCGTAAAGACCAGATCTTAGAAAACAGTAAGTAAATTCTTTCGACAATTAACTTTTTAAACTGCTTGTTTCAGAATTTCTAATCGAACAGACCTAGATGTATAAGGTCCTTCACAATATTCATCTGGTTAATGTTCATTTTGTTTTTGATTCTGTAATTTTCCAACACTACGTTACATGCGAATGCAAAATAATTAGTGTTGTCTGTTCAGTCCAATTAATTAATAGATCTTACTTTTTTGTTTGTCTTTAAATAAAAACTATGCATGCAAACTTCATTGAATAAAATCGTATTTAAAAACCTAATTGTAACATATATAACATCAACTAGGTTTCACTGGTCAGATCAAAACGTGTTGAGTTGAGATATTTTCGCAAGTTCAATGTATTATATGAAAACAAACTCTTTTATTCTGGTCGTCCGTTATTCCCTTGGCTTGTCTAAATGAAGCAAAAACACCTGAAAAACTTTAACCTTTCTTAGTTTTATTATTGCCTGACAAAAAAATCATATGTTATAAATCGTATTAAAACAGTAGATAAGAAACATAGTAAAACAGTATT
This sequence comes from Mytilus californianus, assembly GCF_021869535.1. Taxonomy (NCBI): domain Eukaryota; kingdom Metazoa; phylum Mollusca; class Bivalvia; order Mytilida; family Mytilidae; genus Mytilus; species Mytilus californianus. The sequence goes on from NW_026262712.1 coordinate 27,929,072, forward strand.
TAAAGCTTTTTTATAAGCAGTCAGTAATGTAATAAATTGAAGTAAAAAAACAACCCAAAAAACCATAAAAATTTAAATGGAAATTATAGCATTTTACAAGATCTTGTCTTTGTGTGCTAAGTGCATGGAACAATTTATTAAGTTGATTGATTTTTGTTTGCTTAACGTCCAGTGGCAAATATTTCATGCATGTTCATCACTATAACAAATAGATTTAAAAACAATGGGTAGGTCGTGCAATAGGAGGTCAACAGTGAGGTTGGACGTGAAACTTTAAAATGCCACTGGAAAATGAGGGTATATTGAATAAGGACAAAAATTTGGACTTGCAACAGCTGGCCACATTCGCACCACTCAAATTATTGGTGCAAGAGTTTTTAATTTGCCGAGAGCGTTGATCCATGAAATCTTCTCTGAAGTCGATCATCGATGTTTACGTGTAGTTTGAAATATCATTTCACGCATCCAATTTAGGTTAGATACTTTTAGCTCGCTTTAGTAACTGTGAGAATTCTGTGAAACTGTTTTGTTTATTGTATTTGATTTTTTTGGGTATGATATTCTGTACTACCGTTCTCCTGGTTGGTCTCGTGTGAGGGTGTTTGCCTCGAGAGCGGGAGGTGGTTTGTTCGAATCCCGACCGGGCAAAACAAAGACTTTAAAATTGGTATTTGCTATTTCAACGCTAAACACCTGGCATCATAGAGAAAGAGCACAGACTGGTCGGCTCAGAGTCGGAAATGTGTCCGGTCGGGTGACTTTTCTTACAGCGAACTAATATCTTGTAAAATTACACGTTAAAAAAAAACGACTCAGCGAGTCAGTCTAGTAAAAAGCGGGGTTAAAACTCATATCATATTTACATGTTATCGTCCTGAATATTCATTTTATTTCCCGCTGGTCGTCATCTATTATCATCATTAATTTACCGTTATATTATACAGTGAAGTTTTTTTCTGCTACTAGTTTGTACAACTTCTTAAATTTTCACCGACCAAAATTAAGATTAGGCAGGTGAAATTTTCAACCAAACACTTCTTGTGATTGTTGGGATACCTTTGACGGTAAATTATATTAAATCAAATGTGCCTTTTGGGATAAAGAATATTTGACGGTAAATATTATTGAATTGACTCCGTATAACTATTATTTAGTCATGGGGCGGTTTTGAGCTTTTTGTTCTGTATACGCATCTTTCTATAAAAACTGTATGTTGAATCTTAATGTTTTGATTTGTCTGTGTCTTTGGGTTGCTGTCGCATTAATGTATACCTTTATATCCTTTTATTCAAAACAAAATGATTCACTTGGGTATAGAGATGTTGACATATCTGGACCTCTCCCGTCCCACAGTATACCCTTGCATTGGGTGCGTTCTTTTGGCTTATCGGATATATAAATGCGCAGCTTTGTCTGATCGAAATAGGAATGTATTTCCGATGACTGGTGTAGTGGGAATTTCACGCTATCTATACGTTAAAAACAGAGGAAAATACGATCTACGCAAGAGTTGAATGATTGAAATGTGTAAACAACAAGAAAGATCGGCTAAATCTTTTCAAATAAGTCGCATGGCTGATTTTAACACATGTTTTTGCCACTTTTGCAAGGACAATTGTAGATGAATTTTTTTTAACAAAACCGATTAGCAAGACAATATCTAAAAAAAAAATAAATGAAACGCTTAAAATAAGTTGAATCCTTATATAAATTAATGTCAATATTTTTTTTTTATCCATTTTTGCTTTTATGTCAACTATTATACCAGTCTGAGATATAAATAAACTTTATACAGCACATGTTGTCACCTAGACGAGACAGTCGTCATTGTACGCTTCAATATAAGAGTTATTGCCACTCAATGAAGATTGTTTTTCTGTTCTAATCCCCTCTCCTATTAGTTTTGCTGGAAAGGATACAATGAAACCTCTGATGTGTACTACGACAACGTTTTTTAATGTTAAAAAAAAGATTAAATGTAAAGAGAAAAATGATGGAAGAAATGCTAAGATTTACGCTTAAAAATGCAAATGTAAATAAAATTGAAATATATAGAATTAGGAAAACTGTTAGAGACAATTATCAATTGAAGACAAATGATTATACATCACTAAATGAAGCTGATAAATTAATTGCTCCATTAATGTCCAGTGGCAAATATGTCATGCATATTCACGACGAGTGGATCAACCTGAAGCAAATGATTACAATTTCAGAGTGGCACTTGTTACAATAAGGCTGATCGTTCGATTGAGGTAAAACATATGCTGTAATAGAATACAGTTGAACCATGGTCGAAGTCGTAAGTTAAGCTATTAGCCCTCCTTCCCTTTTTTTCTTCCACGGTAGACGAATGTCAAAAACCAAACGTCATGAATTTACAATCAATAACGGCCACTATAAGTAAATGAGATATATGAACTTTTTTGTAAATAAATTCCTATTGCAGCCAACATCTCCCGGTTCGAGACAGGTTAGCACTAAAATACCGTTTGGTAATTGACCGGAGATATTAAAGCAACCAAAAGCACGTTGAATCAAAACAATTCTGAAATTGTAAATTATGGCATTACGCTGCGTGTTTTCCCGATCCTATTTCGGACCCCCTGATTTTAAGAGGGCGTACCTAATAAGTCATGCCCGATTAACTTTTAGTAAATTGAACCTCAGCTTAAAGACCTACGACGGGTAAAATAAGTTCGAGGTACAATAAGTAGACAATAGAAATCCTTTGTGAAATGAGATCGTCCCAGGTATCTTAGATAATTAGTTTGCGTTGAATAACAATGAAAAATGCACGAGCAGGTTTGTAATACATTTTTTAAACATGAAATGGAAGGGTACCCTTTGGTTAAAGAAATTTAGTATTAGAATACGAACTTTTATTTTTTTTTATGATTCATCTGTCTTTCTTATAAATATATTTATCTAATATATTGACCTTTGATCCTTTTCTACATTGGCTAGAGGTATAGGGGGATGGTTGAGATCTCATAAACATGTTTAACCCCGCCGCATTTTTGCGCCTGTCCCAAGTCAGGAGCCTCTAGCCTTTGTTAGTCTTGTATTATTTTTAATTTTAGTTTCTTGTGTACAATTTGGAGTTTAGTATGGCGTTCATTATCACTGAACTAGTATATATATTTGTTTAGGGGCCAGCTGAAGGACGCCTCCGGGTGCGGGAATTTCTCGCTGCATTGAAGACCTGTTGGTGACCTTCTGCTGTTGTCTGTTCTATGGTCGGGTTGTTGTCTCTTTGACACATTCCCCATTTCCATTCTCAATTTTATACAGAAATTTGGTATGATTGTCAATAATTCACGAGTTCAAATGACGTGGATGCAGGGATAACGAAATTGTAATACTAGTAGTTTCAACAATTTAGTTGAAAATTATGACTTTTCGATTTTCAACACCACATTTTCTCACCAAAAAATTGTTTTTATCAAAACTTTTCGTAAAACAAAATTTCCAAATTTATTTGCTGCATCTCATATCTATGTTAAAAAACCACAAAATCCAACCGGTTGCAAAGAACATACAAGAAAGTTCAAAATGAAGTACATATTTTAAACACAATTGTTCCTACGCATAACGTTGATGGCTGAGTATACGTTTCAGCATTTGAGTAAACCAGATTCACATTTTGCTTTCTGTCGAACTTTAAAGTATAAGTTAAGACAGAAACATCGTATCTCAGACAGAATACATTAATCATTTGGAGTCGTCAACCACTGCAATAATTATTTATTTTATCAAAGAGGAAATCGTAATATCATCAAATGATTTACAAAGCACTTCATCAGTTCTGGCTGATTACTGTTTTGGTTGCATAATTCATTCAAATTGCATGAGTGTGCTCTCTGTGCTTGTTTCATTCATGCATATATCTGATGAGTTACACTTTTGCAACTAATTTTTATAGTTTCTTCTTATGTTGTACTGTTACACCACTGTCCCAGGTTAGGTGAAGGGTTTGGCACCAACAGTCTAGTTTAACCCAACCACATTCTGTATGTGCCTGTCCCAAGACATAAGCCTGTAATTCAAGGGTTGTCGTTTGTTGCTGTGTTACATATTTGTTTTTCGTTCATTATTTTGTACATAAATTAGGCCGTTAGTTTTCTCGTTTAAATTGTTTTACTTTTGTCTTTTCGGGGCCTTTTAGAGCTGACTATTCGATATGGGTTTTGCTAATTGTTGAAGACCGTACGGTGACCTAAACTTGTTAATTTCTGTGTCATTTTGTCTCTTGTGGGGTGTTGTCTCATTGGCAATTATAACAAATCTTCTTATTTTCATATATCTCCAATGCAATAATGGAGTTGACAGCAAAAACATAACTTGAACACATATGACAATAAAGAAATAGCCAAACTTAGTACATTTGTAAATTATGCGATACTGTGGATTCATTTATTTTCGTGGGTACCAATTTTCGTGGATTGAAGAAAACTTGCATATTCGTGGATATTTAATTTCGTGGTTTTGACAAAATCTGCATATATTCCTTTAGAAAATTTGTAAATCGTTGAACATTTAAATTCGTGGTTCCCCTGTACCCACGAAATCCACGAAAATTGATATCCAACGAATATTAATGAATCCACAGTAGCTTAATTTTAGAAGAGAAAACTTTATCTTTTTAGAATTGCATCACATACTGTTATCGTGATTTAAATAAAAAAAAAAACAATTGGACATTGATATGATGATGAATGGTTGCTTAACGCCCAGCGGCAAATTAATATGCATATTCAAGACGAGAACATTTTAATGTAATATGAATATTAACCTTGCTTTGTACTAGACCAATACGCTGAGCCGGAATCAGAAGGTAACAGTCCGCATGAAGATACGTCACCTTACCCGGACACATTATTCTGACTCCGAGCCGACCATTCTTTGCATGTGTTAGCGTGTTTTTCGGAGAAGCAACAAATACCAATATTAAAATCTTTGGTTTGACCTGGCCAGGGTTCGAATCCAAAACCTCCCGCACTCGAGGCGAACACGCTACCACGAGACCACCGCGGCGGTTCTTTTAGACACTGAATTTCTGTAATTGTATAAATAGCCTTAACAAAACTGTGGTATTCCATCATCAACATCGGATTCTCCACTTAAAATTAATTCCCGAAAGCTACACAATAGATACATTTTACATGTCTACCCAAGAATACTCACTAATGTCATCAGAAAACCGTCATAACGAAAAAGAAACAAATTAAAAAATACAACGTCCAAATTTACCGGACACACCACAGTTACACATATTTAAGAAAATTCAAACTAATTGTCAAATTCATGACTAAGTCCAGCTGATTTTACAGGGTTTGTGTTGAAGAACATAGAGATCTGATGATCTTATGTTAATTTTTAAATGTTACCTACAAATGAGAACTTAAGTGTTTCTCGTTTCTCGTTTTTTAAATAGATTAGACCGTTGGTTTTCCTGTTTAAAAGGTTTTAAACTAGTCATTTTGGGGCCCTTTATAGCTTGCTGTTCGGTGTGAGCAAAGGCTCCGTGTTGAAGGCCGTGCTTTAACCTATGATGGTTTACTTTTACAAATTGTGACTTGGATGGAGAGTTGTCTCATTGGCATTCATACCACATCTTCTTATATCTATTAATTTACTGGCATGTTACCTGTACATGCACATCATCTCGGGTACCCCTAAATTCACCAAATGCCAAAAGGGAAACATTCTACAACACGGAATGTATCGATAAGCATACAATTCAAATTGATTGGGAATTTGTATTAAAAAGTAAAATAAAAAAAATACCGAACTCCAAGGAAAATTCATAGACAGGAGGGTGTCAGGCTTTTTAAAACCACACGAGCTAGTTCGCTTTTCCTGTGTAGGATGTATACATAAACCTTACTGTCCCATTAACTATGTGGGTGAAGAAATAAACAGCAACGTCTACACATGGACATTGCTTTAAACATGCATGTTAAATATAATAAAAATGACCGTCTTAGAAGTAGACATTTTGCCGTTCTGTAAAGTCCTGTAAATTTAGTTTGAAAATACCTGTCGAAATTAAAGTAGGAAAACATTAAAGTGACAACTGCTGAAAGGACTATTATTTGAAAAGATCATAAATATGTAAAACAAGGCAACTATGTACATTGATTTGTTTTAAAAATCGTGTACCTAAAAACGTTTCACCATGTTGCTTATCTAGTTGTCTATAAGTAATGTTAAGGGTTTACTTCCTCTTTTGATTATACGAAGTCAGTATTGATTTCAAACATGAAATGTCTATTCTATTCAAAGACGAAAAGTCAGTCATATGTTATTGATGCAAAACATGTTTTGGTCACATTATTCAATTAAATCATTTAAATTGTTGAATTCAATCAATTTTCTTAAGCACTTTGTGATAAGCTAATAAAACAGATGTCTCCCGATAACATTATGTTGGAAGATTGACATATTTTGAAAAGCGTTTTCTTTGTAACCAAATGATGAGGATTATGTGTCGTGACAATACCAAGATTATAAAAAGTTCAGTTATACGAGATATAAGAATTATTTTGATGCATTGATCCTACGACTGGAACAAATTCATTTGGAAAACTGTAACTGATCTTGTTGCTTCGTATTCATTATATACTTATGCAACAGTAGTGTACCATTGTTAAAATTCAATAACTCAATGAAGACAACGAATGAAGGTGACAACCAGAAAATGAAGAATCGCATTAAGTCCGAAAAGAACGAGCTCCCTTGCTTCGTTTCATGATATGCATACAGCATCCACTATTGAAATCTATACTTGGTCAGTGTAATAATCAAGAATAAGACACAATCGCTAAAATACAGACCAAACGATTATTCAAATATAATAAGATCTAACACTACACAATCTACTGCTGCGAAATATGAAGTTGGTTAATTCGAAAGTTGAAATCATCCCGTTTGTCATTAATTGTAGTTTGAAGTCGGCGATCTGTGTCAATAACAAACAAAATCAAGAAGCTGTTACTGGGCTATCTCCGATGCAAACACTGTCTGATATGGGGTTATTGAGTGACATGAAATCGTCAATATATATGAAAAAAAGAAATTAAAGAAGTTTTGAAATATTTTTTTCCTTTTGATTTTAATGAAGGTTTTCCATGAGCTATGCCTCATGTAAGTACAAACACAAGGCAGTCAGTAGGATGCACAATGAGTACCCACTTTACTACATATTTTCTGTAGAAATATCTATACGCCGTCTGTTGTCAAGTTTTCATTACTGTATCTTTCTGACTTGTTAATGTGAAAATATATTGTGAGATATTGTATCAAATCAAAGAGTCTGTTGTTATATACGATTGAAATATAAACCCATTTAAAAAAAATACATCTGCATTCTCCGAGAAAGAAATTAACACATTGTTTTTGATTGGTTTTTTTTCATCAGTATTCACACAAATGCATATTAGAAATTAAATGTCGTTGGTATGCGTGTGATATTTATATTTCTTCATGATGCGATAAACAAATTTACCGATCAAATATTTTAAAGAATTAAAAATCACATACATAAATAAATAAGAGATAAGATTAAAAACGCAATTAATACCTGGTCAATAATAAGAAATAAGTGCCTTCAATGGTATATGCGGAATATGTGTAATGCACCATAAGAACCATTTTTCTTTAAATTTGTGGCATTTGTTCTATAATAGTCTTGCAAAAAATACGGAAATTCGGACATCAATAGTATATAACAAGTACGATCAAAATAAATAAACTTACTGCAGAATTTGAAAGCTGTTTTCGAAAACTGCCGGAGATGTTTAAAGTTAATCAAATATGTTTTTTACATTTTGTTCTCATATCATGGTCCTCAATCGATTATGTATTTTTGTTAGTTTTACTTTTTCTGTAAAGCTCAGCAATTTTCGTTATAATATCTTTGAATTAAAGTAGGAAAACATTTAAGTGACAACTGTTGAAAGCATTAATTAATAAAAACAATCATAACGTTGATTTTAGTTTTATACCTGAAAATGTTTTTCCGTTTTGCTATTTCTCGTTGGCCATAAATAATGTTAAGTGTTTACTTCCCCTTTTGATTAAACGAAGTCAGTATTCATTTCAAACATGAAACGTCTAATAAATTTAAAGATGTATTCGAAAAGTTAGTCATATGTTATATGTAAAACATGCTTTGGTCACAGTATTTAATAAAACTATTTAAATTTAACAATTCAATTAATTCAGTTAAGGATTATGTGTAAAGACAACACCATGATTATGAAGAGTTCAGTGATACGAAATACAAGAATTATTTAGATGCATTCATTCTACGATTGGAACAGTCTTATTTCTATCGGAAAACTGTTTCTAATCTTGTTGCTTCGTAGTTGTTATATAGTTATGCAATAGAGTAAATTACCAATATTGAAATTCAATAATTCGGAGAAGAAGACGAATAAAGGTAATAACCAGAAACTAAAAACTCGAATTAAGTCCAAAAGAACAAGCCTGGGGATTACGGTCATAAACTTACGTGCTCAGACCCAGAAATTAATTTAAAATAATCAAAATACTGGATTTAGCGTCTTGAGCACAGTTGTTGTACTCCGAGTACTGAGTAAAGTTTTATGTCCGAAATGCAGGGTACTTCGTTTCCTGATATGCATACGGCATCCACAATGAAACTCTACACTCGTTCAAAATGTCATAATCGTACATGAGACACTATCAATAAAATACAGACCAAACGATTATTCTAATATGATAAGATATAAGACTACACTATCTACTGCTTCGAAATGGGAAGTTGACAATTGGAAATTTGAATTTACGTTTTTTATAATTTCTAGTTTAGAGTCAACAATCTGTGCCAAAAAAAAAATCCATGGTACGCAGCAAGACACTGGACTATCTACGATGCAAGCAGTCGCTGATATGGGGTTATTAAGGGACATGAACTTATCATCATGAAAAAATATGTTTTTTTTTATTTCATTAAAGGTTTTCATGGATTTATGCCTCGTATACAGTATATTTACAAACACAAGGCAGTCAGTAGGATGCACAATAAGTACCCACTTGACTACACAATGTCAATGAGGAAATATCAACACATGTACCGCGTCCGTTTTCAAGTTTTCATTACTGTATCTTTCTTATCTTTCTTATCTTTCTTATTTTTGAATGTGAAGATATAATTTGAGATATTTTATCAAACCGTTTTTTGATAGATATGATTACAATATATACCCATTAACAAAAACACATGCTAATTCGCTTTAGTTTTGGTTGGTCTTTTCAAGATGTACAAAAAATAATATTAGAAACCATTCTAGAACCAATATCGTCGGTATACGTGTGTACCATTCATGTTTCTTTATGATGTAATACACAAATATATCTATCAAAAGTGTTGAAGATTAAAGAATCAAATACATTATTCAATCAGAGATAAGATTAAAAATGCAAATAAGACCTGGTAGTTCATCTATCAACAGTAAGAGAATAAGTGTCATTGACGTTTGCTGAATATGAGTAATGCATCATAGAAACGAGTAATGATTATTAAGTCACAACCATTTTCTTTAAATATAAATGCTAAGCAATTTGTTCCTTAATAGTCTTTTAAAATATGGAAATTCGGACATCAATAGTATAACAAGTATGATCAAAAGAAAATAGACTTACTGCAAAATTTAAACGCCGTTTTCAAAATCGACCGGAGATCGTCAAAGTTAATTAGATATGTGCTTTACATGTTGTTCTTTGCATATTCTTGGCTTAAATGTTCAATAATGAAAAGGACTCCATGAATGATTAACACGAGAACATTTTTTTATAACTGCAATGATATTCGTGAGAATATTGTGGGATTTTTGCTTATTCACATCGGCAACATATAAATTTTGTTGGATTTACTTTAAGAACATAGATAGTCCTCATTTGCAGTTTCTTGTTTATACAATATTTTTAAGCAGTTTTAATCATCGGAAAATACAGATAATATGTGTCTGCTACTTTACGGCGAAAAACGTTATTTTTTATTGCTTATTTATATATCCAATTTCATTAAGCAAATGTTTGTTTTTCTTCTATTTTACTATCATTTTGTTATACGTTTAAGTATTGTTTTATGAATGACAAAGTGTTGATCATATTCCTGTATGAAGGACTAATACATGTTATATAACTATGTTTATTTAAAGGTTTATGGACTGTATTCTCTAATTCACCGGCCTAGAGACGCCAAGACAATGTTCTTGGTATATCATAACAGTTTAATAAAACAAATTAACTAAACGGCTAGATGTACTTTATACCCATCAAACCCGCTTAAAGATAAGGAATGAATCGCACGTGTCAATGGTAGTGTTAATCCCATAGGCCTTCGTCGTACAACGTTACACATGCTGGCCTGAAAATGTGACGGTTAACCGATAGCCACAACCAGGAGTTTAGATTCAATTATCCAACATTTATATTTTAACATGATAATGTTTTTATATCGTAATCACGCAAATATTTTTAGGAAATTCATATTTTGAAAACAATTTTGCTTTTCATTTTTGCAGCATATATAAAGTAAAATAACAAAAATACAAAACTTCAAGGGAAATTCTAAACGCAATGTCCTTTATGAAATGACAAACTCAAAAGCTCAAACACATCTAACATTGATAAGATTTCACAAAGTTCGTTAATTCAATCTTATCTAGAGATTTAATTAAGTGAACAAGTTAATGCAATTTCGTTACATTATTGAAACTGTACGATATCTTATAATCAAAGATATTAATATTATTAAAAAGATTACCGGTATTTTCGAAATAAAGCCGTGTTTTTTGTACAGGATTTAATCTTGTTTTTAAACCAATCTACAAGCATTTGTCGTGTAGATGGTTGCTTTTGTTTGCTTTACTTTTGACTTGTCATATAAAGCAGGGTCATTGTCGGAAAATATTAAATATCTGTATATAAGTTTAAGAAAGATTCTAAGAAAAGAGAGGTTAGCAAGTATTCGCAGTACCACACTGTGAATGTATATTGTTTTCCCGCCAATTTGATAGTAGTTTCTGAATGTTTTCAGTAATTCTTTTAAGTTATGTGTCCTTCTGGTTTTTTTTTTATAAATAAAAGGTCTCATTTCGGAAATAACTGTAATAAAAACAATAGACGATCTATATAAAGGCAACAGTAGTATACCGCTGTTCGAAATTCATAAATCGATAGAGATAAAAAACAAATCCGGGTTACAAACTAAAACTGAGGGAAACGCATCAAATATAAGAAGAGAACAACGACACAACAAAAACACAACATTAAAATGTATCACACACAGAAACGAACTATAATATAACAATGGCCATTTTCCTGACTTGGTACAGGACATTTATAGAAAAAAATGGTGGGTTGAACCTGGTTTTGTGGCATGCCAAACCTCCCGCTTTTATGGCAACGTCAAACACAACACCAAAACGACAACATCACATGACAGGACCATAATACAAATAAATGGAAGAACATATAGGACAAAGAAACACACGAATAATAGCTAGCAGAAGGTACTTATAGTAATTGTCTAACTCTTATGTTTTCATATTTACGACTTCTGTTAAACACATTGAACAAAAGTCTCCTATATTTTTGTACTTGAAAAAGTGAAGTTTACAGTCACTGCGATTTTTATACTCTGATTAATAACCGAAAACAAAAATGAAACGTTTACGTATCTCTGTTTTTGGTGAGTTATTAAATGTGTTTTCTCTGTACTGTTAAATTAGTTTTTACTCGTGAGTTATATCAGTATCCTGGAATTTGATTGGTTGATACAAATGTAGCTTATGTATTTCTCAATCGAGTGGTCAATGTTATCATTCCTATTGATATTCGGCACAGGAAATGTTACCTTTTTGGCAAAAGCTAAAAAACCTTAACATGACATACCCACACAGGAACAAAAAGAAAAAAGAACCGATTACACCCAACGGCAACATAGAATCATCGTTCATATTTATTAATGAATTAATAAAAGGGTTTGTATCATTTCAATGTGATTTGATATTGACTGTAAAATAAGACCACTATGGTTGAATCTTTAAGACTATCCATACCATTTACAACAAATGTATCATACGCTCCGTTTAGATATCATCTACGATTGTTCATGATTTAAAATAAATACTTTGAATATTTCTGGACTGATAAGACTTAATTTGGTAAAATATTGATGTTACGTTTTTCAGTAAATTGCTGCTTTTCGATGAATTTGATTACAATTCAAATAAGGTTCCGTTTAACGTTTTTTTTTTTATCTTTGCAGCGTTTGAAGTAGAGCTTTCATTGGGAAGGTTAATCTGGTAATTGGACGACCATTACATTCAGAGTGGGAAAGGAAAACTTGATGTATTACGAATATTTATTTTCAACTGAAGGATGTTCGCTCCTCTTGTTTTTGAATTTTTGATAGATATTCGTAATCCTCTGATTTATCCATGAAGTGCCATTAAAACATTTGTGCCTGCTAACCTCCACGATTCTTTTCATTATATGATAACATATGTACATATAGTTTAAAAAGCAATATGTAAAAATCTTAAATAATCCTTGTTATTTTTGATAGGTTTAGAAAGAAAACAGGTGCCAATGTTAAGTGTATGAAAAATCTAGAGAGATTAATTTCACGCCAAATTTTCAATAGCTTATATCTCGAAAACAAACACACAGGCCCTTCATTTTTTATGCTTTTTTAGTTACTTTATTTATATGCTATCAATTTATGATAGTCTTTTTAAAAGCTTGTCATTTTGAAACAGATTAGCGAACATCCTGAATGGCTGGGAGATTATTTATTTTTACTTAGACCAGGCAAGAATATTTATTTTTTGTTTATCCAAAAAGTGACACAAAACTGCAAGCCTCCCTTTAGAATAAAACACCCCTAAAGTAATTCAATTTACATGATACATTCCTTATTTTTTGTTAAGATACAATTACAAGTTCATGCAATAAGGGTAGTAGTTGTCAAAATGAAGTCTATAATTTCAAACATTTTTTTTGTGCCAGAATATTTATCTTCAAGTAGTATAACATTGTATAAGGCAATATTGTTTGATTTTCATGGAAAAAGATTTATTTCCAAAATCTGAAAGGACCCTTCAGAATCAAATTATTGTACCCTAATAGAACTATAACTAAGCCAGAATATACAACCAAATGGTCAGATGGTCGATTCTACAGCTTTAGGAATGTGTATGCTTGGAAGTACATACATGTATATATGTCGCTCTGTAGCCACATGTTAAGAATATCTGTAGTCTCTTCATTAATCTCAGTAATTGTGTTTGACATAATTATTCAAAGGGAATTTAAAAGCTAGCTGTTTAATGCTATAAATGATATTTTATCTGTAGATGTATTTAGTGTATTTTGTTAGTCCGTTAAAATCGTCTTAAAATCAAAATGAAATTGTGTATCAAATAAAATTCAACTTTAGTGATTATATTGTCTTCTTGTGACTCTATGTTTACCAACATGGCAACTTTGATGACAAACTGGACATCAAAAGAAAATTTTGAACGTATTCGTCGTGGCATATGAATATAGTTTCTTAAAAGAAAACACTTGGAACATATCATTCTACTAACAATGAAATTCTAGCAACTTCTTTTAGCATCTCATTCCTCCGTATTCATAGGTTGAATCATTGTGTACCGACACTCATTTCTTAAGGATGTTCGCTCCTCTTGTTTTTTATTTTTTGCCAGATTTTGTGAATCCTCTGGTTTTATCCATGTTTTGCTATTAAAAAATGTTGTCCACTAACCTCTACTTTTCTTTCCATAATTCTATTACATATAGTTTTAAAAGCCATATTTAAAAATCTTATAAAATCTTATTTTTTTCATATTTTTTAAAGAGAAAAGCAGACAATGTTAAAAGTATGAAAAATCTAGAGAGAATCATTTCCCGCCAAATCTTCAATGGCTTATATCTCGAAAACAAGCACACGATCCTTCATTTTTTCCCTTTTTTTAGTTCCTTTATTTATAAACTACCATTTTATAACAGTCTTTTAAAATGCTTATTATTTTGAAAGAGAGTAGCGAACATCCTTAAAACGTTTGAATATTCCTACTACCATTATTCAGTGTGTTCGCAAATTATTCTTATTGTACCTTGTTATGTCCTTTAGTTATGTCGATTACTACCCTAGGGAAATAAGTTTTTATATTGTGTTTCATATCTAAGAATTGAAGTGATACTTATGACACCTACCTTCTAAATTATATTTTTCAAATGTCATTTATATTGATAAAATCTCTCTTCAGACTCAGCTCATTTACTTAGGATTGCTTGTCCAAATTAATGCATAAGTTTACGCACGCCTTAATTTTTAAGGTTGAACCTTAATGCAATTTATAAATAAACTCTCTAGGCGATTTCTCTTAAATGATTTTATTTCGGTCACCTTGTCGAAAGTTTATTTAGTTAAAAGGCGTAGGAATAAAGTCCTTCAAATTAGAGTCTTTTTTTCTTATAAATAGAAATCTCAAATAAGTTGACAAGTGTCACATAGAAGGAATTTTCATAGCAGACGATAACGTTATAATATTGGAATATCTTTTTTTGTTCTGTACATGTTGGGCATCGTTTCACACTATTATTTAATGTTGGGGAAAATAGCAAATGTGACTGTTTTTGCTTACTGATACTTTTGGACGAGTGTTCCTTTTTTATAATTCAATTAATTATTTTCGGTTTTTAAAAAATGAAATTGAAAGAAAATCATGATAATATAAAACACCCTCCCTTTTTAATCTAATTTGTGAAAACCTTTATCCACAGTATGCATGTAAGTGTATAAATAGCCTTTTTGAACTTTTCTGTGCAGAAATCGATTTAATCGGTCATTTAATGTACGTTATAGTCATTGATATCAATTGTTGTAGGTATCTAATTTCCTGGTTTTTATCAATTGTTCGGACAAACCTTAAAACATATGCAGTATACTTATTAATCATACTTCTTGATGAATTAAGATATTTACTTTTGATTTTGATAGATAGAACTAAAGTAATTATTCCAAACAGTCATGAAATTTAATGATTTTTTAACGGAATTTGAAAGTTCAGGCAATAAGATTTTTTGCATGGAGCGGTATTCAATGACATTTAATTTATCAATTCAGTTATGCATTTGCAAATTATGATAATGCTTATAATGAGATATCTGAAAATAAAATTGCATATAAAAGCTGAAATGAGTATAAATTTATTTATACGAGGTTGTCAGAATTATTTTGAGTCATTGATTTCCTACGTTTTGAACAATTATTTTGGTTCGTTGATTTCCTATGTTTGAACAATTATTTTGATGCATTTATTTCCTACGTTTCGAACAATTATGTTGATTCATTGGTTTCCTTCCGTTTGACCAATTATGTTGATTCATTGATTTTAACTTGTAACCCTGTTCTGTTGTATTTATTATATATTGATGAAACAATAGTCTACCATGTTTCATTTGTCAAAAATTGATCAAGAAATCAAGTTAAGCTTAAGAAAGAAGGAACACTGGGTGTATCGACAGAATATTGTTATGCATAAATCAACAGCAAATTTGAATCCACACTTTATCAAAATCTGGAATCAGACAAAATAAGTAAAATACTAAATCAATCTACTCAGTTTGTGCTAGACTGCAAACATATACCGCTATTGAACTAAGATACACACATATCGCATATGTAAAACGGATGAAGTGTATATTTCAATTATTCTTCTTTATAGCTCCTTTGCAAAGTCCGACAGTGTGAACATGAAGGAGGGTAACGCATCAAAAGAGAAGAAGTCTCCATCTGCGTCAATATCAATAAAACTATCAATTTCTGAGGCAGACCTTCTACTATTGGTAGTATCCTTAATTATAAGTTTATTGGGATATATAGGATGCAATCAGTCACTAAAACGTGGTAACTTAGTGACAGGACATCATCAATATTTCTAAAAATGAAATTAGAAAAATGAAGGAAAATATTGTTTCGTTTTGTCTTAGAGACAGTCTCGTTTGGATTATGCGTCATATGAGTACAACAACAAGTTGGCCAGTAAGGTTGCGCAATAAGCACCACTTGGAATACCAACTGTCTGTTGGAATACCAATCCACCAAACTATGTTGTCCATGAAAAAGTCGAGCATTTTGAATCATACATATACCAGAGAAATCTTACATAATTTATTCCCGACGAAAAATAAGGAATTCACAGTATACATTTGTCTTCCCTAATATCAACTTGTGACTTTTATGTATTGAACGCTGCTTACTATTACTTACTTTAAAATAAAACAGACTTAGTTAGAGTTAATCATATCGAATTTCTTAAAGTTTTGTTATTATGCTAAAAAAAAATTATATTTTCATTGCTACTTAGGAGATAACTGTAGTGTATTTCAAGCTCCGACGGCATCAACTGGTGATTTGATGGTCGCAAATTAAGTTTACTGGCGACTCGTTAGCGGAGCCACTGAACGGGTATTTGCGACTATCAAAACACCGATTGATGCCGACGGAGCTTAAAATACAATATTATTATCTCCATTCTAATGAAACTGACAGAAAACAACGTTAAAACATACATTTAAAATCTGTCATACGTCGTCTTACAAAAGTCTTTTTTCGTTTCTTTTTTCCTTCGTTTTCGTGGTTTGCATGATAGTTACATTTTTTTAGAAATAATCACCGGAAATAAATTATTGTAAACAAACTAATTTTCGCGATCGATTTATTTTTTGCGAATTTCGCGAGTAGAAAAATAACGCGAATATAAATCGTCGTGAGTATATATAAAACATGGATCTTTCCTTATTTAACGACATCAATCAAATTTGAAAATCGCGAAATTAAATCGCCGCGAAATGGACTGGTAATGGCTAAACGCGAAAATAAGTTTGTTTACAGTTTCTAAATCAGTAAAATTGTAGTCATAATTTGAGTGTGGATTTTAGTGAGTTTATGAAAGACTGAAAAATTCGAAAATTCAATCTTATACATAGACAAACAAAAATGTCAACAGGGTAATGAAGTGCTTAACGCTTTTCATTATTGTCACTGCACGATATCTTTTACGCTCAGATATGAATGTTATTTAACAGATTATGTCGTTGAGAAGCCGTCTGATTTAATCCTGTTTATACAGCAAAAAACAGAATCTAAGCCTGTGGACTGCTTCTTTTATTTTCTTGATCTTAAACATGTCAATGTAAGTTCATTGCTGGAAAAATATAACAGAAAGTTTTTTCCCTTCAATGTGGTGCATATATTTTAACTGCAATTTACACGTACAAGTAATTGACTTTTAACTTCTTTTCCATTAGTGTCATTCATTGATTTTGTTACCAATTGATGTTGCTTTAATACTACCCCTAGACAGAACATAGCACAAAATAATTGAAGGTGAACGGGATGGAGACACAAATAAGTGTGCTTCCACTCGCTGACGTCATACCGTACAATAACTTCCATTTTTTTAAAGGTACTTACAGTATTGGAAAGTTTGTGTTTCCAAAAGGTGAATCTCATTACAGACAATGCTGAAAAAAAAGTCATGGTCATCTGCAAAGAAATCAAAGACATACAAACTAAAACAAATAAACTTTTTTCAATTTACAAAAGCAAGTAATGATCAATAATCAAACTTACATTTATAATCAATCAATGAAAACAAGAGGCTTAACAATTACCACATACCTACATAAATCGTAAAAAACTTATTTGATCACAGCAATTCATTTTATTTCAATATTGAAATTTGAAAAGCAATGTTAGAACAGTTTCCTTTTAAATCAGTCGAAAAAGCTAGTACCAACCAATATTCCGTCCGCCATACTATTCATACTGGATTATCGATTCTTCTTGAGAAAACCTTGTGAACTTTTTAATTTTAACGTGTTGATTCTAGTTTCGAAAAGGAGCTTTATTATTCAAATGCTAAGGACTTTTTCCACCTGCATTATTTCACTCAATCACTGGATACAATAGTGTGACATATTTAAGATCTGTTATGGCGTATTTTAGCCACGAATGTATCACACGCTCAATAATCAATCATCCAAGATGTGTGATAATCTGAAACGTTATATGTTTTTACATTCAGACCTTGATTTATTAGAATATAACGTTCTTCATGTAATTCATCTAATCAAAGACATTTTTTATTATCTCGAGGCTAATGACTGTTCATTTATTTCTATATATCTGATATCTCTCATCTATGACTGAATGTTTTTCTGGTGAAGGACAATCTAAAAAAACCTTCTTGTGAGTATTATGGTTTTTTTCCCTATTTTCATAAACATGGTAGCTATATATTTCAGATCCAGATCCAATGGCTTATATTCCTATAGAACTATAACAGACTTGAAGACAATAGATGCATATCATATTTCACCAAGTTGATTCACCGTAGACAAAGTACATGTAAACATATATTTTTGTTTTACTTTGCAAATTTCTTCATAATTGTCAAACAATACGAATGATACATCTATTATTCAGATCATTTTCCTAGAGGCGTTTGATAATATCTCCTTACATTCTGATGTGATAAATACACTATTGTAATAATTTGGCATTTAAATATTTATTACAAAAAAGCCTTCTGCTAAATGAGATTTCCAAAAACAGCAATTTCAATTATGATAGAAAATATTTCCCATTAAGTCAGTTCATTAAATTCAAACTAGGTTTTCCTAGAGGAATATCAAATTCTCTTTTCCTCAAAGACTTGCTAGTCCGTTTTTGTAAGCTAAAAGCTTTTGATTTTTTATATCTTTAATTTAATCTTTATGATCTTATTTAACTATTTTTCTTGGTTAAACTGAGTTAAAAGCATAGTAGGTAATACTTCGTACTACGGAAGCCCATTTAGGACCTCCCAAACATATAGATTGAATTCAATATCACAGATTAAATTCGTTATCACCAATTTATGGAATTATTTATAACATTTTTTTAATCCGTAATACAGGATTAAATCCGTTATTACATGTTTTTATAATTCGTTATAACGGATCAAATTCGTTCTCACGAACGTGTGTTATGTGTTACCACAGTGTTTCTTGCAATTCGTGATTACTGAATCAGATTACATTCGTAATCATAGATTTTTGTTATTTACGATAACGGTTTAAAATCGTCAAATCCAAATTGTATAATATGTGATAACGGATTAAATTCGTAATAACGAATTTGATCCGTTATAACTATTAACAAAAATCATTATAACGATTTGTATCCGTTATCACAATTTAACAAATTTCGTTATTACGATTTAAATGTGTTATCACAATTTTTTGTTTGTGATAACAATTTAATTCGTAATTACGAATTACAAAAACTGTTATAACTATTCCGGAAATTCGTTATATCAAATTCAATCTGTCCCTACGAATTCTTCAATTCGTGATATCAATTTGAATTCGTGATTTCGAAATACATTTGTCTTCCCTATTACCAACTTGTGACTTATATGTATTGAACGCTGCTTACTATTACTTACTTTAAAATAAAACAGACTTAGTTAGAGTTAATCATATCGAATTTCTTAAAGTTTTGTTATTATGCTAAAAAAAATTATATTTTCATTGCTACTTAGGAGATAACTGTAGTGTATTTCAAGCTCCGACGGCATCAACTGGTGATTTGATGGTCGCAAATTAAGTTCACTGGCGACTCGTTAGCGGAGCCACTGAACGGGTATTTGCGACTATCAAATCACCGATTGATGCCGTCGGAGCATAAAATACAATATTGTTATCTCCATTCTAATGAAACTGACAGAAAACAACGTTAAAACATACATTTAAAATCTGTCATACGTCGTCTTACAAATGTCTTTTTTCGTTTCTTTTTTCCTTCGTTTTCGTGGTTTGCATGATAGTTACATTTTTTTTAGAAATAATCACCCGAAATAAACTACTGTAAACCAACTAATTTTCGCGATCGATTTATTTTTTGCGAATTTCGCGAGTAGAAAAATAACGCGAATATAAATCGTCGTGAGTATATATAAAACATGGATCTTTCCTTATTTAACGACATCAATCAAATTTGAAAATCGCGAAATTAAATCGCCGCGAAATGAACTGGTAATGGCTAAACGCAAAAATAAGTTGGTTTACAGTTTCTAAATCAGTAAAATTGTAGTCATAATTTGAGTGTGGATTTTAGTGAGTTTATGAAAGACTGAAAAATTCGAAGATTCAATCTTATACATAGAAAAAAAAAATGTCAACAGGGTAATGAAGTGCTTAACGCTTTTCATTATTGTCACTGCACGATATCTTTTACGCTCAGATATGAATGTTATTTAACAGATTATGTCGTTGAGAAGCCGTCTGATTTAATCCTGTTTATACAGCAAAAAACAGAATCTAAGCCTGTGGACTGCTTCTTTTATTTTCTTGATCTTAAACATGTGAATGTAAGTTCATTGCCGGAAAAATATAACAGAAAGTTTTTTCCCTTCAATGTGGTGCATATGTTTTAACTGCAATTTACATGTACAAGTAATTGACTTTTAACTTCTTTTCCAATAGTGTCATTCATTGATTTTGTTACCAATTGATGCTGCTTTAATACTACCCCTAGACAGAACATAGCACAAAATAATTGAAGGTGAACGGGATGGAGACACAAATAAGTGTGCTTCCACTCGATGACGTCATACCGTACAATAACTTCCATTTTGTTAAAGGTACTTACAGTATTGGAAAGTTTGTGTTCCCAAAACGTGAATCTCATTACAGACAATGCTGAAAAAGAAGTCATGGTCATCTGCAAAGAAATCAAAGACATACAAACTAAAACAAATAAACTTTTTTCAATTAACAAAAGCAAGTAATGATCAATAATCAAACTTACATTTATAATCAATCAATGAAAACAAGAGGCTTAACAATTACCACATACCTACATAAATCGTAAAAAACTTATTTGATCACAGCAATTCATTTTATTTCAATATTGAAATTTGAAAAGCAATGTTAGAACAGTTTCCTTTTAAATCAGTCGAAAAAGCTAGTACCAACCAATATTCCGTCCGCCATACTATTCATACTGGATTATCGATTCTTCTTGAGAAAACCTTGTGAACTTTTTAATTTTAACGTGTTGATTCTAGTTTCGAAAAGGAGCTTTATTATTTAAAATGCTAAGGACTTTTTCCACCTGCATTATTTCACTCAATCACTGGATAAAATAGTGTGACATATTTAAGATCTGTTATGGCGTATTTTAGCCACGAATGTATCACACGCTCAATAATCAATCATCCAAGATGTGTGATAATCTGAAACGTTATATGTTTTTACATTCAGACTTTGATTTATTAGAATATAACGTTCTTCATGTAATTCATCTAATCAAAGACATTTTTTATTATCTCGAGGCTAATGAATGTTCATTTATTTCTATATATCTGATATCTCTCATCTATGACTGAATGTTTTTCTGGTGAAGGACAATCTAAAAAAACCTTCTTGTGAGTATTATGTTTTTTTCCCCTATTTTCATAAACATGGTAGCTATATATTTCAGATCCAGATCCAATGGCTTATATTCCTATAGAACTATAACAGACTTGAAGACAATAGATGCATATCATATTTCACCAAGTTGATTCACCGTAGACAAAGTACATGTAAACATATATTTTTGTTTTACTTTGCAAATTTCTTCATAATTGTCAAACAATACGAATGATACATCTATTATTCAGATCATTTTCCTAGAGGCGTTTGATAATATCTCCTTACATTCTGATGTGATAAATACACTATTGTAATAATTTGGCATTTAAATATTTATTACAAAAAGCCTTCTGCTAAATGAGATTTCCAAAAACCGCAATTTCAATTATGATAGAAAATATTTCCCATTAAGTCAGTTCATTAAATTCAAACTAGGTTTTCCTAGAGGAATATCAAAATCTCTTTTCCTCAAAGACTTGCTAGTCCGTTTTTGTAAGCTAAAAGCTTTTGATTTTTTATATCTTTAATTTAATCTTTATGATCTTATTTAACTTCTTTTCCTGGTTAAACTGAGTTAAAAGCATAGTAGGTAATACTTCGTACTACGGAAGCCCATTTAGGACCTCCCAAACATATAGATTGAATTCAATATCACGAATTAAAATCGTTATCACGAATTGTACAATTCGTAATCACAGATTAAATTCGTTATCACCAATTTGTGGAATTATTTTGTAACATTTTTTAATCCGTAATACAGGATTAAATCCGTTATTACATGTTTTTGTAATTCGTTATAACGGATCAAATTCGTTCTCACGAACGTTTGTTATGTGTTACCACAGTGTTTCTTGCAATTCGTGATTACTGAATCAGATTAAATTCGTAATCATAGATTTTTGTTATTTATGATAACGGTTTAAAATCGTCAAATCCAAATTGTATAATATGTGATAACGGATTAAATTCGTAATAACGAATTTAATCCGTTATAACTATTAACAAAAATCATTATAACGATTTGTATCCGTTATCACAATTTAACAAATTTCGTTATTACGATTTAAATGTGTTATCACAATTTTTTTTTTGTGATAACGAATTTAATTCGTAATTACGAATTACAAAAACTGTTATAACTATTCCGGAAATTCGTTATATCTAATTCAATCTGTCCCTACGAATTCTTCAATTCGTGATATCAATTTAAATTCGTGATTTCGAATTCAAATAAATATTTTTGGCAGGTACTAAATGGGCTTCGGTAAATCTTCTTGGTATTTATTCTGTTTTTAATGCGTTATTACGAATTACAAAACAATTGTGATAACGAATTTAATCCGTTATTACGAATTTGAAAAAATGCTATAACTTATTACATGAATTCGTGATAACGAGTTTTAAGATTTTCGAGAACGAATTCTACGATTTGTGATAACGATTTTGACTCGTCACAGTTAAAAAAAAATATAATTTTGGGAGATTCGAAAGGGCTCCCGTAGAATAAGTAGCTTTATTCCTTAATACACAAATACGAATTCAATAGTGTGGAAACCCAAATTATGATACAAATACGTTGAAATTTCAACTTAATCGGCCTGTTAAACATTGTCAACTTGTCTAGACGTTTGTTTAGTTTACATGCATAATTTTATGATTAGGTAAGTTAAAGATGAACTTCTTATGTTAATTAAGTCAATGAAAGTTGGTATGCAGATGAATTGGTATTTGTAAGTCCCATTTTCATCGAGATTATATGGCCCCACCTCCTAGTCATGGTTCTTTGACTTTGAAACTTTTAAATGTGTTACAAGTTAAAATATGTTTAGATATTGGAATTTCACTTCAACATTTGAATTATCCTGTAACAATTTAAAGACGCGAGACATGTCTGTGTGTCAACAGTTTCTTTTTGTTAAATCTTCTTTTATTTTAAATAAGTATGACTTAAAGGAAGGTCTTTAATATTCTATTTAATATATTTTTAAGTTGAGATTCTAGCTTCTCAAATCAAACTTGTAAAATAAAAGAAAAAAAATAAAGATTAAGTAATAAATGAAGTACAGTTTAACCAAACATTTTTTTAACGTCTCTTGATAAGGGCAGCACATGTCTATACAAAGCCTGCTATGTTTGTCCTCGGATGCCTCCATAATGTACCCTATATACTCCGCATTTTTTTTAATTCACCAATGTTATGTCTAATCTATGTATTTATTGAAAATTTGTACAGAACAGCATACAATTGTAAACTAAAAATTCTACCGGGAAACAAATAAACCATTGACCAACACATTTCGTGGTTGGGACAGGCGAATTACATATGTGGCTGATTTTTAAAATTAAATGTATTGGATCCAAAACCTCCCTCAATGTTTTGTCATTGTTGAGATAAAAAAAAAAGCGAAACCGACGCATAATACAACTAGTCCATGGAACGTTCAAGCGTAAATCAAGAAAAGGTAAAACCAAGAAGAAAAGAAAACAAAAACAAATCCGCGGACAAGAAAAAAACTAGAGGCTCTTTAACCCCTGTGTCGCTATCCAATGTGCATCTTCATCAATGGACAGTCGCCCACATTTAAGACTAAAAAAATGTTTATAACTAAAATCTCTTTTTTTGAAACTGTACTGAAGATCATTTTATACTGTTTACAGTTTCTCTCGATCTTGTATTATTTTTGCCAAAAACTCAAAAGAATGTTAAAATCGTAATTGAAGAACAGACAAATTAATCTAAATGTTAGCTGATTTATTTGTAGGCCTTGTATTACTGATCATGTTTGCTATTTAAAGTTTTTGTTTCTCAAGTTAATAGAAAGAAACAGACAGAACGATATCAAATCGTCTTTTAAGAATAATAACGCCTACCGGAAGTCGTTTGACAATTCTAATGTTAATAAACGGAAGAAAGATCTCATCACTTTGAACGTCCTGTCGGATTATTTCTTTCCGTAGTGGTTTCAAGATAATAGACAAAAGTGTCATTTAACCCATATGTTTAATTGTTGGTAGGGATTTCAACGAGTACTCTAGTTCAACGTCAAAACGACAACAACTAACACACCGTAATATGCGTATTATTGGTTTCCCATTTTGTAGATAATTTTCCGAGCGACCACTTAAATATCGCTCAATGAGTACAATAATAAACTGGATTAGTAATTTTTCACTAAGTTGACATCCCCAATTTTAGCCATGTCGGCCATGTCGGCTGGCAGGCACGGTCATCTGACATTTTATTAAACATTATCTTCAAAAGAAAACTCAAGTTATATGAAAAAACACGTACCCCGTAAAACTGGATTTGATGCAAGTGCTACGATAAAGTAAGCAGTTATAACTTCTTAAGAAACATTCAACGTGGATGCCTCTCGTAATGGTTAGGCTTGGGAACGAAGAAAAGGTATCAATAACGAATGGATAAAGACAAAGACTACTTATAACGGTGAATTATATTCAATGTTTACAACAAATGCAGTGACGATCTGTTGAGAAGAGACGACCTCTAAAGTGTCCACAATTGTGTTATGGACGAGTTTCGGACGGATGCTATATCCTCTCTAAAACTGTTTTATTAGAGCGATAATAAATCGCAGAGTCATAAAAAGTTATTCTAAAAACGAGTTAACGACTAAATGGCAGGCGGTGCAGATTTTCATAGATACTCGAACATCTAAATACTAATAATCATATAACTGATGAGACAATTGATTCGATTGTGAATAGACTGCAGTTTTATAATTTATGATTATATAACTGTGCAATTGTTTAGAAATGCATGTATACATATAAAAAGTATCATATGAAAGAATGAAAAAAGGAAGAAAATATACATATGTACAAATTGCGTTTAATTTGTAAATACTAACACCAATACACGTTTAACGTTACATGCACCGATGAGTAATACAGTATACACAGAAACCAAAAAAATGTAGTTAAAAAGGATTTGTCACACATAAACACAATTTCCAAACCCATTATAGACGTTCTTTTGTTACACGTACGTTGTCTAGAATACTTTTCGTCACATTTTATTACTTTAGAAATGAAAACAACACGTTATACATTTCATGCGTGAATGGATTTACCATCATCAGGAACGCTTAAAGACGGAAATTTGAAAGCCAAGGATGTATAAGAACCATAACAGTGGAAAAGCTATATGACCAAAAAAAATCTAACAAATCATTCTAAGGTCAACTATGCCTGAGGGAGTTGAAACCTTAGTTTCATCATAATTTCAAAATATATAATTTACAATTTTATAAAGGTTTGTTTAACACTATCAGTATCAGTCTATCTACCTCTAAATTAAATCTCTTATTTTTGTTTGTTGAATACATGTTCTCCGTTTTTTTTTTCAATTACATCATTATACACACAAAAAACTATTAACAAAAATAACGAACTCCAAGGTGAATAAAAACAAATAAATAGGGAAGTCCTTAATCTTTACAAATTGATTTTAATCTCGATTATGCTGTGAAGACTCTTCCGGCTGAATTACAGCGTTGAAAAATGTGATTCACTAATCACATCACACTGACATTTGGTGAAGGGCGCTGTCCCTTTGATTTGTTATATATGTGTGAGTGTTCAATGGAATCGTGCGCATTCAACTTATATCTTATATATAGTATTTAATCTGCAATTGTCGGAATACAATAGTTTTAGTATTATCAAATTTAACAATGTAATTGACATGTCAATAGATAGTAAGCGTTGAACTCTATAATTACAGCTTTTCGCGGAACTGTGTCATTCATTCGTGCCATTCCATTGTAGGGAATTGACATATGGGATTGACGATTGGAAATTGGAAAAATGAAGACATTCGTAAGTGACATTAGTATAATGTAGCTGTTTATGATTCATTCAAATCATTGAATGAATACCCCGTCACAAATAATAATGACTCCACAAATGGATAATTGTCTCAATTAAAATTAACAGAACACATTTATTGGAATGAAATATAATATTCCAAATGAAAAACAGAGTCACCTGAATTCAGTTACATGAAATATACATGATTACTGAATTTTGAAATTTCGTTTGTGCTAAGTTGACGTTATCACTATTGCATATTTATTAGGTATGCTGAGATACAAATATGTTGTAAAGCATATCAAGGAAACATGTATTGAGGTACTATTCTGTTGTCTTAGATGTATGATTTTTCATTTGAAACACGATCATAGTGTATTGATTTGATATATATATTTTTAAATTATTTAAGAAATAATTCATGAAAACATGACGTTATAGAAAACAACACTTTCCAAAGCAGAATGTATAATGAATTCACCTTTGTTTAAACGTAAATTAAAAAAGCTTATTGTAAATCAAATTTTCATAAACCCAGAGGGCAAAAAAAAAAAAAAAAAAAAAAGAAGCAGAGGATCCCAAAGTGGTTTTCAAAACGTTTTAGTCAGAGAGAAACTGTCACCGCCATGACAAATAACGACAAATAAAAGGTTTACAATTGAAGTCAAACTGTCAAATCTGATATAATATTCTCTTTACAATTTGGAAATCTGATCATTTTATGTAGATGTCAGATTAAAATTAGTATCTACAAACAAAAAAAAAACATATACCAACAAAAAAAAAAATGACAAAGTTTCATACAAATATACATTGATGCTAGAGAACAAATCTTTGTGGATCTCATCATGGACTAAATGTTATTTCAGCAAACAGCGGCTAATTACCGAGTTCTGACATGCATATGTAGAAAGACCAATATGCGATAGGTGCTGCACTAATGTGATTAAGCCGCAACATACTCATCTAAAGAAAAAAAAAAACTAACATTAATTTGTTTCTCTTTCAACAAAAATATGTGTTCGTTTGTGTGTTGTTGTTTAATTCGAGACCAACAATGAGGGTCGGTTGAAAACAAAACGTCACGACAAGAGAGATGATTTCAGTTCCCCAATTGTGAACTTTACATTTCTATGTAGCAACATTTAAGCAGCGCCTGCATACGGAGTATATATCCCCAAGTTGAAACAATATTCCTATCAGGCTTTCCTTAATAGAGTGTTGCTGCTCACAAGAAAACTTTCAGGTCAAGACTTCGACGTGGTGAGGCTGGAATCATCCCTTCGTAAATTTAACGGACGTCATCACAAGTTGGTTGATCGTTACGGATTATTCGTTTCACAGATGATAACGAATATGTTCCTATTGTCGTTACTACAATCCAATCCCCTTTCCCCTTTTTACTTACATGAACAACACGACAGGTGGCACATGTGGAACAGGATCTGCTTACCCTATCCAGAGCACCTGATATCCCCGTTTTGGTTGGGTTCGTGTTGCTCAGTCTTAAGTTTTCTATGTTGTGTTTTTCGTAGTGTTGTCAATCTGTTTGTCTGTTGGACTTTTTCTTTTTTAGCTATGGCGTTATTAGTTTATTTTTGACTTATAAGTTTGAATGTCCGTATTCATATCAAGTAATTATTGTATAAGCAACTACAATTTTAAAATAAGATAACAGCAAAGTCATCTGATCTGTAATTTTACTGATTGTGTCCAATTCCTATTTGTGACATTTTGACTGAGGGTGTATTTGGATGGTGAATGGTGCATGCATTGCAGGTGACGCTTACCCTGTCAACGCATCCTGTCTTCCTCCTTTTTTGAAGTTAATGCGATCCCTCAATTTCTGGTGTATCTTGATTTGTCTCTTCCTAATCAATCTACGAGTTCTGAGCATCGGTAAACAACTGTCTCATTAATTAACATGCATGAACAAACCATTCCATAGGGATGGTTATTGCTATAAACGTCATACATATTTCTTATAAATAGAAGTGATCCATCGTACTTTCACGTTGTCAGTTTGTTTTCGATCTATGAGTTTGACTGTCCCTCTGGTATCTTTCGTCCCTCTTCTCTTTGATGAACCGAATTTACATTTTCCAACAAAAGTCTACATTATACACTTTTTCAGATACCAATTTAAAATCATACTTGAAATTCAGTTTTTAGAATACTTAGTTAAGAAAGGTTAATTTGCCTCATATCGGGTATATAACGATGGTTTTCTTTTATTCTTAAAGTCTTTATTAAAATCATTTTTTCACAAATTAAGGAAAAATTCTATAAACATATTAATTCAATGCATGAGTCGTAAAAGCTAATTTTCAAATTTATTTCGATCAATTCTTAACTTTGGTCACAACAAATAAAATTTCATAACTAAAACAACCCTTATCATTTTAGATCAAAACTATATATCATGTTTCAGTATATTTAACTGCAAATTGGTAAAATCCCAAAATACCGTGCAAAAAATAATCCTAGTTTTTCGGGACATAAACAAATCAGATAAGTTATTAGATACAATTATCCAGGATAAAAAAGAGATCAACGACACAAAGGAGATAATCAAAACTCTTAAGTCAAAGAAAAACTGACAAATGCTGCAATAATCAAAACTCTTAAGTCAAAGAAAAACTGACAAATGCTGCAATAACCCGTTATTCTTTTTTACCTCTACATCTATTAGATAGTTAACAATGATATTTTAAAGGCTACTATTAACAAAACGCATTTGACTAGCAGGTCGAACAACGGATGTTCTTAAACCCTGCTGACTGCCATTGGCGATTGCCAAATAAACGGATCACTAGATGTAACAAAATGGATTTTAACTATTAATTTAATACCAAACAGAAAACAATAAATTTGAAGAAAAGATGATATACCGCAAACAAAAGGTACAAAAATTAGTACACCATATCCGGATTTCGACAATTAATGTCTCTTCAGTGATGTTAGGAATCGAAACGGTATTTGGGAGGCCATATAATTTGCCTAAATTTAGGATAGACTCTTGAATTTTGAAGAGTTGAAAAAGGATGTACGGATCATATAAACCCAACGGCAAATATAATACAAGCCCAAACGAAAATATATAAACAAGTCTAAATTAAAAACAACGTTCAAACCTATGATTGCGTTGGATAAAAACCGCAATTTTTATACGTGTGCATGCAAAACAAATTTATCGATAGAGTGGTCTAAATGCAGCACAAACAACATTTTCCAAAAGACCAAAAAAGTGAAAAAGTATATTTAAACAAAACGCATTTGACTAACAGGTCGAACTACGGATGTTTCTTAACCCTGCTGACTGCCATTGGCGATTGCCAAATAAACGGATCACAAGATGTAACAAAATGGATCTTTATTATTGATTTGATACCGAACAAAAAATACAATAAACATGCGGAAAAGATGGTATACCGCAAACATGAGGTGAAAAAATGTGTACACCATATCCAGATTTCGACAATTAATGTCTCTTCAGTGATGTTAGGAATCGAAACGGTATTTGGAAGACCATATAATTCACCTCAATTTAGGATAGACCCTTGAATTTTGAAGAGTCGAAATAGGATGAACGGATATATAATATATATACTAACAAAATTATAAATATATACCTGAAGATACCCTGGTCTTTAGGTACTAATATACAGGGATCTCCACTGAAATAGCTGTACCAGTGAAGAAATCTGTTTACAGCATGTGCAATGTTCAATATTGTTTTTGAATTAAAAAAAAAACAAAAAAACAAAAAAACAAAAAAAAAAAACATACAACGCCATGAAAAATTAAACGAAAAAAAGACGAAGAACCAGTCGACATTATATAACATAAAAACTAAAATCTAGGTAATTTGATTCAAGCAAACAAAAAAGAAAACAAAAACGTTCGGTGGTTTTGTTCTTAATCCGAATACTCTGCATTCATTTTTTTTCGTGAAAACCCATTATCGTTGATTTAGAAATCTTCATGGATAATTTCACTTCCATATGTTGCCAAAGTCTATATAAAATGTACAAGATTTCAATTCGTGATTCATCAAGACCTGCGACATTCAACACAATTAATATCCCACCCATAAGAATGAATTCACAGTATTCCATTCGCGAATTAGTAATTTTTAACAAGTAGCAAGTTTTAATCTTGTTGAATGAGAAAGTTGACGTGAAATGGTTGTCTTGATTTTACTCCAACTTGTCCGTATGATCTATCATATTTACATGACTATTCGAGTTGTCAATTGCTTAGGAGTGAAGGGACTTACTTTGTTACAAATTTGTAATATTTACTTTCAGAGTATATGTAAATCGTCAAAAACTATTCGTTGCCCACAAAATAAAGCTTGATATTGTGTATGATTAAAAAAAAGGACAATTACATTTTTCGTAATAAGGTCTTTCCACTTTTCTGTGGAAAGACCTATTGTATTTCTTCTGATTATTATTATTTTTTCCGCCAAATTTTGTTCTCGCGTAAAAATTTTGTTTCGCAATATGTCGCTAAGATATTTCTTATATAGTATCATACAGTGTATGAGCTTTTTATTTTCACCCATACTAAGCCGAACAATTTTCTTTGTAAGAGTTATCTCCCCGAACACTGTTTTCCTTGTGACTAAATCTCCTCCGTAACCGTATAAGAAATCGTTATATCCTTCGCATGATTTGTCCTATTTTGACCGAAGCGATATGAACACTCCATATGAGAGTTATTTCCCCTTATGTATTTGATATAAGTGATATGCATTTCTATCTTGTAAACCATAAGTGATAGAGACCTAGGATCTTTTGATTTGAGGTCCTTGGTAATAAAAAATGAAAATTAGGTCAAGGTCAAAGGTCAAGGTCATATTCTAAATTTTTGATTTTGGCTTATTTTCACTTATTTCCAAAAAACCGACAAATAATTTTTACTAAACTGTTAGTTGCGACATGTCGTAACACGTAAATTTTGATTGCAAGGGTACGTTGGACGTAAAAGGGAGTTTTTCCCCCTCTTGTATTTAAAAATACACGTATGGTGATATAACTCATTAACCAAATATAATTGAGACCTATAGTCTTTTGATTTGAGGTCCTTGGTTTATGACCTTGAAATTGATCTCAAGGTCATAGCTTAATTTGACCTTCTAGATTTTGACCTTTACTTTTACCTCATATGTATACATGATAAAGCCATGAAACTTTTTGCAAGAGGTTTCAAACCATTTAACCTTAAAAAAACAACCGGAAGTGACCTTGTGTAAACCGGAAGTAGCTATTTTTTGTAATTTATTGATATACAATTATATAGAACCAGATAATTTTGGAATCAGTGTCAAGTAAATATTCAAATAGTATCGGAAGTAACATTTTTCAAACCGGAAGTAAGAAATTATCTCCCTTATTTAAAAATATATTGTATAGAAACCATATATTTTCGGAATCAGCGTACAGTAAGCTATCATTTGACGTTTGAAATGACATTTTAAACCTTATTTTACTTCTTTCATACTAAAAAACATGTTTTTTTGGTGGAAAGACCTTCAATTGTTCTCTGAACAATTGGTTTTTAATTCTTTATAGAATTCTCAAGAGTGTAAAAATTGAACCCTGAAATTGGATCAGTTGATCTTAATTACATTATTACACTTGAAAGTGTTGTTAAAACGAGCTGGATATTTTAAAGTCGACATGAATGATGTCGAAATTGACTGCATGGGTTTTCCAAACAATTCAGTAATAGTTATTTGCGAAACTGTTTTAAGGTTAATTCAATTATTTATTTTTCAAGCCTTCTTGGTGACTTATTAAATGTAATCTGATGACATTGTATTCTTGTGAAATCTAAAGTATGTTGGCAAAATACTTTTCGTTCTTATTTTTTCTATCATATACACTCTTCTGTTTACTTTTCCAGTTATAGTAAAGTCAATAATTTTATTAGATACGATTTGGAACATTAACCTTGTGCTGAAATGTTACAAAACCTTTTGTCCTGAATCATTAATGTTATAACAGACATAAATCTGGATATTGACAGTATATCAATAGCAAATGCAAAGAGTTCAACGGTATACTTGAAAGGAAAAAGTCTTCAAATTAACTGATGTGGAATCAAATACCGATTACTACAAACATGATATGATAAAGTATCAGGTATTTATCTGCAAACAGCAATTTACAGTATTCATGATAATGCAGTACTCTTAACAGAAACTTGTCAAAAAAAAAGATAATAAAAAAGATCATTTAATTTCATATTCAGATATATTGATGATGTTCTTTCCATTAATAATTCAAACTTTGTTGATTGGGTTCCATTAAAATATCCGCCAGGACACGAAATGGCATATTTAGACCTAAATTTCAGATTTCACATAAGCGGGCATATCTGTCCGGAATCTATGACTAACGAGACGATTTTAAGTTTAAAATTATAAATGTCCCCTACCTTAAATCACCCCTAGTTTTTGGTGGGGTTCGTTTTGTTCAGATTTTAGTTTTCTATGTTGTGTTTTGTGTACTGTTGTTTGTCTGTTGGTCATTTTCTTTTTAAGCCATGACGTTGTCAGTTTATTTTCGACTTATGAGTTTAAATCTCCCTTTGGTGACTTTTGCTTCTCTTTTAACAGCAATAAACTAACTTCACCTGCAGATAGGATATATATTTCCAAACTCATTCGGTATTCAAGAGCTTGCAGCTGCTAATCAGACTTTGTATTCTTGTCTTTCATTTTTCTTATGTGCTTTGTCTATATGCTATTTTGTTTTTCTTTGTCGAAATAGTTGTTTTTACAGTGATTATGATTATCAAACAATGTTGACTGATGTACCCCAATATTTGACATTTTTACCTATTATGCCTGTTTGTTTTGCTAACACATTATTGTCATCATACTGGAATTCTATACGGCTGTCATACAAGTGAGATGTTAAACTAGCTATCAAACTATATTTAGTCTATAATGAAACCACATACTATAACAAGTCCTGTAGAAATCGGATATAGATGACATTAACATGCATGTAGTCTACTGTTATATTTTAAAAACAAATTTGACAAGTTGAACTAAAAATAGTAACCTAAAAAAATAGTATCGAGAGCAGGAAAAGAACATGTTTTTGTCTTGCCATTTTACCCTGATTCTTGACAAACACCATATATGGATTACTTACGACAACTATCACATGACTCGTCTTCTACGGAGTTATTGTTTCCCCTTTGATCAGAAATATTGTTTTTTTGTCAATTATGCCTGGGGTCATGCGACAACGCTAAAAAATTAAGTCAATTAATCTCTAGACAGATATATATTGTAAGATTCCCTATCTTAAATAACCTTCATTAACGCTGAAACATTGTGTTTACTTGTGATTAGATGCCGCAATTTGATATTTACGACATTAAGATGTGACGACGACAACAACACGCACGTGTTTTATGGGGTTATTCAACGTTCAAAGATTGAATGTTTAACCTGAGGGCCTTACTATTAAAACAATGAGATTTTTCAGTTGAAAGTGATATTAAGCAAATAACAAACTATTAACAGTCTCAACAAAGACTGAAAAGATATGGATTGACTGGAAGCATATTGTTTGAACATTCTTAGTTTACTTCAGTTAATAAGTCTTAGACTTGACCTAAACATTGAAAATGACTTGATAATTCATTTTTCACTCATTTTAGAGCTGTTCATATCATAATGACTGTTTTAGACTAAAATTGGTTTACTAGTGTTTGTCAGTTTTGTATTTTCAGTTTGTTTTCGGTCTATGAGTTTGACTGTCCCTCTGGTATCTTTCGTCCCTCTTTTAGGTAATAACTGTATGTCGGATGGTTTAAAACATTTTTTATTTACTACATTATAAACAAGGAGAAATTAAACTGGAATCTAGAATTCTTCTGCTTCTTTTTTTTTCTATTATTTTTTCTTACCTCATTTCAAATATCTACAAATACATTGTAAATACACACAATTGAGTAACCAGGCAGTGGTGAAAATATAACAAACAAAAACCCATTCAAGTTTACATTAATTTTAGTTCAAAATGTATAATGTGCACGAACATTAAATTCGTTTCCTTTTCCTTTTCTGGTACTTCAAGATATGATTTGGTTGAAATGCACTTAAAATTACCAAATAACTCTGTACTTTGCTATCATTCTAACCAATAGATAATTAGAGATTTCTTGTATTACCAGACACGCAGAAACGAAACGAAAGACCTATAATTCTTAATTTAGGACGAGGTTAACTTCAAAATAGGTTGGTTAGGTCAGCGGGTTTTGTTTTGTCATGTTTTGAACTTCTTTTAAATTGCCTGATTCTTACAAAGACTTGTACTGTAATGATGTACTGTTCAAATAAGAAAAGATTCGCACCAGCATCGTTATTTCTCCACAAGAGACATTTTATGGTTTTGTTTGAAGTCGAGGTTGAATAATCTTTTTGAATGGTGATTTAAAGACAATTTGCAGATGAACTTTAGCTCTGCTACTGATTGAACTGCAAATAGTTTATGTTCTATTTAGGTAACGTAAGCAGGCATTGGTTAACTCTTTTGACGTGATTTTAGATTTAAAAAAAGGCACGAAAGAACATTAACCGTCATAATTAAATGATGACCAATGGAGAACTGAGAAAATAATAAACTGTTTGTGGGAACTTAAAATCGGCTAACAAAATATAATCTTATGTTTGTTTTTTGCTGCATCTACGTATATTTCAGGATTTTTGTTTATCATTAATGATACTCGAGATGAAATGTAAAGACTCTGAAAGAATCAAATATAAGTTTTCACGTAAAAACTTGAAACTTTAAATCTGCTAACAAAATGTCATCTTATGTTTGCTTGTTAGCTGCATATATGTATATTTAGGGATTTATGTTTATCATTAATGAAATCTGAAATGAAACGTAAGAAATCTGAAAGTATCAAAAGTTTTAAAGCTTTTAACCGTCAATGTAAATCAAACTCAGCGAATACAAACAATTGTATTTAATGATATCCTAAGAATGATCAAATTCCTCTTTTTCTTGTCAACTGAATTAATAATGTCAAACAATATCGAATACAGGGTAAGAGGTGCCTTCGATGACTTCAGTACTAGTGACACGACGGTGTATTCAAATAAACTTTAATTTAAAGATTCTACATTTAATTTCCATAAACGATGTCACAATTAAGATACAATGCCTTGATTATACATCCTTTGCTCCCCTAGCAAAACAACAACATCATTAAATACCTTACTATTCTCAAACACAGAAGATTGGAAAAGATAGTAGTCGAATTTTGAAAGGAACTTAAATGATTTTCAACTTGTCATATTCTGAATATTTTTATTCGGACATATCACAACATTTGTTTAGTCCTTTTGCATTTTGTATAAAACCGTCTTTTACCTCCATAGAATATTTATCATCGAATTTTTAAATGCCATAATTCATTAAAAAATATGTTACGGTCTTCAAATGTCAGCCTTGAGAGGAAATTTGAGCTGCATGTTAATGGAAAACAACTTCTCTGATAAAACTGCAATAATCGTGAAGACATTAATCATACTGTACGCATGTAGAATGTTAAAGTTAAGTCCTATAAAAAAAATGTTAAAAATAAAAATTATCGCAGAATAAACACATTAGGAAATATATTTAAAAAATCGTTGGGATTTCTTTTCTTGTCCTGGAGGAGATTTTTTTGATATTCTAATGGATATTTCTATAACATGGTTTTATCACGTGTATCGCGTGTAGAATATATAGAATTTCTTCAGTTGATCACATTGTTTGACATAATGCTATTTTGGTATATGATCATACTAAACATCAATCAAACATATGAGATATATACGTTTTCGCGTTAAAATGAGGTTTTCTACATTAAATTTCTCGGTTTCTGAATGTTGGGTGTATTTGAACGTCTGTTAAGTATGTGTAATGTTTTATTTCTCTTTGAAGATAATATAAGTTAACTGCCTTGTGATAAGTATCAGCTTGACATTGCTAAGTACATACAGGAGCATTGTAGTACTTGAATTCAGATGATAGATACGACAAATTCAAAATATATTATTAACAAACATTTTAACAGTTTAATTCGAAAATAGAAAACTAAGCACAATACAAGCAATATAGAACAAACACAAAAATGTATAAAAACTGTTTTATATTCGAGTGTCACTTAATAATTATTTAAGAGAGGAAACGCGCGTTTAGCGTAAATATATTTGAAGCCTGGTGTCTATGATGATTTTATCAATGTTATACGTAATGAACTTGACTTAAAAAAAATGCACAATGCCAAGGAAGTAGTCATATTGTAAAAACAGAGATTATAATGACATCAAATGAACAACGAATAATTCCAAAACACTATTTAAATCGAATATTGATGAACAAAATCCATGTTGCATTTTGATTTCAATTATCTGCATATACTTAATTTAGATATTTTATTTCTAATAAACAATACTCTTCTCATATCTCATATAAAGTTTGATGTATTGCGTATAAATTAACAAGACAAAAGTATTTTATAATCTTTTCTTTAAACGGAATTTCACTAGCAAAATCCGATTCATACACGATAATGGAGCATAACAGGATATTTGTTTCTATAATTTGTATATAGCTTTTCAGCTTAACCTTTCGATGCAAATTTCTTCCTTATCTTGTTTATACATATTCGAAATGTAAAGGTCCCTCTAATATCTACTCCATTGTTTTTAATTAAGACTGTCAGTTTTACTTTCGATATGAAATTATATATCACCTATCAGGTCATTGTATGCTTTATTCAATATTCTAGCACTTTAGCGATGTCAACGATTTGAAACTGCCAGTATCCGAATATTTAAAAATAGTTGTTCAAGTACCAATCTTTTATACTTTTGTTCTCACCTCCACATTTTCTTCTGCTAAGCTTTGAAACTGTAATGCAAGTTTGTTCATTGGATGGTTGACTTTTGAGAATTTTTTGATATCAAATATTTATAATTTCAAAATTTAGGTATTTTGTAGTATGACAAAATTTTAAAGCAATATATGAAGTGAGTAACCTTGACAGGCATTATATATAAACCTAAAAATTCCGAGTCATTTTATAAAATGACTGAAATCTTGAAGCAAATTTCAACAAATTACCTGTTTAGTTTTCCGATAATTTGTTAAAAAATTGAAAATTATCATTGAGATGCATATGACCAAAACACAATTTCTAACAAAGAAAAGAACTACTGGTTCGGTAAAATTGTGTTTGTGGGAAGGTTTGTATTCTTTTAAGTTAAATCTAAGTTAGATATATGTGCTCACTCTGTATTTCAAATAGTAAATTTATGATCTTCTTATCATGGTGACAGAAGGACAAATTGTTCAAACTATAGAACAAACTTAACACGTGTATGTTTAGAAAATGTAGATAAAAAACAGAAATGTGTTATATAAAGCAAATGAAAAAAAATCATGTGTTTATTGACTGCTTGTTATTTGTTTGCATATATTGCATGCATATTTAAAACAAAAACAAATTGATAATGAAACAAAGAGGTAAGTACTGCAATGGATTGAGCCTGGTCGAAGCCTGGTTTAAGACTGTTGTTATAAGTAATGTTTTCATATATAATGAGTGGTTAGTAACTAGTGTTTAAAGATTTTGTTATTTTCAATATTTTATATCGTTGAACTCCTTAGATTACCCAATTTTCTCTTACTTTCCTCATTGTAACCTCGTTGTCCACCATATATATATTAAATGAAATGTGTAAAAAAGGACTTGTTTAAATCTGTTCCCTCTAAGGGTGACTGGGGAATAAAAATACGGCCTCTTCAGTTCTTCTTCCGACCGGTAGTAACACCCTTACAAAAGTGGGGCGTCCGTTTGGTTGTGTTGGATGTACAAGTACGCAGCAACGTCCGATCAGAATGGAAACATTAAATCCAATGCCTCATGTAGAGAAAGTTCCACGCCTTCTGCACGTTAAGAACTCATAGAACGACAATTCTTTGAGGGGCCCGTAGGTGGCCAGTTACAAAGCATAAATTCAGTCCCTATCAAATTTACCCTTTTACCTTTTTTTATTAAAATTCAAATGCAATACTA
Organism: Mytilus californianus; assembly: GCF_021869535.1. Classification (NCBI taxonomy): domain Eukaryota; kingdom Metazoa; phylum Mollusca; class Bivalvia; order Mytilida; family Mytilidae; genus Mytilus; species Mytilus californianus. The sequence goes on from NW_026262712.1 coordinate 27,967,520, forward strand.
TTAATTTCACTGGAGTGTTTAGACTATGTTTATAAGGGTTTTAATTTTCTTTATAAGATGTATGTTACGAGACAACAACACAACGAAAAGAAAAATCGAGCTGCGTAGGATAGAAATCGACCTTATGAAAGTGCACGTATACATGTATATGTGATTGATATTTGAACATTCAAAAAGGAAATTAAAATTGAATATTTGTCTGATTTGTTGGGTTCTTATATCAACTTAAATTTTAAACAGTTACAAAATTTGTGTAAAGATCTTTCAAACCCGAAATAGGTTAACAGATGTGTTAATATTATTATTCATTAACATAAGGTCAAGTATTATTCGACGCAATTTAAAGTTTATTAACTCAATTGTTAATCAAAATTTAGGAAATTTGAATCAGAGTCCATTTATCTGGAATCAAATATCTGAGCTCAAAATACGCTTTTTGCAACTGTGAGTGATATGCAATGCTAAAGTTACATTCATTTTAAGGAACAAACTACAAATCACACAATCTCATTTTAATTTTAATTAATCAACAGTATGGGTGGGGAAAATAGATGTTTGCCTTTATTCGCCCTGTTATTAAGATTTTCTCTGTTTCTTCGTATGTATTAAATGAATACCTCTAACATTGTGTCAACTGTGACGTTTGAATAGTACAACTACAACCATGTAAACATAAAGATTTCTTTATTTCTTCCTCATAATAAACAGAGAGATATGACAGCCGTAGGTTTAAATGTCTTTGAATCTGAATTACTTTTCTGAAACAAAAACACACACAATCAATCAGTTTCCTTTGAAAAAGAAAAAAATATGTTAATATTAAAAAAAAAAAAACTACAAAAGTGACAATAAAACACAATAATTAAAGATCAAACATACTAAGCTAAGGCTAGAAGAAGAAAGACGAAAAAGAACAAAATTAAATAAAACACTGCAAAGACAATCGAAGATTTAGCAGCAGGAACTTCATTGCAAATCAACATCGAAATCATTTGATACAGAAGGGAAGCCTCCTCAATTGAGTGTTACATCCTAATGATATAACGAACATTTTGTTAAGAATTCCAACATCTGTTACGGTTTTGGAGTAGAGGCGAACAGAAAATATACGTACTTGTGGTGATAATATTTGCAAAGTGTTAAACAGGACAATCCTCAAATCTTGAAAACTGCTCAATACTAAAACCGAATATTGTTTCGACATATTGCTGAACACGAAATACTCGGCAAGTAAATAGTGGCAGAAGAAAATGATAATGATCTGGAATCCAAAATAAGTTATATATTCAAAATGCTTTTTTCGCTAAAGACTTGTTCTTAAAAATCATAAACATCATGCATTTACACATCCTTTATATTTTTTGTACAGAACGGAAATATTATCTAAAATTATTGTGTTTGAAAACTAAGAAGTCCTAATAAATTTTAAAAGAAGCATGTACAGTGCTAGTTGTATATTTCTGATATGACTTTACTTTTTCTAAATGTACCAGTAACAGCTAACCTTACTTTTGTAAGTATGACACGAATCTCTGTAATTAGATTTGCAAGTTATTCTTTTTAAGTTAAACTTTCGTTGTCTTGAATTGTTTTGAGCATAAGTGTAATAGAGTTAAAAAACATGTCCATGATCCTGGTATACATCAATGACATACTTTCCTTTCGTGGCTTCGGTAGCTAAGTGGTCTAAGTAGTCGAACTATTATGTCACTAGCCAGTCAACACTAAGGTTGTGAGTTTGAATCCCGCACGGGGCAGATGCACTCGACTCCAATCTTAATTGACTTGGATTTTCAATTTTCCTGCCGAAGGTCGGTGGTTCTCTCCAGGCACTTCGGCTTCCTCCACCGTTCAAAACTGACCGCCACGAAATAGCACAATAGTGTTAAAAGTGGGGTTAAACACTAATCAATCAATCAACCATTCTTCCCTTTAAAAGTATAGTCATTTATAACACTCCAATTACTGGTATATAGGCATCGGTATACTTATAAACCACACATCTAAAAACAAAAAGGACGAACAAATGACGAAAGGTTGGAACTATTTCTGAACTAACTTCATTGTAGATGATATCGTTTAAAACTTGTACCCTAACGGAACTTTGCCATTGTTTCAAAAAAGTCTATGATAATCCTGAGATTAAAACAGGATTAAAAAAGGAGAAAATCATCTGACATACTTATTTATACGTATGTCGCACCAAAGATAAATCAGATAGTTGCTACATTCATCATACAATCTTAATACATAACATGACATTTTCCTAGAAATACACGTGTTCATATAAAATATTTCATATCTCGAAGATGTTAAATAGATATAAGATGTGTCTATAAGATTATGTTATTGGCATTTTTCTTTGACATTAAGTCATCAGCCTTATAAAAGAATATGAGTTATAAATTTAAAATATCTTTGAATGATACGTTAATCACTGTGCCAAAAGCGAGTGAAACAAATGATTTTTCATCAGTGGTGTCAGTTTTCCTCAAAAACGATATAAGAAATCAGCAATGTGAAGTAATGCACATTTATACCCCATCCCCCCAAGCGTCTGACTGATCGAGAACAATAAGAAGAGTAGTACGTAAAAGTTTAAAAAGAGTATTCATATCATCTGTGATCCAACACTTAACTCTTTTTTTTTTGAAAAGGACTGAAAAGATGATGGTTTCGCCAAAGGTCAATAAGGACACATTGTTATGAGCGAGTTGTGCATTTTTATATTCTAACATCGAAAAATATACAGTAACTATTGTTTTGTTCTGTCAAATTTAAATTTTAGTTCATTCTACAGCTGATGTTATATTGTCTATATATATTTGTTGTCTCTTTGACATGTTCCCCATTTCCATTCTCAATTTTATATGGAATAATAAATGTCGTATTATTTCAAATGAGACAGACGCCAACAGAGTCCAAATGATGTAAATCTAAACAAGTATAGGTTACTGTACGATTTCAACAAAGAGCAAAGCCTTTACAGTATAAACAGTCCCGACATGAAGTATAACATTTATTCTTTTTATCTACAATACAACAAAACTTGTATTTCAAAAAATAAAAATGCGGGGTTTTGACTTTAACTCTTAGTTTATGAACTACAAGACATTTTGCCATGTATTTCCAAATAAATAACGTCGGTTTAAACATTTTTCAAAATATTTATTAAATTGCTTTGGATAGAGATGAATTCGAGACATTATATAGAAATAAGAAGGTGTGGTATGAGTGCAAATGAGACAACTCTCCGTCCAAGTCACAATGTGTAAAAAGTAACTATTAAAGGTCAAAGTACGGCCTTCAACACGGAGCCTTGGCTCACACCAAACACCAAGCTATAAAGGGCCCAAAATAACTAGTGAAAAAAAATTCAAACAGGAAAACCAACGGTGTAATCAATATAAAACACGAGAAACGAGAAACACTTGTGAACCATATTAACAAACGACAACCACTGAACAACTGGTAGCTGACTTAGGACAGGTCACACGTTTTAACAGGCGCCAACATTCACCCAAACCTTAATTGTAATGTAACATTACAACATAAAAAACACACTATAAAATTATACATGTAATAAACCGAGGGGGTTTAACATATCGCTTCGGAAGTATTGGATTTGTTCTTAAATACCATGTCTTTATTTAGGAAGGATGTGGATATACATTGATGCGTTAAAGGTCAATGGAATTATTTAATAAACATTAACTTGTGTTAGGAGACATTTAGGTAAATGCTCGTACAATACTGATATCAGAATAATTTTATATGATTTTAAATTTTCCGTATCACAAGCCCAGTGGTCAGCATTTATGTGTTGACAACCAATTTCATTGATGCTATAATTTTTCTATAAATCTATTGTTGATAAAAAAAAATTGAATTATTTTCATGCTATAATGTCATTGCCTCTGTTGCGTGACAATTTCCGGTGATCTGGTAGTCTCCAGAGATGCCATTTGTGTTATCTATTTTCATATGGATCTTGGAGTTTCAATTTTTTAAAAGATTAATGCTTCAAACTGTACATGTGATTTCCCTTTTGTATTGATATCTTTTTATGTTAAGCCATTTGTTTAAACTACATTGTTGTATCCATGAACAAATATAATGAAGATTTTAAGCAATCTGATAACGCAATTCTTAACAATGATGCACCATGTGTTCGTAAATTACCATGATCTTATCATTTTTCCTTCGACTAATATATATTGAATTCCCTAAGGTATCGTTAACCTCTACATTAAATAAATTCCAACCTCTAACCATCGTCTAACTGCAGATACTCATATTACAAAGGAGTTTGAAAATATATATTCTTTCATAGCGTAAAAGATTAAAAAAAACAAAAAAGTACTATGGGGAAGAATATTGCCATTTTGTTTTAAGTGTAAGTTAAGAGTTTTAAAACATTCTGATCTTGGTACCTATATTCCAAAACTTGCTAATACTAGTACATACATTTAATCAAATTTATGATGAAATCATTATCATTTCTTTTCAAAATTCTAATATGAAATCTATTTAACAAAAACAACCTCTATCTTTACATTTAGATCAAGTAAAGGAAAAAAAGCTATAAAGTAACCCGTGCAAGTGAGGACATGAGGGATAGGGTTTAAACGGGGCACTCCGTTTCTATATTCCATTTTTATTGTTTTGTCTGTTTTGTTTATCATTTTTGTCAGTCCATTTCATATCTTTATAATCTAACACCCCATTTTGTATTCTCCTTTCATATGAGGGCCATGTTCCTTTACTTTGTTTTATGGTCAACGAATGAAAAATTCTGTGAGCAACGTTCATACACAAAGACACTTAAGTATATATTTAAGAATTACTGCAGATAAGACTTATCACTGAATTTGTAAATTCATGAGCAACACGACGAGTCTCATATTCGGAGGATGATTTGATAACAATGTTGACATCAGCACCGGTTTATGGTGGGGTTCGTGTTGCTTATTTGCTAGTTTCTATGCTATGTTTTACAGATGGGGTTTTGTCTATTGGTCGTTTTTCTTTTTTATTGCAATGGTATTGTCAGTTTGTTTTCGCCATAGGAGTTTAAAAATCCCTTTGACATCGCTTGCTTTTCTCGTATCAACGCAGCTGCGTCTCCTTATTTTTCGGTGCAAAAACATCTTGCACAATACAAACCGTCTATTTCGGTTTGAAGCACGCATTGTCCTGAAAATCCAGTCAATTCTTTCCTGAAGTATTAAAGATCGGTGTGAAGAATCTTAAGATTTGACGTGTTTTATCTTCGTTTTGTTCCGTTGTATGTTTCCTTTTATATTTGCAATGGACTATTTTTCTATGCAATATCTCTTTTGTCGTGTTCCTGTGAGCTGTTTGAATAGGTTATATTGTTTTAAACATTATAGCATAACCCAACAGTTATACATCCATCAGATCTTTAACAAACGTCTTTTACTCTCCCTGAAAACTTAAAGTATAGTTTTATTAAAGAAAAAAAAAATATGGTCTGACAATTTTTTTATTCATAGTATATGAAAAGGTTGGGGTACTGTGTCCTAGCTGCTCATCCCTACCGCACACGTATTGGAATGCCCTCCCCAAGTAGGCTCAACAGGCTCTTTTGAATTGGTCCAGCACGTATGTAGGTATTTTGCATTTAAAGTTTGTTATGATTCAGAGCTTGAGATGATATAAAGCTTCAGATAATTTAGAGCTCATATAAAAATAGTTGTATAGATTTGGAAATTGACGTGGCTTTCCTGGTCATTTTCATACCATCTATGTAAGCAATTGTTTTTATGTTGCGTTATGTAATTGTAAACATAAGATAAAATTAATTGTCGAAAAATACAAGTTACTAAATATCAACAAGAATTATCTGGATCTAACACCTACAAAGTATCATACTAAAGCAATTAGGTCTTCACGTCCGCATACGGTCGTTATAAATAGGCGTTTGCATGTGTCGTATCACGAGCTATAAATTACAAAGATCCTATAGCAGTGCTTGACAAATATATGAGTGACTTTCAAGTAACTTTCACAGATACTTGTTGCTCTCGACAGAAGCAAAGGCAACTTCTCACGATATCTCATGTTTTGACAGAAACATTATGTATGACACGGTTTGATTTTATGTGTATTGTACAATTGTTCAATATATAATTCTTTTAATTTCTGTGGTACAAACAATTTTTCAACAGAGAAAAATATGGAAAATCCATTTAAAATCTGTATTTAAAAACAATTGTATCATTGTGTTATCTCTATTATTTCTAATAATTACAGAAAAAAAGTCTACCGCAAATGGCCTTTGATAGGGATAAAGGATACCGCATACTTATATAGAGAATATCATATGGCTTTTTCAATATCACATCCGTATCAACCCGAGACACCAATATAATCCCAAGAGCTCTGCTCGAGGGATTATATTGGTTGAGGGTTGATACGGTGTGTGATATTGAAAAAGCCATATCATATACACTTCATTATATACATATACCTCACGTAGATGTTTTTTTATGTGAAATAACGTCATACTGATAAGGAGGTTTGAAATGACGTCATACTAAAGATTATAGGTTTGACATGACGTCATACAGATTAAAGGTGTGATAAAGCCTTTGCAACTGTGCTGATATCGGTATCATCACGGGTGGGTGGCTGATACAGCACGCTTGCCAATGATTGTATTACACATACAATTTATCTGTTTTTACTACTAAGTATATAATAAATTCAAATACTAAACTTGTGTATCATATCAAATTGAAGATAAATACGTTCATTTACATATTTACTATACTGTAATAATTATATTCTTACGATGCAATGTCCCTTATTGTACATAGTCACTTGATTAATTTGTATATATGTACATGCGGTTTTCAGTATTATTACGTTTGTTCTATTAAAAATGTTATTGTCTTTTAAAAATGAACAAATAACGTTACATTAATAATGCTAATGCACAAAACAGGATTGAGGATTAACTTCTATGAGTCAATAACACAATATGTAGGTATTTATTAAGTGAGAAGAGGAGTTCATTAAAGGTTGATACTACCCAAAGAAGAAGGTATGCTTCATACATGTATCTTGATTATTTTCTCCATATTGAAACAGAAGAACGACTTAATTAGAACCGACGATTAACATGATGAATGTTCATTTGTTAGCTTATCATTTCTTATTACTAACTTATGTTTTTCTCCATCGTATGGTTAATGTAAGAAAAAACGACAGTGTTAATAAATTCACATTATCATTACATTATAATCAAAATTATTATAAAAGACACCCTAAAAAAGATAATACTGCAGATGAAGAAAACAAAAACAAATTAAGAAAATGCTAGAAATTACTGAAAGTTGTTGAATTACCAGCGGTATTATTCGAATACCTTACAGCTATATTCTCATATTCAGTAGGCTATATAATAAGTTACATGTAATATAAGTTTGTTAACTGAAAAGTATTGGTAAATGACTACAATAGGTACAATGTATAGCGATTTCTAGACATAGTCGCATTTTGCTGTAATTACATATATTGTATATAATATATTCTGATATAGTCTCCGTGTTCTTCTTTATTAGATTATGTTGTAATAGTTATGTATGTTGTATAGAAACCAAAACAGATTGTCATGAGACAAGCAAATTTCAGCACTATTGTTCAGTTTCGTGATGGTCAGTTTTTATTGGTGGATGAAGCCGAGGTGCCTGGATAGAACCATCGGCATTCGGTAGAAAAATTGACAGTCCAGGAAAAAAAATGAGTCGAACGCACCTACCAGGTACGCGATTCGAACTCACAACCTCGGTGTTGACAGGCTAGTGATCCAGTAGTTCGACTATTTAGATCACTCAACCGCCGAGGCCCCTTTCACTTAATTATGACAATTTACATAAACATCTAGTATTTGCTTGTGTACCTGACGTAGACTTTGTGTAATCTCCTTATTTTGAACACATTTTATTCAAATGTGGTTCGTGGTTTTTCATTGTACACACTAGTTCATTTAAAAATAGACAAACACATATCTGTGTATCGCTATATTTATTGTAGTCATTTACCTGTACTTCTCAGTCAACAAACTTACATCATTTTTTCTTAAGCAAAAGCTAAATCTAATGCTCGATTTCATAAGTTCGATTTTGTATATATATATATATATATGATAATGGACAATACTAGCACCTGTTAAGGTATTAGTATTCTGTCAGGAATACATTGTAAATATAAATAAGAAGATGTGGTACGAGTGCCAATGAGACAACTCTCCATCCAAGTTACAATGCATAAACAGGTAACAGTTATAGGTCAAACTACGGCCTTCAACACGAAGCCTTGGCTCACACAGAACAGCAAGCTATAAAAGCCTATTTCTATACATATTACACATATTACAGTAGATTAACATCTATTGTATATGAAACTTATTATATAGTTTACTGAATATAAGAATCCAGTTGTAAGATATTCGAATATTACCGCTGTTTATGAAATTGCAATGTAATTACTTTTTTATATCTACAGATAGTGTAAGAGTTCTGTCCTTTTCCTAATCATGCTATTTCAACAAACTTTCAGTGATTTCTAGCATATTTTTAAATTGTTTTTCTTTTAACATCCCCAGTATTATCTATTTTAGCTTGTCTTCTATACCAATTTTAATTATAATGTAATGAAATATCAAAAGTTTTTAGTTTGAGTTTTTCAACACTGTCGTTTTTTTCCTACAATAATCATACGATGGAGAAGAACATAAGTTTGTGCTATGAAATGAGAAGTTAACGAAAAAAAAATTCATTTTTATCCTTAATTCTAGTTTGAAGTCGTTCATCTGTTTCAATATGAAGAAAAAGATCAAGACACATATATGAAGCATACCTTTTTCTTTGGGTAGTATCAACCTTCAATGAACTCCTCTTCTCCATTAATGAATACCTACATATTGTGTTATTGACTTATAGAAGTTTATCCTCAATCCTGTTTTGTGCATAAGCATTAATTATGTAACGTTATTTGTTTAAATTTTGTTAATACTGACACATTTAATAGACCAAACGTAATAATACAGAAAATTTCATGTGCAAATATACAAATTAATCAAGTGATTATGTACAATTATCGACATAGCCTCGAAAGAATATAATTATTACAGTATATTAAATATGTAAATGTATGTATTCATCGTCAATTTGATATCATACACAAGTTTTCTAATTGAATATAAGTATGCATGCGGTATCCATTATTCCTATCAAATGTCATTTACGCTAGACAGTAATTATTCTGTAATTATTAGAAATGATAGAGATAACACAATAATAAAACTTTTTTTAAATACAGACTTCAAAAGTATTTGCGTATTTTTCTCTGTTTAAAAAAAAAATTTTGTAACACAGAAATTAAAACAATTATATCTTGAAAAAATATACATTAATGATCCAGTCAAAAACATGAGATACCGTAAGAATTTATCTTTGCTTCTGTCGAGAGCAACACGTTTTTTGTGAAATTTACTCGAAAGTCCCTCATATATTTGGCAAGCACCGCTATATGATCTTTGTAATCTATATCTTGTGATACGACACATGCCTACATGTATTTATGAAGACCGTATGCAGAAGTGAATTCTTTATTACTTTATCATGATACTTTGTTTGTATTTGGTAAATTGTATTTTTCGAAAAATGCTAAATGACTATTATTGTTATTCTATTTTTACAAAAACATTACGTAACATAATAGCAATTGCCTACACAGACGGTATGAAAATGACCAGAAAGCCACGTTAGTGTCAAGTTCTATGAAATTCATTTTGTCTGAGCTCTAAATTATCTAAAGCTCTAAATCAGCTCACGCTCTGAATCATAACAAGTTTTAAATGCAAAGTACCTACATTAGTGCTAAACCAATTTAAAAGAGCCTTTCGATCGTACTGGGAAAGGGGGGGGGGGGGCATTCTAATACGTTTGTGGTAGGGATGAACAGCTGGGATACACAGTACCCCCAACCTTTTCATATACTATGAATGTCATGCCCTTTTGTTATTTTATTTAATAAAACTATATTTAAAGCCTTATGGTACAATTTCAGGGAGAGTCAAAGTAGTTTGTCAAACATATGATGGATGTATGACTGTTGGTTTATGCTATAAAGTTTTAAACAGTATAACCTAGTCACGCGGCTCATAGGTACACGACAAAAGGGATGTTGCATGTCAACATAATCCATTGCACATAAAAATGAAACATACAATGGAGCAAAAGGAGGGGAAAAAACACCAAATCTTAAGATTCTTCAGAATGATCTTTAATATTTCATGAACGAATTGACTGGATTTTCAAGAAAACGCGTGCCTCAAATCGAAAGAGATGGTTTATATTGTGCAAGATATTATTTGCAAGGAAAAATAAGGAGACGCGGCTGTATTCATAAGATGAAGACAGGGGTATCAAAGGGATTTTCTTTTTATTTCAATGGTATTTTCAGTTTGTTTTCGCCTGATGAGTTTGATTTGGTGTTTTTTTCCCCTCGTTTGGTAGGTACTTTGCATTTAAAGCTTGTTCTGACAACAACATGATAATCCATGAATACATGGTGCATTATTGTTTAGAACTGCGTTAGCAGATTGCTTATAAATTTCTTTATATTTGTTTATGGATACAACGATATAGTTTAAACAAATGGTTTAACCTAAAAAAGAAATGACATGTAAAATTTGAAGCATTAACTTAGTTTAAAAAAATTGAAACTCCAAGATCCTTAAATAAAATATGATCAAACGGTCATTGGCACTATATACCTTGCCAATGGCGTATCCGGAAACTACCAGATAACCGGAATTTGTCATGAACAGAGGTAATGAAATTATAGCATGCTATCAATTTAATAGGCGCGGCACGTGTTTTGCGAATAAGATGATCATGTTACATTGATAAACCTTAAGCACATGTTTTTTTTCAAAGGACCAAAATGTTGCATGGATCGAAAATAAATGTACAAGGTTTTGGATTGTTTAACATTTGATCATTCTGACATTGTCTGATACCTTATATATATTCTATACTATGTTAGGTTACCTCATTGTTAAAGCCAAACGAAACGGCGACCAGTAATTGTGTATTGCTTCTCCACTGAAAGTTGTCTTATTGACAATCAAACACTATTACCTAATTTAGTTTATATCATGTTAAAGTACTTAGTTATCTTAAGGTATTAACGATAAGATATCAATTGTGCTGCAATGTCTTGGTGTGAAGTATTAAGAAAAGTCAAGAAAAATCGACGATATTCATGGTGTTGCATTCTATTAAACGTCAATGGTGTGGACCTTTTTATTGGTCTATTGTTTCATTTACTTTCAAATAAAGTAAATAAACTTTAAGTCAGAGGATTGGTAATGCATTTCTGAATTGACGAATTATAAGATTTAAACAAATAATTATAAAAAGTCAAACAGGTATTCTAATCAGCAAATACGGGTCATATGAAACTTGCATAATTTGAACCGCTAACATTGAGATTTAGATAAACATCAACTTCCGCGTGAGCTGAAACATGGCTCAGAATAATTATTTTATATATTAAATAATTGCTATCATATCGGTTAACAATCTTGGAAATAAAAAAAAATATCTTGTATGTCATTATGTTGATGGCTTAACTTCAAATAATATAATGTTATTGACGCCTCACTGCCTTGAGATATGATTGCTCTGGTAAAAACAGAATAAATAGCAGGTGCATTTTAAACGTTGTCAGCACATATGACATGATTTTTGACGTTAGAACATTGGTGCGACTCACAAAGACACAAATGTATGTTAAAAGATTTTGTAACATCAGCTGTTTCTTTTTCAAACGATTAGTTACTACTCGTCTATTATCCTGAAACATGGGTTAAATAAGAAAACGGTGTATGCGAAGTTCCTATTTCAAACGTATCTTCGTCAATGTTGTTAATGATGTTATACTTATATGTACATCAAACAGTTTTAATTTTCATAATTGAAATTAACTTCATTTTTGAAATATATACGTGTCAATAGTACTGCTAAGATCAGAATGAAATATAGCTTCCAACATAATTGTATAATAGATATAAGGGAGGAGATGTGGTATGAGTGTAAATGAGACAACTCTCCATCCAAGTCACAATTTGTAAAAGTAAACCATTATAGGTGAAAATAAGGCCTTCAACACGGAGCCTTGGTTCACACAGAACCACAAGCTATAAAGAACCCCAACAATGACTAGTGTAAAACCATTCAAACAGGAAAACCAACGGTCTAATCTATATATAAACGAGAATCGAGAAACACTTATGAACCACTTCAACAATCGACAACCACTGCCATATGTATACATAATTTATATTCAGCCACTAACTTATGGAGTACTGTTCCACATGTTTGTCTAGTCTAATAGACCGCTGCTTTGTGTTTAAGCAACGGCACCATTGTTGTATTGGTTTGAACATTGTCTTTTATCTAACCATCAAAAAGAAGTCTTTCCTTGATACATTCATATCATTAGGAAGAAAATAATTTAATAAAAGACGGACGAAAGATACCAGAGGGACAGTCAAACTCACAGATCGAAAACAAACTGACAACGCCATGGCCAAAAATAAAAAGACAAACAGACAAATAATAGTACAGATGAAACAACAAAGAAAACTAAAGACTAAGCAACACGAACCCCACCAAAAACTGGGGATGATCTCAGGTGCACCGGAAGGGATAGCAGATCCTGCTCCACATGTTGCACCCGTCGTGTTGCTAATGTTATAAATGATCACTTCAACCTCAGACTTTTCTCCATCAATCATATGTATCTATATTTGATAGTTTAAACTGTATTCCAATTGAAATATCAGTGTGCAATCTTTTTCCTTTCGAATCACATTTTTACTAAAGTAGATTGATTCACGAGGCATTCCTGGCATTGTAACATGTGTAATAAGATTTATTAATATCCGTTTTAACTTTAAAACATTATTAATTTAGATCTTGCAGGCGTAAATGCTTCCCATGAATCACTTTAGTTGATCTGCTTGGGAATTGCGTTAGATGTAAATAGATTTTATTTCATACATTTGAATAATATTATTAAGTTTTAAAAACACATAGACATCGTGACTTATATATTTTATAAGATATGTGTAAAATCTCCATTATAGGTCAATGTGGCTATTTCAATATGTTAATGTCGATCATCACAGTGACATTACAAGTGACCTTTCTGCACTGAAATATATACATTACCTTTACTGGGTCATTTTCCAATCATTTTGAAAATAATTCGAATAATTCATATGGATTTTAGTGGATATAAGTAAGTATAATAGGTTCTTGGGATTAAAAAACCTTAGTGTTTCGGATAATTCAACACTTTATACATGTTATATAAAAACATTTACAGAAAAACAAGATAACAATGATAGTTCGTGACAACACATAAGTGTTGACTACTGTGTTTATGATGCAGTGGGAGAAAGTAACTCCGAATTACAATTTTTTTGTCTCGAAAAAAAAATCGATAAACATATAACGCTTATACATTGTAAGTAATAAATTGGGAATGGAAATGGGGAATGTGTTAAAGAGACAACAACCCGACCATAGAACAGACAACAGCAGAAGGTCACCAACAGGTCTTAAATGCAGCGAGAAATTCCCGCACCTGGAGGCGTCCTTGAGCTGGCCCCTAAACAAATATATATACTAGTTCAGTGATAATGAACGCCATACTAAACTCCAAATTGTACACAAGAAACTAAAATTGAAAATAATACAAGACTAACAAAGGCTAGAGGCTCCTGACTTGGGACTGGCGCAAAAATGCGGCGGGGTTAAACATGTTTATGAGATCTCAACCCTCCCCCTATACCTCTAGCCAATGTAGAAAAGTAAACGCATAACAATACGCACATTAAAATTTAGTTCGAGTGAAGTCCGAGTCTGATGTCAGAAGATGTAACCAAAGAAAATAAACAAAATGACAATAATACATAAATAACAACAGACTACTAGCAGTTAACTGACATGCCAGCTCCAGACTTCAATTAAACTGATTGAAAGATTATGTCTTCATCATATGAATATCAGGCACAATCCTTCCCGTTAGGGGTTTAGTATCATACCATCATAACATATATGAGAAGAACATAACCCGTGTCATGCCAACAACTGGTTTTTAAATAAATGTGTTTAGTGCCGATGCAAAGACCCTATAAGTGAATCAATATTACCGCCAAAATATGCAATCTTTAATGACCTGACAACAGTATCGTAACTATATCCCTTCTAAATAAGTCTATTTAAAGGTTTTGTTAGCTTCAGAGGTGAATACTGACATTTTTGTGCTTTATAAAGAATATTTCCATAAAAAATTGGATGTGAAATACCTGAACGTATAAGAAGTCTGCATGTTGAGCTATATTTACGAATGATGTCCTTATACCGATGATAAAATTTAGTAAATGTTTTGACTAGTTTGTGATATCGAAAACCCTAGTGTAATAATTTTTCAGTAATACATAATATTCTCTTGTTAAAATCTAAAACATTGTTACATACACGAGCGAATCGTACAAGTTGAGATATATAAACACCGTAAGATGGTGACAAGGGAACGTCACCATCTAAAAATGGATAACTAACGATAGGAAATGAAAAATCATCTCTTTTATCATATATTTTAGTATTAAGCTTTCCATTTATAATATAGATATCAAGATCGAGGAAAGGGCAGTGGTCATTGTTAGTATTAGCTTTATTTAAAGTAAGTTCAACAGGATAAATTTCTTTAGTATACATACTGAAGTCGTCATTATTGAGAGCCAAAATATCATCCAAATATCTAAAAGTATTATTAAATTTGTGTATCAGATGTTGTTTCGATGGGTCTTTGCTGATTTTTGTCATAAATTGTAACTCATAGCAATACAAAAAAAGGTCCACAATAAGTGGTGCACAGTTAGTCCCCATTGGAATTCCGATAACCTGACGATATACTGAATCTCCAAAGCGATCAAAAATGTTATCTAGTAAAAATTCAAGGGCATATATAGATTCAAAGCATGTCCAATTGACATAGTTTTTTTTTATTGCTACTAAAAAATGACCTAAAAGAGTTTGAACATATATATTCACATTCTGACTTTTTAAATGCCCATTTAATTAGGTGTGTGAATTTTTTCTTAATGAGAATGTGAGGCAATGTGGTATATAGGGTAGAAAAATCAAAACTTTGAACAGATTCAAAATCACCAAATACATACTTAGACGTTCGTTGCATAATACAAAATTAAATCGGATCAAAAGTTGGAAGGCTAAATAAAATTCGAAGTTAAAGAGCATTGAAACGCTAGCATGTCAGATAGTTCTGCATATACGACTCAGGTTATCTATGTACGTTAGGTAAAACGCTTAAGCTTTACAAAAAAGTCAATGTTTCACCAACAGTTCATTTACACAATGAAATTGTTGGCAACACACAAATGCTGACCACTGGGCTTGTTATACGGAAATTGTAAAAATATATGATAACATCTGCTATAAGTATTCTACGTACATTTACTTAAAGTGTCTCATAACACCAGTTAATATGTATAAAATGTTTCCATTGATCTTTTAATGTATCGATGTAAATTCACTTCCTTCCTTAATAAAAACACGACATTTTAGAATAAATCCAATAATTCTGAAGAGATGTTTCCACTTGGCAATATGTTAAACCTTCTCGGTTTAATATAAGTATACATGTATAGAATTTCATCTCAATTCAAAGCAATTTAATGAATATTTTGTAAAACGTTTAAACCCAAGCTATTCATTTGGAACTACATGTCTTATTGTCTTGTAGTTCATACGTTAATAGTTTAGTGATACGTCTAAAATCACCACTTTTTCATTTATTGAAATCCAAGCTTTGATGTATTGCAGATAAAACAATAATTGTTATGCATTTGGCATGTTCTATAATAATAAATTAAATCATTACATCTTTACAATTTAAGTGTGACGATAACAATTATAGTGTTAAACTGAGAGAATATTGTCCGTGACTGCTTGGTAAGCCATATAACCAAAGGGGACCTAAAAATATAGCCAAATTCAACTCAGGCCAAATATGCCTTATTCAATGTATAGTAAGAACCTTACTTGAATGATACTTGTATTTTTTTTTTGTTTATTCAATATATTCTAATCATCAAATTACACCTTTCAAACCTGGATTTGAACGTCCCGATGAAAGTTTGTGTAGGTAAGTGCTAATTTTATATCAGTTTAGACTGTTGATGACGTCTTTCAGTCTATTGAATGTGCAATTCTTGATACTTAAGTCCTGACGATGTGGTATGATTGCCAATGAGACAACTCTCAACAAGAGACCCAATGAAACAGAAAGTAACAACTATAAGTCACTGTATGGCCTTCAACAATGAGTAAAACCCAAATCGCATAGTCAGCTATAAAAGGCCCCGAAATGACAAATGAAAAACAATTCAAACGAAAAAACTAACGGCATGATTTATGTACAAAATAATGAACGAAAAACAAATATGACATACAACAACAAACGACAACCACCGAATTACAGGCTCTTGACTTGGGACAGGCACATACGGAATGCGCTGGGGTAAATTAGTTTGAAGGCGCGCCACCCCCCCCCCCCCCCCCCCCCTTTTCCCATAACCTGGGACAGTACGTAAAAGTACAACATACGAACAAACTATAAAAATCAGTTGAAAAGGGCTAGTTGTTATTGGTTTTGGATTAGTTTTTAGTAACTGCGAGCGTTCATTTATCTTTGTGTCTTTTGTCTTTATATTCGGTTGTTTGTGTTTCGTACATATAAAATGAGTCAAGCCAGTGGTTGTCATTGGTTTCTGTATGTGATATCTGATTTTTATTCTTTATACATTAAAATTAGGCCGTTGGTTATTTCGTTTAATTGTCGATTCAAATTCTTTCATGTAGAGACTTTTCATAGCTGACTATATCGTAAGGGCTTTGTTCTTTGTTAAAATCGTACAGTGACCTATATTTGTTTAAATTCACATCATTTGAACTCTGTTGGGCAACCGTCTTATTTGAAATAATACGAAATTTATTATTCTATATAGACAAACAGAAATGATTAATAATATCAGAAGAAGAGTGAACTAAAATTCAAATTTCACAAAACAAAACAATGGTATATTTTTCGATGTTGAAATATCAAAACCGACAACTTGCTGATAACAATGCGACCTAATTAGCCTTTGCCGAATCCATCGTCTTTTCAGGCCTTTGCAGAAACCTACTGAGATAAATGCACCCTATTCTGTACGTCTAATCGAACGAATATGAGTGAGGTGTCGGATATTAGATAATTTAAAACTCATTTTAAACACTCCTCTTATTGTTCATGATTAGTCAGACACTTGTAAGAACGGTCTAAAATGTCATTGTTTGACCAGTGTTGGATTCTTATTCTGTTAGAGTACCATGTCAAAATCATGACATTATCTTTATCTTGACACTATTATCAAATTTAATTCATACTTAAAATTTGTAAAGCATTTGACAGTCATTCCTTTCAATACAATTCACGACTATCTTATAGGTAAGAGAGATGCAAAAGATACAAATGGGGCATTTAAACTCTTGAGTCGAAAATAAACCGACAATGCCATGTCTAAAAAGGAAACAAACACCAGTACAGAAAACACATAATAGAAAATTAAAGACTGGGCAATGATGTAATGTCACATTGCGGTAAAGTTTCATTAGACTGAAGGGGTCACAATGGAAAAGAGGGGATATGTTTTATTCATGATGATTGCTGCTATAGCTGGTGTAAAGAGTAGGCGGTTGCATGGGAAAACGCCACATGATGTGACTGTTTCATTCTTTACATTGAAACAAGAATTATCACGAAAATCTCAGTTCCTATCTGTTTTTGTTTCAATTTGTAGTGTGCATTAACTCAAAACTGCTGGTTTCTAGTATTGTTTTCAAGAACAACTGACAGCACTGGTGACAAATCATTTCTTTAAGGTGGTACCAAACACCTTGACTAAAATTAATTTGGCTGGTTTAATTTTCATAAAACTTTGACAAAATATTTACTTTGACCCTTTGACAAAAATATAAAAAAATCAAAAAACTTGAACACCAAACTTTATCGAAAAAAAATCATTGGATATATAGCAGTTTCACAAACACTAATTTTGATCATTGAGAAGCTTAATATTACCTTAACAATAGAACGTGATTAAAACGTTCAGCTTATTTTTATAGAGTTATCTCCCTGTAGTGTTAGGTACCACCTTAACTCGCATTTGGTGAAAAAAACTAGGTATCACATACCTTTAATTTGCATTTTTCTGAGTTATATAGTAATTTTAATTAGTGTTATACTGAATATCGAATCACTCAAATATATTTTAGATATTTTATAAAGTTGATAATTTATATATTTTTGATAAGGCGGATGACTTAATGTCAAAGAGAGTAACCGAATAACATAGTTTTATAGATATTTAATTCCTCGAGATATGACATATTTTGTATGAACACGTGTATTTCTTGGAGAATGTGTGTTATGTATTAGTATCGTATGATGAATGAAGCTACAACATGAATTATCTTCGGTGCGACAAACATGAACAGATGATTTTTCTCTTTTGTTAATCTTTTTTGTTAAGCTCAGGATTATCATAGATTTTAAAGTATTTCCTGTGATAGATTGGTTTACTATGAAAAAATGGTAAGGTCCGAGAGAGAATAATTTTCAAACGATATCATCTGCAATGTAGTTTTTTTCAGAATTAGTTCCTACCTTTCGTCATTTGTTCGTCATGTTTTGTTTTATATGTGTTGTTTATAAGTGTACCGATGTCTATATGCTAGTAACTGATGTATAATAAGTTACTATTCTTTTAATTGGAAGTATGTCATTGCTATTTATCAGGGCATGTTTTTAACTGCATTATACCTATACTCATTACAATTTGAAACAGTGTATCATAAACTAATCTTTTAACAAAATTTGAATAGTAACTTAAAAAAGAATACCTTGCAAATTTAATTACAGAGATTCGTGCCTTTGATACAAAAGTTGCTATGCAGGTAATGTTTTACTGGTTTATCTAGTTAAGTAAAGTCATACCATAAATTTACAACTAGCACAGTAAATACTTCTTTTTAAATTTACCACAACTTCTTTATTTCACACACACTACTTTTTTACATAATGTTTCCGTTTCTAAGTTATGTGCAAATATTATAAAAGATGAGCAAATGCATGCAATTTATTATTTTACAAAACAAGTCTTCGGCTATTTAGAATAAGCATTTTGAATAAGTCCTTTCCACATTTCTTAAACTAGACATGATCTATTTTGTCTTAAAGAATATTGTAGTTTTCTTCTTCCACGACTTACTTTTCTTGCCAAGTATTTTTTGTTGTGCAATATGTCGAAACAATATTTGGTTTTAGTATAGAGCAGTTTTCAAGATGTTAAAGGTTGTCCTGTTTAACACTTTGTAAAAATTATCTCTCAAAATAAGTTTGTCTTATAAAACCGTAACAGATGTTGGAATTCTTATCAATATATCTATTATATCATTATGATGTAACAGTGACATTACAAGTGACCTTTCTGCACTGAAATATATACATTACCTTTACTGGGTCATTTTCCAATAATTTTGAAAATAATTCGAATAATTCATATGGATTTTAGTGGATATAAGTAAGTATAATAGGTTCTTGGGATTAAAAAACCTTAGTGTTTCGAATAATTCAACACTTTATACATGTTATATAAAAACATTTACAGAAAAACAAGATAACAATGATAGTTCGTGACAACACATAAGTGTTGACTACTGTGTTTATGATGCAGTGGGAGAAAGTAACTCCGAATTACGATTTTTTTGTCTCGAAAAAAAAATCGATAAACATATAACGCTTATACATTGTAAGTAATCAATTGAGAATGGAAATGGGGAATGTGTCAAAGAGACAACAACCCGACCATAGAACAGACAACAGCAGAAGGTCACCAACAGGTCTTAAATGCAGCGAGAAATTCCCGCACCCGGAGGCGTCCTTCAGCTGGCCCCTAAACAAATATATATACTAGTTCAGTGATAATGAACGCCATACTAAACTCCAAATTGTACACAAGAAACTAAAATTGAAAATAATACAAGACTAACAAAGGCTAGAGGCTCCTGATTTGGGACTGGCGCAAAAATGCGGCGGGGTTAAACATGTTTATGAGATTTCAACCCTCCCCCTATACCTCTAGCCAATGTAGAAAAGTAAACGCATAACAATACGCACATTAAAATTTAGTTCGAGTGAAGTCCGAGTCTGATGTCAGAAGATGTAACCAAAGAAAATAAACAAAATGACAATAATACATAAATAACAACAGACTACTAGCAGTTAACTGACATGCCAGCTCCAGACTTCAATCAAACTGATTGAAAGATTATGTCTTCATCATATGAATATCAGGCACAATCCTTCCCGTAAGGGGTTTAGTATCATACCATCATAACATATATGAGAAGAACATAACCCGTGTCATGCCAACAACTGGTTTTTAAATAAATGTGTTTAGTGCCGATGCAAAGACCCTATAAGTGAATCAATATTACCGCCAAAATATGCAATCTTTAATGACCTGACAACAGTATCGTAACTATATCCCTTCTAAATAAGTCTATTTAAAGGTTTTGTTAGCTTCAGAGGTGAATACTGACATTTTTGTGCTTTATAAAGAATATTTCCATAAAAAATTGGATGTGAAATACCTGAACGTATAAGAAGTCTGCATGTTGAGCTATATTTACGAATGATGTCCTTATACCGATGATAAAATTTAGTAAATGTTTTGACTAGTTTGTGATATCGAAAACCCTGGTGAAATAATTTTTCAGTAATACATAAATTTCTCTTGTTAAAATCTAAAACATTGTTACATACACGAGCGAATCGTACAAGTTGAGATATATAAACACCGTAAGATGGTGACAAGGGAACGTCACCATCTAAAAATGGATAATTAACGATAGGAAATGAAAAATCATCTCTTTTATCATATATTTTAGTATTAAGCTTTCCATTTATAATATAGATATCAAGATCGAGGAAAGGGCAGTGGTCATTGTTAGTATTAGCTTTATTTAAAGTAAGTTCAACAGGATAAATTTCTTTAGTATACATACTGAAGTCGTCATTATTGAGAGCCAAAATATCATCCAAATATCTAAAAGTATTATTAAATTTGTGTATCAGATGTTGTTTCGATGGGTCTTTGCTGATTTTTGTCATAAATTGTAACTCATAGCAATACAAAAAAAGGTCCACAATAAGTGGTGCACAGTTAGTCCCCATTGGAATTCCGATAACCTGACGATATACGGAATCTCCAAAGCGAACAAAAATGTTATCTAGTAAAAATTCAAGGGCATATATAGTTTCAAAGCATGTCCAATTGACATAGTTTTTTTTTTATTGCTACTAAAAAATGACCTAAAAGAGTTTGAACATATATATTCACATTCTGACTTTTTAAATGCCCATTTAATTAGGTGTGTGAATTTTTTCTTAATGAGAATGTGAGGCAATGTGGTATATAGGGTAGAAAAATCAAAACTTTGAACAGATTCAAAATCACCAAATACATACTTAGACGTTCGTTGCATAATACAAGATTAAATCGAATCAAAAGTTGGAAGGCTAAATAAAATTCGAAGTTAAAGAGCATTGAAACGCTAGCATGTCAGATAGTTCTGCATATACGACTCAGGTTATCTATGTACGTTAGGTAAAACGCTTAAGCTTTACAAAAAAGTCAATGTTTCACCAACAGTTCATTTACACAATGAAATTGTTGGCAACACACAAATGCTGACCACTGGGCTTGTTATACGGAAATTGTAAAAATATATGATAACATCTGCTATAAGTATTCTACGTACATTTACTTAAAGTGTCTCATAACACCAGTTAATATGTATAAAATGTTTCCATTGATCTTTTAATGTATCGATGTAAATTCACTTCCTTCCTTAATAAAAACACGACATTTTAGAATAAATCCAATAATTCTGAAGAGACGTTTCCACTTGGCAATATGTTAAACCTTCTCGATTTAATATAAGTATACATGTATAGAATTTCATCTCAATCCAAAGCAATTTAATGAATATTTTGTAAAACGTTTAAACCCACGCTATTCATTTGGAACTACATGTCTTATTGTCTTGTAGTTCATACGTTAATAGTTTAGTGATACGTCTAAAATCACCACTTTTTCATTTATTGAAATCCAAGCTTTGATGTATTGCAGATAAAACAATAATTGTTATGCATTTGGCATGTTCTATAATAATAAATTAAATCATTACATCTTTACAATTTAAGTGTGACGATAACAATTATAGTGTTAAACTGAGAGAATATTGTCCGTGACTGCTTGGTAAGCCATATAACCAAAGGGGACCTAAAAATATAGCCAAATTCAACTCAGGCCAAATATGCCTTATTCAATGTATAGTAAGAACCTTACTTGAATGATACTTGTATTTTTTTTTTTTATTCAATATATTCTAATCATCAAATTACACCTTTCAAACCTGGATTTGAACGTCCCGATGAAAGTTTGTGTAGGTAAGTGCTAATTTTATATCAGTTTAGACTGTTGATGACGTCTTTCAGTCTATTGAATGTGCAATTCTTGATACTTAAGTCCTGACGATGTGGTATGATTGCCAATGAGACAACTCTCAACAAGAGACCCAATGAAACAGAAAGTAACAACTATAAGTCACTGTATGGCCTTCAACAATGAGTAAAACCCAAATCGCATAGTCAGCTATAAAAGGCCCCGAAATGACAAATGAAAAACAATTCAAACGAAAAAACTAACGGCATGATTTATGTACAAAATAATGAACGAAAAACAAATATGACATACAACAACAAACGACAACCACCGAATTACAGGCTCTTGACTTGGGACAGGCACATACGGAATGCGCTGGGGTAAATTAGTTTGAAGGCGCGCCACCCCCCCCCCCCCCCCCCCCCTTTTCCCATAACCTGGGACAGTACGTAAAAGTACAACATACGAACAAACTATAAAAATCAGTTGAAAAGAGCTAGTTGTTATTGGTTTTGGATTAGTTTTTAGTAACTGCGAGCGTTCATTTATCTTTGTGTCTTTTGTCTTTATATTCGGTTGTTTGTGTTTCGTACATATAAAATGAGTCAAGCCAGTGGTTGTCATTGGTTTCTGTATGTGATATCTGATTTTTATTCTTTATACATTAAAATTAGGCCGTTGGTTATTTCGTTTAATTGTCGATTCAAATTCTTTCATGTAGAGACTTTTCATAGCTGACTATATCGTAAGGGCTTTGTTCTTTGTTAAAATCGTACGTGACCTATATTTGTTTAAATTCACATCATTTGAACTCTGTTGGGCAACCGTCTTATTTGAAATAATACGAAATTTATTATTCTATATAGACAAACAGAAATGATTAATAATATCAGAAGAAGAGTGAACTAAAATTCAAATTTCACAAAACAAAACAATGGTATATTTTTCGATGTTGAAATATCAAAACCGACAACTTGCTGATAACAATGCGACCTAATTAGCCTTTGCCGAATCCATAGTCTTTTCAGGCCTTTGCAGAAACCTACTGAGATAAATGCACCCTATTCTGTACGTCTAATCGAAAGAATATGAGTGAGGTGTCGGATATTAGATAATTTAAAACTCATTTTAAACACTCCTCTTATTGTTCATGATTAGTCAGACACTTGTAAGAACGGTCTAATATGTCATTGTTTGACCAGTGTTGGATTCTTATTCTGTTAGAGTACCATGTCAAAATCATGACATTATCTTTATCTTGACACTATTATCAAATTTAATTCATACTTAAAATTTGTAAAGCATTTGACAGTCATTCCTTTCAATACAATTCACGACTATTTCATAGGTAAGAGAGATGCAAAAGATACAAATGGGGCATTTAAACTCATAAGTCGAAAATAAACCGACAATGCCATGTCTAAAAAGGAAACAAACACCAGTACAGAAAACACATAATAGAAAATTAAAGACTGGGCAATGATGTAATGTCACATTGCGGTAAAGTTTCATTAGACTGAAGGGGTCACAATGGAAAAGAGGGGATATGTTTTATTCATGATGATTGCTGCTATAGCTGGTGTAAAGAGAAGGCGGTTGCATGGGAAAACGCCACATGATGTGACTGTTTCATTCTTTACATTGAAACAAGAATTATCACGAAAATCTCAGTTCCTATCTGTTTTTGTTTCAATTTGTAGTGTGCATTAACTCAAAACTGCTGGTTTCTAGTATTGTTTTCAAGAACAACTGACAGCACTGGTGACAAATCATTTCTTTAAGGTGGTACCAAACACCTTGACTAAAATTAATTTGGCTGGTTTAATTTTCATAAAACTTTGACAAAATATTTACTTTGACCCTTTGACAAAAATATAAAAAAATCAAAAAACTTGAACAACAAACTTTATCGAAAAAAAATCATTGGATATATAGCAGTTTCACAAACACTAATTTTGATCATTGAGAAGCTTAATATTACCTTAACAATAGAACGTGATTAAAACGTTCAGCTTATTTTTATAGAGTTATCTCCCTGTAGTGTTAGGTACCACCTTAACTCGCATTTGGTGAAAAAAACTAGGTATCACATACCTTTAATTTGCATTTTTCTGAGTTATATAGTAATTTTAACTAGTGTTATACTGAATATCGAATCACTCAAATATATTTTAGATATTTTATAAAGTTGATAATTTATATATTTTTGATAAGGCGGATGACTTAATGTCAAAGAGAGTAACCGAATAATGTATTAGTATCGTATGATGAATGAAGCTACTACATGAATTATCTTCGGTGCGACAAACATGAACAGATGATTTTTCTCTTTTGTAAATCTTTTTTGTTAAGCTCAGGATTATCATAGATTTTAAAGTATTTCCTGTGATAGATTGGTTTACTATGAAACAATGGTAAGGTCCGAGTGAGAATAATTTTCAAACGATATCATCTGCAATGTAGTTTTTTTCAGAATTAGTTCCTACCTTTCGTCATTTGTTCGTCATGTTTTTTTTTATATGTGTTGTTTATAAGTGTACCGATGTCTATATGCTAGTAACTGATGTATAATAAGTTACTATTCTTTTAATTGGAAGTATGTCATTGCTATTTATCAGGGCATGTTTTTAACTGCATTATACCTATACTCATTACAATTTGAAACAGTGTATCATAAACTAATCTTTTAACAAAATTTGAATAGTAACTTAAAAAGGAATACCTTGCAAATTTAATTACAGAGATTCGTGCCTTTGATACAAAAGTTGCTATGCAGGTAATGTTTTACTGGTTTATCTAGTTAAGTAAAGTCATACCATAAATTTACAACTAGCACAGTAAATACTTCTTTTTAAATTTACCACAACTTCTTTATTTCACACACACTACTTTTTTACATAATGTTTCCGTTTCTAAGTTATGTGCAAATATTATAAAAGATGAGCAAATGCATGCAATTTATTATTTTACAAAACAAGTCTTCGGCTATTTAGAATAAGCATTTTGAATAAGTCCTTTCCACATTTCTTAAACTAGACATGATCTATTTTGTCTTAAAGAATATTGTAGTTTTCTTCTTCCACGACTTACTTTTCTTGCCAAGTATTTTTTGTTGTGCAATATGTCGAAACAATATTTGGTTTTAGTATAGAGCAGTTTTCAAGATGTTAAAGGTTGTCCTGTTTAACACTTTGTAAAAATTATCTCTCAAAATAAGTTTGTCTTATAAAACCGTAACAGATGTTGGAATTCTTATCAATATATCTATTATATCATTATGATGTAACACTCAATTGTAATCGGATTCTTCCCTACCGTACCACGTGATTTTCATTTTTTTTTTATGTGGTTTAATTATTGTGTATTATTGTCACTTTAGTAGTGGTTACTCTTTGATGTATACATGTATATTCTTTCTCTAACGAACATGATTCATAGTGGTTTTTTTCTTTCAGAAAAGTAATCAGACTCAAAGAAATGTTTACTAGCGGCTGTCATATCTGTCTGTTAATCAGGAGGAAACTATCAATTTACGTCTATTATACTTTTTTTTTTTTGTTCCTCAGTCAATGATTTAAAAGCTTTGGAAATGTATGTTTGATCTAAACTTATTTGTGACAGATATTAAATCATTATAATTCCAAGTAAGATGTACGTATACATCCTGTTTATAATCAACATGATCTAAAGACTCAAGTTCAGCTACCGAGTGTAAAAATGCAGAACAAAGCCACGTAAAAGTGATATATTCAATTAGCAACAACTTGGTTTTAGATATAATAGTCATACGTCACAGTTCACACAGTGCTAAAGGTATTGATTTAATATAGCAGAAGAAACCGAAAAAATCTGAATGCCTGGGCGAATAATGGAAATACTCTATTTTCTTCATCCATACTGTTGATTCATTAAAATTCGAATGACATTTAATGGTTTGTAGTCCGTAAAATGTATACAACTTTAGCATTACAAATCACTCACAGTTGCAAAAAAACTTATTTTAAGCTCAGATATTTGAACCCAGATATATGGACTCTGACTTAAATTTCTTAAATTTTGATTAACATTTGAGCTGCGACGAATAGAAATTGACCTTATATCAATAAATATTAATATTAATACATCTGTTAATCTATTTCGGGTTGAAAACATCTGTATGCAGAGTTTGTAATTGTTTGAAATTTATGTTGAAATAAGAGCCCTACAAAACAGACAAAAGTTCATCTTTTATTTCCTATTTGAGTGTTCCAAAATCAACCAAAGTCTTAAACATGTACATATATACGTGCGCTTTCATAAAGTCGATTTCTGTCCTACTCAGCTCAATGTTACTTTTCGTTGTGTTGTTGTCTCGCAAATTACATTTCTGAAAGAAAAAAATGAAAGCCTTATACATGTTATAGACATAGTGTAAATGCCTCTGTGTTATAAAAAGTATGATAAGGGTTATGTTCTTCTCATATGTTTTATGATGGTATGATACTAAACCCGTAACGGTAGGGATTGTGCTTGATTTTCATATGATGAAGACATAATCTTTCAATCAGTTTAATTGAGTTCTGGAGCTGGCATGTCAGTAACTGCTAGTAGTCCTTTGTTAATTTATGTATCATTGTCATTTTGCTTAGTTTCTTTTGTTACCTATTATGACATCGAACTCGGACTTCTTTTAAACTGAGTTTTACTGCGTGAATTGCTGTGTGTTTATCTATTCTACGTGCATTGGTAGAGGTATAGGAGGAGGGTTGAGATCTCACAAAACATGTTTAATCCCGCCGCAATTTTGCGACTGTCCCAAGTCAGGAGCATCTGGCCTTTGTTAGACTTGAATGTTTTGATATTTTAGTTCATTTCTTTGTTTTTGAGTTTGGTGTGACGTCCATTTTCATAGAACTAGTACACATTTTTGTTAAGGGGCCAGCTGAAGTCCGCCTCCGGGTGCGTAATTTTCGCGCTGTGTTGAAGACCCATTGTGGCCGTCGGCTAGTTTCTGCTCTTTGATCGGGTTGTTGTCTTTTCGACATATTCCCCATTTTCATTCTCAGTTTTATCACATGTGAAAAGTTGACTGACGATTCATGCCAAATTTTACATTCTTTTAGATCACTAGTGAAAAATTGTGGTTATCGACCATGGTTAATACACAGCAATCATTGATCTATGTTTCATTTAATTCGGGGAGGGTTGGTGCCTTCAAATTAGTTTAACCCCGCCACACTCTGATGTGCCTGTCCCAAGTCAGCAACCTGTGATTCATTGATTGTCGTTTGCTTCTGTATATCATATTTGTTTTCCATTCAATATGTTGTACATAAATTAGGCTGTTAGTTTTCTTGTTTGAATTGTTTTACATTTGTCATTTTGGGGCCCTTTAAAGTTGACAATGCAGTATGCGCATTGTTAAAGGCCGTACGATGACCTAGGGCTGTTGACTTCTATGTCATTTTGTCTATGGTGGAGAATTGTCTCAACTGGCAATTTTACCATATCTCCTTATTTTTATATCAACTAAGCCTTTCTTACACAAGTCATTCAATATGTATATGGTGGATAATGAGGTTATAACGATGGCTAATACAACATCGGGTAATCCAAGGAGTTCAACGATATAAAATATTAGAAATAACAAAATCTTTGAACGCTAGTTACAAAACACTCATAACATATGAAACATTACTTATAACAACAGTCCTGAACATGAAAACAATATTCATAAAAAACAGAGTTTTCTGTTTAGAAAAAAAAATATGCTATAACACGAAAATAAATTGATTACAGGTTGATCATATTTTCATTGTCGTTATTTCATTATTATTAATGTTATTATGCTAAAGGCACAACAGCAAATGCATTATTTTAAGGAAGTTAATAATGCATTTCGACAATAAATGTCTCTTCGGTGATACATGAGGCCATAATATATGAAAATCTAAAACCAAATACAAAGTGTTTTTTAGATAAGTACTATCATGGTAAAATCAATCAACGTTTTTATTAGATATATATACATATACGACAAACAAGGACAATCAACCGTCATTAAAGCCGTACTGCATTGCAGTCAAGCAACAGAACGTATGGTAAAGAGAATTATAGAAATAATAGTTTAAGATATCAAACATTTGATTCGAACGTCAATGATGATTCATTTGTACATGTAGACAAAATACTCTTCTGGGTTTACAAAATGTAAAACCTAGTATCTATGGTTAGTGAATGGACGGAATCGTTAAAGCGCTAGAATATTTAAAATGTCCTGATAAATGATATAGAACTTAGCACCGAAAGTCAACACTCTTTATTGAAAAAAATGGAAAGTATAATATATGGACAAAAGCAATTTAAAAGAAGTTCTACAAACACTATAATAAAAACAAACATCCTACTTTGCTTCATTATGATGATTATCGAGTATGAATCAAATTTCGCTTGTGAAATTGTTTTGAGGAAAAGTCATAGAAATTCTTTATCTTGTTAACGTATACGCAATATATCAAACTTTATGTTAAATATGAAGAGAACTGTTTCTTAGATATAAACTATCTAAATTACGTATTTTAGGCACTTCCGATCAGGGGATTTTTTTTAGTTGGCACTCATCATTAAGGTTATTAACATGTTTTGTTTTTTGGTCATAATCAAGATAACCTTTCCTAATATATTATAATTTTCCAACGAACCTGGGTTCTCACTATGTAATTTCTTCTACAAAAAGCTGTAAAACAGTTTCAAATTTTCGCAAATAATTTTATGCAGATGGTTGAAATTCTAATGCTACATGGATTTTGGTAAGATTCATGTTCATCAATATTCGATTTAAATATTGTTTAGAATAATTCGCTGCCGTTTTGATGTCAGAATTTCCCTGGCATTTTTTGTAAGTCAAATTCATTACATATATTATAAAAAAATTCTTCATAGATACCAGGCTTAACATATGTTTACACCAGACTCATGTTTCGTCTCTTAAATACAAGTTTTGTTCTAGTCCTATTTTGCATTTCTTGTGCTTTTGAAAAAAAAATTAAATTAAACTGTTAAAATTTCGGCACTTTGATTATGAAGATATTTTGTATTTGTTATTTCTCTCAAATTTCTCCGAAATCAATTAAACCAATGTACCTGTATGTACTTAATAATGTCAAGCTTATACCTATCACAAAGCAATTACATGACATTATCTTCACTCAGAAGTAAAACATTACAAATGCTTTACTGTCGTTCCATTACCTCTGAGATATTCATAAACTGAGAAAGTTAGTGAAGAAAACCTCATTTTAACGCAAAACTTTTGTATCTCAGATGCTTGATAAATGTTTAGTATGATTATATACCAAAATAGTATAATGTCAAACAATGTGATCAGCGCGTTTATTTGGAAGACATTATATAAGTTCTACACGAAATACTCGTAATAAAAAATATGTTATATAAAAATGTTATCAGAATATCGACACATGCATCTCCAGGACAAGAAAAGAAATCTCAATGATTTTTTAAGATAATTCCTAATGGTTGTTTTTCTTCAATAATTTTATAGGACTTAATGTTAACACTCTACAGTATGTTTTCACGATTATTGCAGTTTTATCAGAGACACAGTCTACCATTAACAGGCAGCTTTAAATTTCTCTCAAAGCTGACGTATGAAGACATTAACATGGGTGTTTTTTTATGAATTTGGATAGCTAGAAATTCGATGATAAATATTTAATGGACGTAAAAGACGGCTTGATACAAAAGGACTCAATAAAAGATGAGTTCGATTCCGCAATATTAACAAATGATTAATGTTGCGAAATGTTCGAATATAAAAAAAGTCCCTCATGTTAATGATTAACAAAAATCCCGAAATAGACATAGATGAAGCACACGAACAAACGTTTAATTACATTTTGTTAGCCAATTTACAGTTTCCTCGAACAATTATTTTCTCAGTTCTCCATTGTTCATCATCTTATTATGACAGTTATTGTTCTTTCGTGCCTTTTTCACGATTAAATATCACGTAAAAAAATAACCAATGTCTGGTGACGTACTCAAAATAGAGCATTAACTCTTTACAGTTCAATCAGTAGGAGAGCTAAAGATTATCTGCAAATTGTCTTTAAATTATCATTTAACAAGACTATTCAACCTCGACTTCACACGAAACCATAAATTGTCTTGTGCTGAGATATATCGATGCTGGTGTGACTCTTTACTTCTATGAAAAATACATCATTTAAATAAAAGTGAAGGAGACACATATATACATGAAGATAAATCCTAATACAACAATTCGTCGTTCCAGAATCTAATGCGTTCTGAGTAATATTTCCAAAAGCGTACACCAAAACGCTGAATTGGCTTATACCGTCAAAAACATTTAAAATTCAACTAATGGCGTGAAGTTGTTTTAATTTTAGGGTACGAACAATGAGATTACCCATTGTCCTTTAGATTCTCAAACGGCGATTTTTTTCCGATAATTAATTCTGTTTACATACATTGTACAATGTATTGGTGGATATTTGAAATGAGGTAAATAAAATGAAAGAAAGAAATAGAAACAATCTATAGATTGCACATCGTTACTCCTTGTTTAAAAAAAGGGGTAAACAAATTATGTTTAAAACCATCCGACATATAGTTAGTACCTTAACTACAAAATTGACTATTACTTATAAACCAGTTTAAGTCTGAAACAATCATCAACAGCTATAAAATGACTGAGCGATAAATTATTAAATCATTTTCAATTTGCTGGTCAATTTTTAGACCTATCTAGTGTAATAAATTAAGTAATGTTCATCCAAATTGCTTGCAGTCAATTCAAAACTCTTCAGTCTTTATTCAGACTGTAAATTCGTTGTCATTTGATTAATATCACTTCCAACGGAAAAAATCATTTGTTTTTAACACTATGCCTTTCAGGTTAAAAATCCGTTATCTCTGTGTGTTGAATAACGCTATTAAACACGTGATTGTTGTTGTCGTCGTCAAATCTAGATGTCGTAAATATATCAAATTGCGACAATTAATCACAAGTAAACACAATTTTCAGCATTAATGAAGGTCATTGAAGGCAAGACAGGGAATCTTACAAAATATATAGTACTGTCTAAAGATTAATTGCCTTAATTTCTAGCGTTGTGGCATGACACCAGACATAATGACGGAAAACAATATTTCTGATCTTCGGGGAAACAATAAGACTGTAAACGACAAGTCATGTGATAGTTACTATAAGTAATCCATACATGTTGTTTGTCAAGATTTAATGTAAAAAGAAAAGAAAAAACATTTCGTTTTCCTGCACTCTATACTTTTTTTTTAAGTTCAACTTGGCAAACTTGTTCTTAATATGTAACATTAGACTATATGAATTTTAATGCCATTGAGATCCGATTATATCCATTGCTACATGACTTGTGATTGTATGCATCATTTTTTTTTAATTTCCGTTTTAAACGACCAGAACCAAACGCCATTTGCAGTATTCAAATGACATTTTTTGTGTATCAGTTTCAAGTTAACAACAGGTGAAATAGCACCTAGTATATAAATTATGCTGAAAGAAAATGAGCGTTGACCTTGGTTGACTTTGACGTTTCAATTTCATTCAATTATGTCTAAACTTGTTTTATTCAGTGAAGTTATTAATCATGTTCATGTTCATATTTAACAACAGCATGAGGGGCGAGCAACACGAGATTAACTTGACTTATTAATATATTATCTTCGTGTTAAAAAAGCAAAATAGCAAAAAATCTAAGGAAAATTTTAACCTTATCAAATGGTAAAATCGAAAGCTCAAACACATCAAATGAATGGATACCAACTGTCATAATCCTGAATCGGTACAGGCATTGCCTTATGTAGAAAATGGTGGACTAAATCCTGTTTGATAGCTAGCAACAATGTGTTAGCAAAACAAATAAACATTAAAGGTTCAAATGTTAGAAGTTGCGGTAGAGCAGTCAAAATTGTGTTATAATCTCAATCACTATAAAAACAAACAACTATCTCATCAACAAAAATCAAAATGACATATTGGCACTTTATAGACAAAGCACATAAACAGAAATGAAAGACAGGAATACAAAAAGTTACCAAAGCACAATAACACAATGGCAGAATGTATAAATACCGAGCCACGCCAAAAATATATCACCAAAAATGGACTAAATAGTACAGGTAAAACACACAGAAAGACAAATAAAAAGAACATTATCACACGTAGTTAAGATGATGTATTTGTTTTTTAAGTTGATACTGAATATTTACCCACAAGGTCTTGGTATCTTACGATAAACTTTTTTTTAGAAAAAAACGAGATATTCTTTGGTATAACCCCGTTTCATCAACTTTTTTACTGAGACGCTGGTGACGTTTTATTAAGTCTAAGTAGCAGCTACAAGATCTTGAAGTTTGTTTATCGCCGCTAAGGTGTGGGAACATTTACAATTTCAAAATTAAAGTTGTCTCGTTAATCATAAATTTCTGTACTTATATGACCGCTTATGTCAAATTCCCGGTTTTGGTCTAAAACTGTGGCGGAGGAAGCCGTGTTTGTTGTTGAGATTAATTTCTAATTCAGGAGCATATATTAATGGAACTCAATAAAAAAAGTGAAATTAATACAATTTGACAAGTGTATGTAATAGTACTGCATATTCATCAATATGGCAAATTGCTGTTTTGTAGATAAATAACTCACATGTTATTATACCATATTTTTAGTAATTGGTATTTGATAACACATCAGATATTTTAAAGTTCTACTGTCAAGTATACAGTTGAACTCTCTCCATGTGCCATTGGTATATTGACAGCATCCTCATCCTAAGTCTGTCATAACACTAATAATTCGTGACAAAAGGTTTTGTAACATTTTAGCACCACATTAATGTTCCAAATTGTATCTAATCTAATTATTGACTTTGCTATAACTGAAAAAGTAAACAGAAGAGGGCATCTGATAGAAGAATAATTACGGAAAGTACTTTGCCATCATCGTTTAAACAAGAAGACTATGTCATCAGATTTCACTAAATATGTCACCAAGAAGGCTTGAGAAATAATTAATTGAATTTATCCTAAAACAGTTTCGCAAATAACTATTAATGAATTGTTTGGAAAACCCATTCAATCAACATCGACATCATTCACGTCGATTTTGAATTATCCAGCTTGTTTCAACAGCACTTTCATGTATAATTATGTAATTAAGATCAACAGATCCAATTTCAGGGTTCAATTATTACGCTCTTGAGAATTTTACATAGAATGACGAAAAATCAATATTTTTTTTTTTAAACATACACAATACAAGCTTTATTTGGTACGCAAAGCATAGTTTTTTGACAATTTACATAGACTCTAAAAGTTAATATAATAATTTTATTGCATAACAATTCCATTTATTCATAAGAAATTGTCAACTCGAATACCCATGTAGAGCAAACTGACACGTTGAAGTAAAATCAAAACAGTTTTGTAACAGTACAACATAAGAACAAACTATAAAAATCAGTTGAAAAAGGTTTAACTTATCAGATGGATACAAATAGAAATGTTACTAACAAAAGCACAAGGTTGACGTGGCAGGGTACTTGTACATCCCCACAACAAAAAAACACTAAGTAGAGATCTGAGAGTACTCACAGTTACTGACAGCTACATTGTAGTTTAAATCAAATAACAACTAATACAAAATATCATGCATCTAAGACTCATTTAAATATGACATATCTATTTCGTTAAAAACAAAAACAATTGTTTGTTTATACATGTAAATTAGGGTTAATTTGTTTTTGTCATGTGTTTAGAACTCGTTAATCGATAAGGCAGAGACAAATCATGATAACAAACAAAATTTAGGGTATCGCAAAAACTCATAAAAAGGAGCGAGACCGGGAGAGTTGATAGGGTGACCGTCCCGTGCAATGATTGCATTAACAACCATCCGAATTCACCAAATATATTGTTTAATCAAGTCATTATATTGGTTCTATTTTAGCTTTTACTTTGTTTAAAGATTTTGAGCATACAAAATATATTAGCCTGACTAGTAAGAAAACAATACATGCATTCCCTTTTTTATGCAAAACAGATATTGCTGGGCTTATACATCATTGAAGTGACAGTAATTGTCGAAATGCACATTTGTTGCAATAAATGAGTACCTTATCTGTCATTGTAAACATGATTTATATCAGGTAAGTTTTTCGTTGTGTCTTTTTTTTTCAAACGCATTTTTGTAAATGGTTTTTGAAATTTTTAAATAATTTGTTTTGATATTTTGGGGTATATGTATTAATGATATGAAAGAAGGAGTGCGAATGCGAGTTGCATTCGACATCGATTTTTATTCAAAGAATGACTGACCGCCAACGATATATAGCAAAGGTCAATGAACCTGGCATAAAACAACAACAAACAAACAAACACATATTATTGTAAGAGAAACGAAATAATGTTAGTTTTTTTTCGAATTCAATAAAAAATATGTTGTGGCTTGGTCACATTAGGGCAGCACCTATCATAAAGTAGTCGCTCTACATACACATGTCACAATTTGGTATTTGACCTACCCATTGGCCGTTGTTTTCTAAAATTACATTTAATTCATGATGTTAGCCACAAAGAATTTTTTTCTCTGGAATCAATGTAAATTTGTATAAAAATCTGTCATTGTTCTTGTTGGATTTTTTTTTTTTTTTTTATGAATATCTGATTTACAATACGCTTTGTTTAATTCACATTGAACCAACAGTGACGTCATTGTACATTTTGCTCTGGAAAGTGCTCTTTTCTATAACATCGTGTTTTCAATTATTACTTAAAGAATTTAAAAAAAAATATTGACAAATCCATACACTATGTTCGTGTTTCAAAAGAAAAAAAAAACACTATTGTATACTACTAATGTCTTTTGATTGAGTTAAGCCATTTCAATTGATATTTTATAGTGTGTCTTTCTATGTTGCAATGTTACACTATTGTTTCAGATAAGAGTAAAAGTTTGATACGATTAAAACGTTTAAACCCGTTGCAATTGTTCGCACCTGTCCTAAGTAAGGAATCTGATGTTCAGCATTTGTCGTTAGTTGATGTGGTTCATAAGTGTTTTCGTTTCTCGTTTTTTATATAGATTAGACCGCTGGTTGTCCCGTTTGAATGGTTTTACAGTAGTAATTTTTGGGGCCCTTTATAGCTTGCTGTGCGGTGTGAGCCAAGGCTCCGTGTTGAAGACCGTACTTTGACCTATAATGGTTTACTTTTATAAATTGTGACTTGGATGGATAGTTGTCTCATTGGCACTCATACCACATCTTCTTATTTCTATCTTAACAAAAGTAGCAAACCTCAT
Organism: Mytilus californianus; assembly: GCF_021869535.1. Taxonomy (NCBI): domain Eukaryota; kingdom Metazoa; phylum Mollusca; class Bivalvia; order Mytilida; family Mytilidae; genus Mytilus; species Mytilus californianus. The sequence continues at coordinate 28,003,558 of NW_026262712.1, forward strand.
TACATGTATCTTTGATATGCTTTATTACATGCTTGTATCTTTACATACTCAATAAATATGCAATACAGATAACGTCAACTTCACACAAAAAAAAAAATTGAAAATTTATAATATATATTTCATGTAACTGAACAACAAGTGACTCTTATTTACATTTGGAATATTAGTGTTCATTCCAAAAAATGTGTTCTGTTAATCTTCATCGAGACAATTATCCATTTGTAGAATTATTCTTGTTTGTCACGGGGTGTCCATTCATTGATTTAAATTATAAATAGCTACATTATACTAATGTCACTAACAAATTGTATTTCCAATTGCCAATCCCATATGTCAAATCCTTACAACGGGCTGACATGTATGAATGAGACTGTGTCCAACGCTAACTATCAAATGACCAGTTAATTACATTGTTAAACTTAATAATGTAAAACTTATTGTATTCCAGCAGTTGCAGATTGAATACGTTTAGATAAAACATGAGTAGAATGTGCATGATTCTTTTGAACTGTACAAATAGATAGCAAATCAAATGGACAGCACCTTTCACCAAAACTCAGTGTCATGTTATTAGTAAATGGAATTAATCAACGCTGCAATTCATAAGGAGCAGTCTTGCAGCATTAGCGTTAAAAATCAATTTGTCAGAATTAAGAACTGTTTTTCTTAATTTACCTTGGGTACTTTGTTAATATTTTTTTCTTGTGTATACTAAACCAATCGAAAAATGAAACATTATCGATAAAAAAAAAGCGGAGGACACTCAGTTTACCGAGGGAAAAAAAGGGAATATAATCCGCCCGTAACACGCCCAGAACACAATTGTGGACACTGTAGAGGTTGCGATCCATTAACAGATCTTCACTACATGTGTTGTAACTATAGAATATAATTGACCGTTATAAGTCGTCATTGTCCCGAATGAGATCAGATTTTTTTTTTTTTATTGATATACTTTCTTCGTTCCTAAGCATGATTTTTACGAGAAACACGTCAAATGTCTTACAAGAAGCTGCAACTGCTTACTATGTCGGAGAACTTTGCATCGATTCCAGTTTTACGGGGTCCGTATTTTTTCATATAATTTTGGTTTCCTTTGGGATATTGTTTTAAAAAGTATGTCTGATAACCCAGCCTGCCAACCAGCATTGCCGACATGGCTGAAATTAAGGATGTGAATTCGGTGAATAATTACTAATTGAGTTTATTGTTGATTCTTTCAATTGATATTCGAGGGCTTGCTCGGAAAAATATCTACAAAATGGAAAAACAATAATACGCAAGTTACGGTTTGTTGGTCATTGTCTTGTTGACGTTAAAGTCGAGTACTCGTTGACATCCCTACAAAAATAGAACATAATGGTTCCAAGAAAGGTCTGTTCATTATCTTGAAACCACCATAGAAAGAAAACATTCTGACAGTGCGTTCAAAATTATGAGATCTACCTTCTGTCTATTTACCCGGAAATATGTTTTCATTTTAATCAAGGAAAATAATGACATTACACAGGTCATTATTTTATGCCTTGAAGAAATATCATTGAAACTGTATCGTACGGGTTGATTCTTCAAAAGAAGAAAAAAAAACACTGCCGTTCTGAAAGAAAATAACTCCATATACGTATATAAAAGTTTTATATAGGATACTAGAATCTTATTTTGTAAAATGTTAAATTGAATATTAAAGACCTCCTTTTTATTCACCTTTTAGAAAAGATAGTATGTTGACACAGATATATGTCTTTCGCTTTGTAGTTTTAACAGTATAATGCAAAGGTTGAAATAAAATGCAAATATATAAACAAACTTTAACTTGTAAACAATGCAAACGTTTCAAAGTCAATGAACCATGTCGAGGAGGTCGGGCCTTATAATCTCTATAGAAAAGAGACTTGTAAATGCCAAAACATCTGCATAGAAAATATCATTGACTTAATCACCATTAGTAGTTCATCTTTAACTGACCTTATCTCAAATTAATAGTGTAAAATAAGCAAACGTTCCAGTGTCAATAAACCATGACTGATGTTCGGAAAAATTATATCCATCAAAATGAGATGTGTCAATTCTTAAACAACTGCATACTAGTCATCATTGGACTACTTCACTAATGGTTCCCAATACTACGACCTAATTACAAACTAATACTTGTAAACTAAGCAAAAGTTTCAAAGTTAACAGACCATGAATGAGGGGTGGGGCCAAATATTATCCATTAAAATGAGATGTACCTGTACTTATACAACTGCATACCAAATATCATTGACCTTGTGCCACTAGTGGTGTCCCATAACTGACCTTATCAGACGCCGCCTACACCAAATACGGCATACCTAAGTCTCCTTTTTTCGGCTTCATCGACGCAAGACAAAAATGCTTGAAAATCAAAACAAGAAAAATACCGTTGTTGTAAATACATGTTTTTTTTCAAATCAGTAAACTACTGGTAACAAGTATTACTACTTTTGAGAAAACAGCTTACTTGTTACGTGTTGTAGTCGTCAACTGTAAGTGCAGACAACTGTTGAAAAGGGCTATTAGAACTGATTAGTTGTTCCAACTCCTCCGGCAAAAAATGGCTGTCAATGTTTAGGTCTGATAAAGATAAATTAAAAAAAGGGAGATTGTTGAAGTGAATAGAGAGTTTGTTTGTCATGTTAAAACACGAAAAAGACCTTAAGACTGTATAGTATTTACATCAGTTTCATTTGGTCTTTGATGGGTAGTTGTCTCATTGGCAATCATAACACATATCTTTATGTTCATGTTGTAATTGCGTGACCAACCAAACTGACTTAACAAATTATGATTGCCAAAAGCAATGGTCTGTATAAAAGCTTGGTAAATATTCTTGTTATGGTAAGTGTTATGTCTTCTACCAGTTCATATATTTCAGACAATTTGCTTATGGGATATTTATGCCACACCTATAAATACAAAATTAGATAATGGCCAGACAATTTTTACAGGTCAAACTTCAGTGGTTGAAGCAAGTAACTAATAAATGATAGAATAAGTACAAAGTATCATTGTAGTAGATTTTACACAGACAGATGATTATTCTCATAGTACATTTTCTAAAAATGCTCGATTTTTATTGTTTTGTAATGATGAGCATATTTAAAATGATACATGATACAACACGATTTGCACTTAGAGAACATATATGACACGTAAACGCTTAATACGATATCCCTGTAAACACATATATGACACGTAAACGCTTAATACGATATCCCTGTAAATGCGTAGGTTAATTGATACATGATAAGGGTGTTCAAACTAAGCATGGCACACACTTGTCGCACAGTAAACGCCACTTGCACGTATTATCTACTTCTTCTCTTTCTAGATTTTTAGTTGGTTTTTTTTTTTGTAAAAGATCGTGTGCTATAAATTATGTTAACTTGGTCAAAATGAAAATTTATTACGTCTACTCATGTAAACTAAAGTTTTCCTTCTGTCCGGTTAGTAAGATTGAGTCCCATGTTAATAGCTGTAAAGGTTTTTCTTGTTTCTATTTTTTTATTGGTGTTGATTATTTGTTTAAAGAATTAATAAACTGTATTACTTGTTAGATTTATATCAGTTTCATTAAGTTATAAAACTTTCCAAGCAGCATTACTAACTTCAAAAGCTATATACCGTCCACTAAATTACCCACACAAAACATAATAATCATTGATTCACAAAATATTTAAAGTATTTTGAATATAATATGTAAAATTGCAGTGCTTTAATCAAAGTATTTCTAGGCCGATGAAGTTGGAATTTCAACATTTTCGAATCATTATTTGAGTCCCCATATAATTGAATTCATATTTATATATTTCAAAATTCAGCCGCTTAATCTACGGCAACCATGAATATAATTTTCATTCGATATCGCGAATTAGAATCGTTATCACGAATTGTAGAATTCGCGAATGGAATTAGTTATTACAGTTTTTTGTAATTCGTAATAACGCATTGAAAACCAATAAGATTTCTAGTTACTGTAAACTTACATACGGAAGTGTTTACCATTTATGCTTTTATTTCAGTTTAATAAGAAAAATGTCTGGATAAGATCATAAAGATGAAATTAAAGATATATAAAAACCAAACAGAATCATAAGCCTACAGCTTGGAAAAACGGACAAGGAAGTCTTTGAGGAAAAGACATTTAATATTGCTCTAATAAAACGTAATTTGAATTAAATTAACTGGCTTAAAGAGAAATATTTTCTATCATAATTAAAGACGCAGTTTTTTGGCAATCTCATTGAGCAGTAAGCTTGTTGTAATGATTATTTTAATGCCAAATTATTAGAATAGAATATTTATCACATCAGAATGTACATGATGTAAGGAGATATTATCAAACGCCACAAGGAAAATGATCTGAATAATATATGTATTTTTCGTATTATTTGACAATTTTGAAGGAATGTTTTAAGCAAAAAAAACTTGTGTACATGTACTTTGTCTACGATGATCAACTTGGTGAAATATGATATGTATCTATCGTTTTTCTTTATCTTCAAGTTTGTTATGGGTCTATAGGAAATAAACTTATCAGAGATACCAGGATTGTAATTTTGTATTTGCGCCAGACGCGCGTTTTGTCTACAAAAGATAAGCCATTCGGTCTGGATCTCAAATTTATAGCTACTCTACATTTATCAAAAGAGAACAAAAATCCATAATACTTTCATGACAATTTTTAGATTGTCCTTCACCAGATAAACATTCAGTCATAGATTAAAGAAATCAGATATATAGAAATAAATGAACTGTCATTAGCCTCAAGATAAAAAAGCTATCTGAGATTAGATGCATTACATGACAAACTTTAGATTCTTATAATCCAAAGTCTGATTAGCCAAAAATGTAAAAACATATAACGTTTTAGATCATGACAAATCTAGGATGATTGAATACTGAGCGTGTGATGCATTCGTGGCTAAAATACTCAATAACAGATCTTAGATATGTCACACTATTGTATCCAGTAATTGAGTGGTACAAATCATGAGAAAAAAGACCTTAGCCTTTCAATAATAAAACTCCATTTCACTTTTTAAAACTAGAATCACCACGTTGAAATTAAAATTTTCACAAGGTTTTCTCAACAAGAATCAATAATCAATTATAAAGTGTATGGCAAACAGAGTGTTGGTTGGTGCTAGCTTTTTCTACTTATTTAAATAGAAACTGTACTAATATTGCTTTTCAAATTTTAATATTGGAAAAAAAAAATGAATTGCTGAGATGAAATTAAATTTACGATTTATGTAGCTATGTCGTATTTTGTAAGCCTCTTATTTTAAAATGATTGATTACATAAATATGTAATTTTGATTATTGGTCATTACTTGTTTTCGTAATTTGAAAAAAGATTATTTGTATTATATTATATCTCTTTGGTTTTTTTCTTCTACAATACAGAAATTGAATTGAAATAATTCTGCATGTGGCTTTTTTTCGTCTTTGCCTGCAATGAGATGCACTTTTGGGAACAAAAAAACTTCCAATACTGTACGTATCCTCAGAAAAAATGGAAGTTATTGTATGGTAAGACGTCACCGAGTGGAAGTACTCTTATTTGTGTCTCCTTCCCGATCAATTTCAATTAGTATATGTTGTGTTCTATCTAGCGGTAGCTTTAGAGCAGCTTCAATCGTTAAAACAATTAAATACACCACCTGGAAAAGAAGAAAAAGTCAGAGCTACTTCTACATGTGAATTACAGTGGAAAAATATGCTTAACATTGAAGGAAAATAAAACCTCCTGTTAAACATTTTTCCAGCAATAAACTTACAATGACATGTTTAAGATCTTGAAAATAAAAAAAGCCATTTACAGGACTAAATAATGTTGTTTTTTTTTTTTTTGCTTTATAAACAGGATAAAATAAGTCGGCTTCCTTTCGAAATAATTGGTTTACTTACATTTATATCTTAGAGTAAAAGATATCGTGCAGTGAGGAAATATTGATGTTTTCCTGTCCTGCATGGCTCGTTACAAATGTTATCCATATTAAAACGCAATTGCAACACCATGAAATATTCAATGATTTCTTTTTCATCTTAATATCTTTTACGTATTTTTGATAGTTATCATATACAAATTATATAAGCTAACAAATAATGATATTCATCATCAATGTTCTATAGATGTACCTGGATCACCGAAATATATTATGATTTTTATATTACTAGTTATAGTGATAATGATATATACATTTTAGTACGGATGTCAAGTGATTCTTGAATAATAGTCCACATGTACACTAGAGAACACACATTTTGGAAAAATTCTAGCGGCGAGATAACAAGACAAGACTATTATTCATAGTTCAGTACTCTGATTAAAGAAGCAGCATTCACTAAGAGTACCAATGAAAAAAATATCGTCAGCAAAATGCGTAAAGTCACAAATGTCATGTTCTATAGTTATGTTCTCGATTCAAACATTGAAGGTAATTGTTCCCGTAAATCTTAATCAAACAATAAGATAATCATACTATAAATGTTATATCACTAAGACATTTCTGAAATTTAAAATTGAAAGATTACTATAAAAAATGGATATTATAGTATACAGTTACAGAAGGCTCATTTTCATCACATACACAAGGAGTGAAGAAAACAAGAGGGCAATTGAAAACAACTTTTTAATTAAAAACTAACAAATCCAAATTCAAAAGGAAATAGACTAACCATGCTAACGGTCCACAAAATTTAAAAAAAGGAAACTAAAGATTCATCACCAACAACATCCGGAAAATCTCAAACGACCGAAAGGGTTAGCATTCTTCAATGCTCAACTAGTATTACCATGATACTGACGAATTCATATACATGCAGACAACAGCACTAAAACGACCATATACGTTTCTGCTAAGCACAATTTTATAAGCTTAATTGAGGTGTACTCTTCTGTCATACAGTCAATTTCATGTTAAAATAATCCATTTCATAATACTGAAGAAATCACTAAAATAAAGAAAGAATAGTCTATGAGATTTTCTGATTCATACCGGTTTTCAAAAAGAGACTTGTGTTGGACGTTATATGTCACTTTTGTTTGACATCCGTACACTTTTTCTGAAGCTTTTACATAATTGTACGTACAAAAAAAGTTTAAGATGTTTGACTGTACGCTCTTTTCAGGTTTTGAATCCATTCTACTTAGTACTTACAAGCAGTCTTGATTTTCTACTGATAGTTTATTGTCCAAAAAAACTATTACAAAGAACAACGTTTTTTTCTGTGCAAAGTTCGTCCCGAGGTAAAAAGATAAACAACTTTTGATATTCAGTAATTTATTTACAGTAGTGTTACCTATCTTAAGTGTGAAATAATGGTTTGCACTGCTCGATATAAAATAAAGGTATACCTCCTGATCACACTAGATATGCCTTTTGTTTAAAATTTTTTTTGCTTGTTTATTTAAGGGGTTATAAGACATCATCGGCTTAACTTTATTTTTCCTTCCTTTACTGCTTACAAGAAACAATCAGTTGCACAACTCACTTGTCAAACATTTATCAAAAGTATTATCCTTTATTGATAAAATAATGAACAATGGAAAATAAAATATTTTGTGATGTTTCTATATTTCTATGAATTAATTGCTATTTTCGAAATGAAGTGACCCCCAATTTTCTCATAGCATAATGTAAATTCAATTACTAGGCTACATTTCGTAATCTGAGATTGAACAACAAATTATGCGGAAGTACTCAACAAGGATGTGATCTTTTATACAATGTTGAAACTCTAAGTCAATATTAATCGAATTGACTTCCGCTCAATGGTAAATATAGAGATGTTTATGAGTGATCATAATTACCACACGGAACAAATACGATAATTCGGTTATTTAGTTTTCGTGTACTGTTATCGTATAGGTTTCACACGTTCTGAACAATATTAACATAACTTTTATTTGATAAAGTTAAAGAATAAAAAAAATATTGATACTAATAAATAAATAATAATAATAACATAAATAGAAAAAAATAATGATACTAGTTATTATGATAATATTAGCATTAATAATAAAGATATTCTGAAGAGATTCAATTTGTATCATATATCATGATTTATTTATAAAGAATATAGCTGAGTTTGTTGAAAATGAATGAAATAAGTAAAAGGTATAAGTGAAAAAATAAGCATCGAATAAAAATTCAGTCCCTTTTGAGTACCTCGTACCTATGTGATTTACTCATGTAACTAATAGTTATTTAAACATTAACGCCATACATATGCTTGCTGAATATTCGAAGAAAATGAAAAGAATTATTCAATATACTTCTTAGATGGGATAAATTACAAATATTTTTACCTTGAACAAAAATAAATAGAACAGACAGGTTCATCATCCAATCGTTATCAAGTATGTCTGTGTATTTTCTACATAATACATGAATACAAACATTTCACTAACCGTTGATACACGGTTATGTCAATCTATTTACAAAACTTTGAATTGTTTGAAATACTAAGAATTTTCCATCCTGGTACTGATTACTTTATTATTCTGCTGAAAGTATTCAATTTTATAAACATGATAAATGAGTGATGATAACGGAAGGAATTGTATCCATTGTCTTGTACGCGACTTACGATTTTGCAAACAGCTTCACGAGAAACACTTGAGTGCATAAATGAGAAGACGCATTCAATCAAGTCTTTGTACAAAGCAATGAAAAGGAAAATGTATTAATAAAACAATATACAGTTTTTGGAAGATTTACAAAGTAATGTCGTCATGATGTGCGTATATTTCAAGCTGATTTCATACAGTTTATAAAGCCGTGAAATATAAAGTTGAACGGTTGCTGTGCGAAAAACTGACTGTTGCGAAAGGTAGTATATGAACACAAATGTAACATCGGGCACTGATGGTCGAACAACAGTAGAACCTACATGATATCAATTATCGAGGTAATTTAACGTTTTCTAAATAAAACTAAACTATAATTGCTCAAAACCAAAAGTGTGATGCTGAAATATTTTGTATTATCTTATGAAATATTTGTTAATAAATGTGCATTCTCCTGAAGCATAGAATAAAAATTCTTGTTTTGTGTTTAACTTCCACCTGAATAGAGACGAATAAAAACGATGTCATGATTCGGTTTTGATCAATGTCATAGAAAAAATACCTTGTATGTACTCAATACTAATGTTAAGACCAACAAAAGAAAATATTGCGCATAAGAGTCTTGAAAGTCGGAAATTAAAGATATTTTATACTATCGTGTTAACTGATAAGGTATAAAGATGTTCTACGTCAAACAGTCCTGAAACAAGAACATCTTAGAATAAGATATACATTTAATGTCTTCTGAAAACGAAATTAATATCCTTATAATTTCTTTGCTGCATTTTAAAATACTATTACTTGTTACTTAGCAAAATCTTTTGAATTTAGAAGTTTACTATACAACTTTTGTAGCAATTATAGACATGTGACAGTCATATAAGTATGTGTGACAACAAACGTACTTAAGTATTTTGAAAAGTTGGGGAATATATTATCGTCAAAATCAGAACAAGAAGTCAGAAAGCTAATCAGTGGTAGTCTTTGATTTGTCATTTTTGAAATCAGATCCTAATGTCTGATCTTTTGCAGTCTGTGTTAAGTTCATTGACATTTGTCCCGATCCGGGCTTATAAGAGCTTACTATTTTGTATGGATACTTTTTCGTACTGGAAAACAGCGTGTTGACGATATATGTTTATATTAAGTATTAATCTCTGTTTATCAGTTGACACATCTAAACGTCATATATTGACATCATACATAAGAAACCTGGCAAAAGTATACAAATTTGTGAATAAAGGGTAATATTATAATGTCACACTGTTAACCGGGAAATTTTCGCGCTGTGTTTATTTCACGATCTGTCAACAGATTCTAAATTCACGCAGTTTTGAATTTGCGATTGCTGCGGATTCTTTACAAATTTTAATAAATGACTTTGAAAAGCTACTGTGGTGCATGTATCGTAAATCAAGTGTGAAAATGGATCTAAAAACACGTTTTGCCTAAACAAACTGAAAAATTATCTCAGTTGTAGTTTTATATTAAGTAAAATTAAACCACCACACATGGTTGCTTGTTATAGCACAAAAACAATTAATGTCTAATTATACTGCCAGAATCATGGCTAATTGATCACTCGTTTGGTCATAATAATCTAGTAGCAGATACAATCTGGAAATCATTTAAATATGAGTAAAATGTGCAATTTGCCTAACTGTCACGACTGTTGTGTATATGACAATATCAATAAATTCCGATTGCTCAAGATGACTTTCATATTGATCCGACTGTCAGAAGTTAAAAGTTTTGAGTTTTAATACTGCCCTTCATCTAGAAATAAAGTCTGTACAATTGTTGCTTTATAAATTAACCCTATTCATAATCCTATTGATATAGGTGTCTGTATGGTCCTAATCCTTTGAATTGGTTTACCTTGAAAAAATCGGGGAAGTTTTATTTTCGCGTTTAAACTTTCACCGCGAAAAATAGCGAAAATAAAATATCCACGAAAGTTTCCCGGTTTACATTATAGCAAGATGACCGGCACAGCTTTTGAGGAAAACGAACCGTAATTGAGTTAATATTGATGTTTGGAGAAATTGTTATAATAGAACCAGTTTACTCTAAACGAGATCTGAAACATGTTTACAAACAACTAATACGTCGTGATTGTCATTTGAATTACTCTCGAAAAAATGGTCAGTTTAAAATATGTCAAATATGTCAAAGGCTATCCGTTGTTTTGCTTAAATAACCAAACATCAAGATGTATATCATCGATTTCAATGGATAATAAATTATTTGTAAATAGACATTATACGATATAAAGTAAAGGCAAGACGGGTATTTTGTCTACATTATACCCTTCTGTGAAATTACAACCAAAACAGTTGATAGGAAAAATGAATTAAATAACGAAGCAGAGGAGTACCGAAAAAACATTCCTAAAATGTGTGACTTGCTAGTAAATCTATGTCGGGATTAACAGAGGACCGAGTTTGATCTTTTGTAGTAAGTGCATTCGGTCTCGACATCTTCAACGCAGATTTAATGAATCAGTGAAGTCATCTTTTTGAAAGGAGGTACCTTGATGTAGATACAGAGCTACACCTTTGTAGTCTTATCATCACAGGTAGCATAACTAAAGGATATTAGCAAAGCTGATAATGACTTTACGGGAAGTCACAATTTTATTCACAGTGTGCAAGAAATGGCTGATAAAGACAGAAAATATATCCACGATTTATATGCTTTTATTTTTGTTTTTACTAAATAATGTGTCATATCAATATGTTGATGACGTCAAGGCAACTTTGCTTAAATTTATTTGATAAGACTATATCCAAATATTCAAGTATTAATAAAACATTGTAAAACTAGCAGAATATTATTTGTGATAAAAAATATTATATCGTTTGTGACTAAAACAATTGAATTAAATGTATGAATGAGAGGATGCATGTCCTTGATGGTTCTATATTGGTGATATTCCAATTATTTTACAATCTTTTATTATTTTTTTTTATAGTAAAAATGAAGGATATAGATCAACATTCGATTGCATTAATATTTGTTGAGAACAATATAAACCTTTTCTGTGTGGGCTTTCCTTAATTTTGTTTGAGAGTGTATGTTGAATTATCAGTTGAGCCTGTAGGAAATTCAATAATGATTTCTAGGTTTTGATAGTTTTTATAACTCCAGGTGTTTCCAATAATACTCAATTGATTCCGTGGATTGCTGTTGACGGTATACATTTAGAACCAATTGTCGTGAATAATTCCGGCATTAAGAATTTAATACCAAACATTAGAGAGTGTTAGAAGTTAATTCCAAAACTTTTTTCTGCAATAATTTAACATTTGTTTCTAATGAATGGCCCTAGGGTAGTAAAATTTCTGCAATAATAGATCCAACCTTTAATGATACGGAATTCTGTCACAATAGAATTATTTTCAACTTGATGTTTTATTTAAATCTATACTTTCCATGGATGTTATATTGCGACCAATTACGTATATGCAGTTTCATTCCTGATCTTCTGTGGTCGTTGTTTTTATTCCCATTGTTAGTCTTCCTATTTATGAAATATATTAAAGCAAAAAATCAATTAAAAACCAAGCGAAATACTATTTTCCGATGTATTCTTATGTTCGTACCACTAATTTACAGGGCGGGTCCAGGTGAGGACGTAATTGGCGTAACCCCCCCCCCCCCCCTTTCAAAAAAAAAACAACTATCGTAATTTGCTAATATTGTATTGAATATGGCAGTTTAGTGCATTTACAATTATTTTATGTTTTTTTAACAAAAAAAAAAGGTCCAAAAAATTGTTTGCCTCGCTCCGCTCCGCAAAAGTTTTGATTCTACGCCCCCTTCTTCAAATATCATAAAACGCCCCTGATTTATTATTTTTAATTCGCACAGAACGACTGTTGTATTGAACAATGTTTACTACAGACGATTTGAAATGTAATCCACAATGTTTTCGTTTATGGTGTCCATTTATACATCGTAGACTTTTAAATATTTGGATTTTGAGCCTTCTTAATGATTGTTAATGAAGAAAATCGTTGAACAATCACCACATTTATAAAGCATAATGTCATGTTGGCACAATGTGTTTATTATTTGATATTATATGTAATCATCTACTTGGATGACGTCATGCTTACGTGTTTGTAGTTGGATTTCAATTAGATTATCTAATATAATATTTTATTAAAAATATTAAAAATAAAATAAGAGAAATCTGTTTAGAAATTTGTATATAGCTTTTCATTTCGTTTGAATAAAATGATTTATATTCATACGTAAATTATTAAACATGCTGGATGAATGTTAGTCTTTAAATGACAAAATGCAAGACAAAACCAGGCTCATTGGAAACTAATATTTCGCTTGGTTTTTAATTTATATTTGCTTTAATATTTTTTTATAAATAAGAAGACTAACAATGGGAATAAAAGAACGACCATAGAAGTCCAGGAATGAAACTGCATATAAGTAATTGGTCGCAATATATCATGCATGGTAAGTAAAAATTTAAATAAAACATAAAGTTAAAAAGAATCCCGTATTATAAAATGCTTGCAATAATTATTGCAGAAAATAGTTTGTCTTTGCGACCCTAGGGCCATTCATTAGAAACGAATGTTAAATTATTGCAAACACAGTTCTGGAATTGACTTCAATCACTCTCTAATGTTTGGTATTTCATTCTCAATGCAGGAATTATTTCACGACGATGGCTTCTAAATGTATACCTTCAACAGCAATCCACGGAATCAATTGAGTATTTTTGGAAACACTTGAAGTTATAAAGACTTTCAAAAACCTAGAAATCATTTTAAATTTCCTACAGGCCCAACTGATAATTCAACATACACTCTCAGACAGAATTAAGAATAGCCCACACAGAAACGTTTTATATGGTTTTGAACAAATATTTATGAAAGTCGATGCTGATATATGTCCTTCATTTTTACAAAAATATAAAAATGATAAAAGATGGTAAAATAATTTGAATATCACCAATATAAAACCATCAAAGACATGCATTTGCTAATACATTTAGTTAAATTGTTTTATCAGCAAACGATATAATATTTTCTATCATAAATAATATTCTGCTAGTTTTACAATGTTTTAAGTATAAGTGAATACTTGGATATACTCTTTATCAAAGGATTTAAGCAACGTTGGTTTGACGCCATCAACAAATTGATAAGATAGTAGATAATCTATAAACAACACTCGTGACAGTTAGATAAATTACACATGTTAATCATTTTTAAAATAATTTCCACATTGTATCTGCTACATAGATTATCATGACCAAAAGACAAAAGAGTGATTAATTAGCCGTAATTTTAGCAACATAATTGGATATTTTTTTTCTTTTTTAATTGTTTTTAACATTTATAACAAACAAATTCACAAATAACTTCAAATATACATTTACATTTATTAACCGGCGAAAATTTGTCAGTTTCTTAAGAAAAAGGTGTTTTCTGATCGATTTTCAAGACTTGATTTACGATACATGCAACACTGTAGCGTTTCAAAGTAAATTATTAAAAAGTATAAAGGATCCCTAGCAATTGCAAGTTTAAAACGGCGTGAATTTAGAATCTGTTGACAATTTGCAAAATAAAAACGGCGCGAAAATTTCCACTATGTCATTTGCAATGTTTAATGCATAATAAAACAATTTATTCACAAGTTTGTACTCTGTCGCTAAGGTTTTTTTATGTATGATGTCAATATATGATGTTTATATGTGTTGAATAGTAAAAAGAGACCAATCCTTCATATACAAATTTCCGTGTTGATGACCGTACTTTGACCTATAATGGTTTACTTTTATAAATTTTGACTTGGATGGAGAGTTGTCTCATTGGCAATCATACCACATCTTCTTATATCTATATATCGTCAACACACTGTTTTCAAGTACGAAGAGGTATCCATACACAATAGTAAGCTCTAGAAAGCCCGAATCGGGAAAAATGTCAATGATTTCAACACAGACTGCAAAAGATCAGACATTAGGATCTGATTTGAAAAATGACAAATCAAAGACGACCTTTTATTAGTTTTCTGACTTGTTCTTATTTTAACGCAGAAAGTATATTCTCCAACTTTATAATTCATTATTTAAGTACGTTTGTTTTCACACATGTGTACACTACTGTCCCATGTCTTTTCTTTCTAAAAATACTTTTTTAAATACTGTTTACTACAACGTTGTTGCTAGGTGAAGCGTTTTAGTATTTAAAAGAGCAGTGAAGAAATTAATAAGATTTTTTCCTTATTTAAGGAGACATGAGATTAAAATTGAATATATATCTTATTCTAAAATGTTTCCGTTTCAGCACTGTTTGACGTAGAATGTCTTTTAACATTATCAGCGATAATGAAAGCAGTATAATATATCTTTAATTTCCGATTTTCAGGACACGTATACGCAATACTTTTCTTCTATTGATCTTTACATTTGTATCGAGTTTATCTTTTATATTGCATTGATCAGAATGGTAGTGAGACAACAGAGATATGTATTATATTTATTAAGAGAATGCACAATTATGTATCAAATGTTTCATAACACATAGAAGGATATTTTAGTATAACACTTTTGGTTTCAGAGCAAACCTAATTAAGTTTTATCCAGAAAACGAACCATGACCTCGAAAACTGATATCGTGTCGGTTTCACTGTTGTTTAACCACTGTTGCGCCTGATGGTACATTCGTGTACAAATACCATCTCACCCAGCATTGGTTGGTTTCTGAGTCTGGGTATGATACTCGTTCTCAAACTGTTTACAATTACTACCAGAACAACAGAGCAACTTTATATGTTTCGTTTGAGGCTTTTTGCTAAATACTCAGTTGTTTACAAGAAAAAAGAATAATACTTTTCGTTCTTTTCACTCAAATACAACTTGAAAACTTCCAACAGAAATATAGCTATTTTCACAAGTGCAAAATGAGTCCGACATCGCCGAAAGGAAGATTTCAACAACAAGGAAATTTGCCTCTGGCATTTGAAAATAACATCAATATTTAAAGCGTAGTTTGCACTTCATGATATAAACTCATCAATGATACCAAGTTTGTAATTTTGTATTTCAACGCGCGTTTTGTATTCACCAAACTCATTAGTGACGCTCGAATCCAAAAAGTCAAAAAAGGCAAAAAAAAGCCCAAGTTGAAGTGCATTGAGGGCAACAAATTAAGAAACGTTTTGGCAAATACATCTAAGGTTATTTTTTCCGTGGGGTAGAACATCTTTAGTGTATATAAAAATTCATAGTTTTGCAAACATATGTCAACGGTTAGTAAAATATTAGTATTCTACTTCACGTTAGCAATTTCACAGATATATATCACATGATCGCGATTGTAAGATGAACCTGTTTGTTCTCTTTTATTTACGTTTGGACTTCATTCCATATCAGTATGATCTGAATATCGTTCTGAAGGTGTGAACTTTTAAAATATCAGTACAGGAAAACTAAATTACATTATTATCGAATCAGTTGTGTGTGGTTATTATAATTACACATCATCATCTCTGTGTGTAGTATTGATCGGAAGTCAATTTGATAAAAAATGGCTTAGGGTTTCAACAGACACCGGATAAAGGATCACATCCCTGTTAAATACTTCGGCCACGATTTCATTCTTTTGTTCAATCTTACGTTTCGAGTTTTACAATAGAAAACAGTTTGATAACGAGTATCATACCCAGACTCAGAAACCAACAAATCAAAATACTGGATTAAGTGTTTGGAGCACAAATTGTGTACTCCAACTGTTGAGTAAAGTTTAATGACAGAAGCGCCAGTACTGTTTGAAGTTTGAAATCTCCAAAGTTTTAGAAGGCAAAGTAAACTATTCAATTTTTTTTTTTTCATTAGATTGGATTTTTCAAAAATATGTAAATCATCGTTTTTACCTGTAGCTTAAGCTAAGGGGCTAAATTGAAGGCCAAATGAAAACGGATTCATTGAGGTTTAATTATTGACAAGAAAAAAGAAAGCATTCTTCAATGCATTCGACGTAGTATTTATTATATTGATAACATGGAAAAAACAAAATAGAAAAATATGTAATTCCAATACGAACACGTTAAAAATTATGTCATCCACGTAGATTATTACATATATTAAAAAGTCAGTAATCACTAAGTGTACCAAAATGACATTATACTTTATAAATGTGGTGCTTGTTAGGGGCTTGTCTTGATTACCTTGATAAAAACACTCAAAACCTTAATATTCGGACGCCTATGGTATATAAGTACGTCAAACAAATTGAGAAATATCCAAATCGATGATGGAAAAAGTAAATAAAAAACTATTTCAATCAAATAAAACGTTCGTAGTGAAAATTCTTCATTATCACAAAGTGACTGTGTGAAATTATCAAACAAACAATACAAATTCGTTAGGAAAATGTACTTCGCTTGGTTTTTAATTTATATATGCTTTAAAAATGTATAAGGGAAGATTTAAATGGAAATGAAAGACAGGCGAAAGATACCAAAAGGAAAGTCAAACTTTTCTTGATTACCTTTATAAAAACACTCAAAACCTTGATACTCGGACGCCTATGATGTATAATTACGTCACACAAATTGAGTAATGTCCAAATCAATGATGGAACAAGTAAACACATGGAAATGAAAGATAGGCGATAGATACCAACGGGAAAGTCAGACTTTTCTTGATTACCTTAAGTTTATAAAAACACTCCAAACCTTGATATTCGGACGCCTACGATGTATACGTACGTCATACCAATTGTGCACCCCTATTGGATGATTTGTTTTTGTACTCGTATGAAGCAGAATTCATTCAAAACCGTCTTCAAGACAAAAAGAAAAAGCACCTTGCGAAATTCTTTATTTTTACTTTCAGATATATTGATGATGTCCTATCACTGAATAACCCAATATTTCATCCAGTACTAACACATGTGTTACCTCTCATATACCCCAGTGAACTTGAAATTAAGGATACTACTGATACTAGAAGGACTGCTTCAAACCTTGATATTTTCTCAATATTGACATAAATGGACGACTTCACACTAACATCTATGACAAACGGGACGATTTCAACTTCCCAATTATCAATTTCCCATTTCTCAGCAGTTACATACCCTCTGCCCCATCGTATGGTGTTTACATATCTCAGTTGATACGCTATGATCGTGCATGTTCACACTATAGGGACTTCATATGAAGAAGTGTGCTCCTTTCGCAGAAACTGCTCCAACAGAGTTATGAGGAGGAAAGATTAAAAATGACACTTTTATGGACACCATCACGAATTGGTTGATATATACGATGTTTCTGTGTCTAAACTAATTAACGACATTTTTACCACGTCTTAGAGTGTGGTTTACCATCTACGTCGTCTGGTCTTCTAAGTACCGAACGTGACCTTTTCCCGGATATGACTGTTTTGCTGAGTGTAAATTCGCATTGCTAGTAGACGTGTCTCGGTATTTATACATCCAACATGCATGTATTTAGTTATGAGGCTCATTTGTGATTCTTGTTGGATGTTGTTTTTTGTCTTATCGTTTGTGGTTTTAATTCTTTTTTTATTTTCTATCTGTATGTAAAAGTAAAGATGTTAATCACCTAGTTCATTTATATGATTTTTAGTTTAAAGGAACTACATGCACATGATTCATTTGTTTTTACACAGTTTGATATAGAAGAAAAACCGACATGGTTATAAAATAAAAATAACTACACCATTACTAACACAATTCTACATTAATATTCTTGTAATGGTTAGAAAATACATCAAATAACACCATTACAAACTTAATCCCAATTTCATAATCTATTTTTAGAAATTTACCTGTGACGTCACTGTTTGTGGCTTTGATACATTCGTGTGACACATAGTTCATTATTCTATTGTTCTGTATTTGTGTTCTGTCGTAAAATAATCTTAGATGTTCGTTGGTATTCTGTAGTTTACAAGTTGAAATGTACTATTATATTATTTATTTATGTATTTCCCTGCCCTGAACCTTATTGCATTTATTTGTACTGTATTTCTGTCACGTAATTTGTCATTTGAGCGGTATTTTTAACATTGCCATATAAGCGGGAGGTTTGGCTAGCCATAACACACGGTTCAACCCACCATTTTTTTTCTTCAAATGTCCTGTACTAAGTCAGGAATATGACACTTGTTATCACATAGTCCGTTTTTATGTATGTTTGAGTTTGTTTTTGTAGCAGTTCAGTGTTTCTGTTGTTCCGTTTTATTTCCTCTTATAGTTGATGTGTTTCCATCATTTTTGGTTTGTGACCCGGATTTGTCTCAGTTAAATCGATTTATGACTATTGAAAAGCGGTATACTACTATTGCCTTTATTTATAAATAAAACAAAACTGACAACAGCATGGCTAAAAAAGTAATAGAATAGACAAACAGACAAACAACAGTACATAAAACACAACATAGATAACTAAAGACTAAAGACTTGACAATATGAACTCTACCAAAAACTGGGGGTGATTTCAGGTGCTCCGGAAAGGTAAGTAGTGGCACCCATTGTGTTGTTAATGTTAGTACAAACACGGTATTAAGTCTTATTTGATAGGTCCCATTCGTGGAAAGGGGGACGGGTTTGTGGTTACGACAATTGGAACATATCTGCTATCATCTATGAATCACATTATTTTAACCAACAACACAATTTCGTTAGGAAAACGTGCTTCGCTTGGTTTTCAATTTATATTTGCTTTAAAAATTTATAAGGGAAGACTTAAATGGAAATGAAAGAGAGGCGAAAGATACCAAAGGGAAAGTCAAACTTATAAGTAAAAAAAAAACTGACAACAGCATAGCTAAACAAGTAAAAGACAAACAGACTAACAACAGTACACAAAACACAGCATAGACAACTAAAGACTAAAGACGTACAATATGAACCCCACCAAAAACTGGGGTTGATCTCAGGTGCTCTGGAAATGTAAGTAGATCATGCTCTACATGTGGCACCCATTGTGTTGCTCATGTTAGTACAAACCCAGTAATAGTTCTAATTCAATAGGTCACATTTGTGAAAAGGGGGACGGGTTTGTATTTAAGACAATTGGAACATATCTGCTATCAACTGTAAAACGAATATTCCAAAACGGTTAACCAACTCGTGATGGCGTTCGCAAAATTTAAGAAAGGATGACTTCATCTTCACCAGTTGGAACTCTTGGAGCTTCCTTGTGAGCAGAAACCCTCTCTCAAGAAAATCATGAAAGGAAATACAATCCCTGGACTATCGTTTCAACTGGGTGATGTATACTCCGTATGCAGACGCTGCTGGAATGTTGCTCCATAGAAATGGAAACTTCAGAATAGGGAAGCTGAACTTATTCCTTTTGTCGTGAAGTTTTGTTTTCAACCGACCCTCATTGTCTCTTTCTAGATGTAAGTCAAGATATGAGGCAGACTTAACTGTATCTGTTGTATCCTTTATCTCAAGTTCGATTGGATAGATGCGTTCAACATAGTCTCCAGCATTTTAGTTATTTATTGAAAGAACATCATATATAACATGTATAAAGCGGAAAGTAAAGTTAAAGGATACTGCTAACTTCTTTTTTTTTTCTTTCTAAAAAGTTCCTGTATGAAGTCCTGTCTAAACCATAACTAAAGAAGTCCAAGAATTTAACTTCATATACGTGGTGTTCTTATGAATATTCGCTGCTCAATTTCAAAATAAAAAGCTTTTTAAAAGACTGTTATAAATTAATAGTATATAAATAACGAAACTTAAAAAAGCAGAACAAAATGACATGTCCGTGTCTTTGTTTTGGAGATATAATCAATTGAAAATTTGGCGGGAAACGATTTTCTCTTGTTTGTTTATAGATTTATAAAATTATCAAAAAATAACAAGGATATTATAACGTTTTCAAAAATGGCCTTTTAAACTACAAAAAATACAGTTATTAAAAAAAAAAGTAGGATGAGCATATTAAATTTGCATCAGCACTTCATAGATGAAACTAGAGGAGTCTGAACATCTGACAAAAAATTGAAAAAAAGAGAAGCGAACATATTTAAAGATGTATGGTACATAAGATGTATGGTACATACAGATGAAAACAACACGTTATGTTCCAAAATAATACTATCGTGACCAATGATGATTAGCATCAATAATTGCAAAAATAAAGTGTTTCATTGCGACCCTAGGGCCATTTACTATAAACTGATTTAATATAATCGCAGAGTTATCTCTAGAATTGACTCCTATCTCTCTCTCTAATGTTTGGTTTTAAATCATTAATTCACGAATTATTTCACAACAATTGGTTCTAAATCTATACCTTCAACAGCAAACCACAGAATCAATTCAGTATTTTTGGAAGCACCTGAAACTGTGAAGACTATCAACAACCTAAAAATCCTACAGGACCATCTAAAAAGTGAACATACACTAAAGATTAATGAAAAAAAAGCACACAACAATTATCAGTGAAGGTCAAAGTTGAATGTTGATGTGTGACCTTTAATTTAAGAAATTATTTGAAATTAACAAGTTAACGCAATTGTAATATCACCAATAGAGAACAACCCAGGACATTCATTCGTCTGCCGTAAAAAAAATTGTAATTCTGGTATCTATGATGAGTTTATTGGCAACACATTTACCTGAATTGATTCTAGCAACAACAAAAAATCATGTTTTAGCTTATCCTAACGTTTTGTGCGCTTAGATGCTGTATTTGCCCAGCTGGCATGCACATTGTTAATGCTGACAATTATTTGCTAAGTGCACGTCTTAAGAATTGTTCTGTGAATTATAAAAAAGTACAAAGAAGGACATGAATATCTTACAATAATGGTAGATGGAAAAAAAAACAACGCTTATGCAGATAAGATTTTAAACAAATTAAAATCCAATTCAGTTGCAGTAATTATATACTTCTTTAAAAAGTTTAATAAGATATACTTCAATATCATTTAAAACAGATTTCCAAATTGTTGATATCTTTTGGTTTGATTAAAAACTGCACCTTTTGGTTTGTTACCGTTGTAACATTATATTAGTTGGTATGTTGAATGGTGTAGATTATTTTTGACATACAAATGTTTATAATCAAACACAGTTATGTGTTGCTAATAGCGTTTTGTATTTTTGCTTACGTATTGACTTGGTTTGTTGTTTTCCTAAAATTCACCTATCGTAGGTATCGAGTGCATTGTGTCTACATAGTACTCACCAGTAGCACTCGGATCAAATACTTATTGAAGGCCTAAAATAATTCAACGTTGAAGGGCATTACAAACTTAGCATTGTTAAATTGTCAATACTGTATATGACCTCGAGGAGAAATATCAAAACTATAAACTTTGATTATAAACAACATGGGAGGGGTTTCATAAGAGGCAGTTTAGTCCTTGATTTTCATAGATGGATAATTTGTTCTATCCACATATATATTTTGCTAGATTTACTGATAGATGAACACGCGGAAACATCTTTATAAAAGAAATGTATGCGGCGCTGCTTTGACGTCATCAACATATTGATATGAAGCATTTTTTAGTAAATAAAAGTACAAAAACGTTGATGTATTTCCTGTCTTTTTCTGACAGCCATTGTTTGGACACTGATAACTCTTTTGTCACTTCCCGTAAACTCACTTTCAGCTTTGGTCATAACCTTTGTTATAATTACCGGGAATACTGAGACAATTACAAATAGTGTTGCACCTTATGTACACCATCATGATCATAGTACCTCGATTCAAAATAGATGACATCACCGATTAATTAAATCCGAGATTAAGATGTCAAAAAGTAATGCTCTTTTTACTTCTGCATATGTTACGCTCAGCATAGATTGACCAGCCACATTTTGCACACTTTTATGAATATTGGTTTTTGATACTTTTATATTTCGTTATTTAACTTGTTGGCCTGTCAACTCTTGTGATTGTAGCAACACTGAGGAGTATAATAAAGACACAATATTGGTCATTCATATGCCTGATAATCTGCTATGTCTTTAACGAGTAAGGGTATTTCATCAAAATCGATAATATATAACTTGTTGCCCAGTTCATTTAACAAATAAAAGATACTGCCATCAAAATTATAAAAAACCAGCAGAACCTGTAAGCACCAGTTTGACAAGCTAAACAAGAATGTATCTTAACTTCACCATTTCTTTCGAAAATACTTGCAACCTTAACATGACTTATTGATTGTTTGTTTAGATGTTACATATCCTGTTCCGATTACGCTGGTTGTTCCGTTTAGCATTTATTTTTAATAAAACATAAGCTGGACACGTTTCGTTTACCCCTGAATCTGTGCTAGTCATCGTGTAATTTGTCTTTGGCCTTGTGCATGTAAAATGTAAAATATTTCTAATTTTGCACAAGTTTGTGTATTTTCGCCAGGGTCGTTTTATGTATGATGTCATCAGACGACGTTTATACGTGATAAATGATAAATAATCATATAAAATGTGTGCCGACATAAGCCCGTTTATGGACAAATGTCAAATAAAACCAACATAGACTGCAAAAATTCTCGCATAAAACCAGATAAAAAGAATTGACAAACAAAGACGACTACTTATTAGCTTTCTGACTTCTTGTTCTCATTGTGACAACTTTGGTATTAATGCTTATATATTTACTTACTTTTCAAATTGTTTAAGTACATTTGTCATCTTCAAATGCTTATACAACTGTAACTAGAACATGTTTTAATAAATAAAACGTATTTTATAATTAGTATTTTAAACTGCAGTGAAGAACTTGATAAGATTTTGTTCCATGTTAGAAGGCATAAAATTAAAATTCAGTTTATGTCTCATTCCAAAATGTTCTCATTTCAGGACTGTTTGACGTAAAACGTCTTTATACATTATCAGCAAACACGAATGGTAGTATAAAATTTCTTTAATTTCCGATTTTAAGGACGCTTATACGCAAAACTTTTCTTCTATTAATCTTTACTTTTGTGTCAAGTACATGAAAGGGTATCGTTTCTATGCCATTGATCAAAACCGAAGAATTGCATCATAATTATTCGTCTCTCTTTATATGGTAGTAGAATAAAACAGAAATGTATAATATTGGTGTTTCAAGAGAACGCACATTTTTATCAATTGTTTTATAAAATAATGAAAATATCTCACCATCATATTTTTGGATTAAAGCAAACCTAATTAAATTGTATTCAGAAAACGTACCTTGACCTCGGAACTTTTTATCATGTCGGTTCCACTGTTGTTCGATAGTCTTTAAGGGGCCTCTTTGGCCGAGTGGTCTAAGTAGTTACTACTGTAATCACTAGCCAGTCAACACTGAGGTTGTGAGTTCGAACCCCGCTCGTGCGGGTGCACTCGACTGCAATCCTAATTGACTAGGATTGTCAGTTTTACTAGGTCGGTGGTTTTCTCTGGGCACTCCGGCTTCCTCCACCAATAAAAACTGGCCGCCACGAAATAGCCCATAAGCGGTGCTTAAAAGTGGCGTTAAAACATCAAAAATCAAAATCAAATCGATAGTCAGTGCTCGATAGTACATTTGTGAACGTATAATATCTTGTCCTGTAGCCTGTTGATAGTACAGCAACAGAAGAACTTTATATTTCATGTCATTATTAAATGTGAGAAAACAGTATTTTCGTCTGTGTTTTTAAATATGCGCATTGTATGACGACATTACTTTGTCAATTTTGAAAAGCTTTATATTGTTAAATTGATCATACTCCCTTTGCATTGATTTGCAAAGACTTGCCTTTGTGCGCCTTCTTCGTTGTGCACTCAAGTGTTTCTCTCGAAACTTTTTGCAAAATTTTAAGTCGCGTACAAGTAAAATGAGATACAGTTCCTTTCGTTCTCTTCATTAAAATTAAAATTGAGCACGTTCAGAAGAAAGATAGCTATTTTCAACAATGCAAGTAAGTCCCATCTCATAGAAAGGAAGATACCAATAACAGGACTATATGCATCTTGCATTTGAAACAAGTCTAAGCATTCTAGAGAAATAATAACAGACCTTAATATGTTTAGTGTAGTTTGCAATCTATAACAAAACAAAAACCGCGAGTCTCGTCTACTTAAAGACCATCAGTGATGATAAAATACAAAAAAAAAAAATGAAAGGCTAATAACGTACGAAGTTGTTGTGCATTGAGGCCAAACATTTAGAAAAGATTTGCCAAATACAGATAATGTAATCTAAACGTTGAGCAGAAAATTCTTAGTATTTCGAACAATTCAAAGTTTTTTTCAACGTATAAATATTGACATATATGACCGGTTAGTTAATTATTAGTATTTTACCTCAAGTATAATGTATCATTTAAACTGATATACTATACTTGCTAGCGATTTGAAGATAGACCTGTCTGTCCTTTTTTTTTTTGTTACAGTTCAAACTTATTGGACTACATCCTATATAAGTAGTATTTGATTAACCATTTTCATTTTCTTCGGATGTCGAGTATATGTATGCGTAAATGTTCGTATAACTGTTAAAACAGGAGTAATCCGATAAAGGTACGAGCTACTCAAAGGATACTAGATTTTTTGTCTATTTCATATCCTTTAAATTAATCATGTAAATATACAATTTTTCTTGCATCATTCCTTTTTCATAATTCTATTATATTCTTAATAAGTAATGATATTATGATAAATTGAATCTGTTCAGAATATAATCTTTTGTTTATATGAATATCATCATAATAATCATTATAATTATTTGAATTAGTAATATGATATGTATTATTATTATTATTATTATTATTATTATTACTTTTAACAAATAAAAGTCATTTTATTTTTGTTCACAAAGTGTAAAACTTTACAATACCAGTATAGGAAGGCAAAATAGTCGAATTATCGTATTAGTTCTGTGTGGGTATTATGATCACCCATAAACATCTCTATATTTACCATTTAAATTTGACAATACCAGTACAGGAAGGCAAAATAGTCGAATTATCGTATTAGTTCTGTGTGGGTATTATGATCACCGCTAAACATCTCTATATTTACCATTGAAATTTGATAACTATTGGCTTAGAGTTTCAACATTGGATAAAAAATCACATCCTTGTTGGGTACATCGGCATTTTTTTGTTGTTCAGTCTCACATGACGACACATAGCCGAGTAATTGAATTTTACATAACACTGTGAGAAAATTGTGGGTTGCTTCATTTGGAAAATATCATTTATTTATATAAGTGTAGATAAATTTCTAAATATTTTATTTTCGATTGTTCATTATCTTATTAATAAAGCAGAATACTTTTTGATAAATGTTTGAGTGAGTAGTGCAACTGTTTTTTTTTTTGAAGCAGTAAAGAAAGGAAAAATTCAATTAAGCTGATGATGTCTTAATATTCCTTACAAACAAGCAAACAATTTTTAAACAAAAGGCATATTTAGTGTGATCTGGAGGACTTTTGTGTGCAATACATTTCTTTATTCTTTGTCTATGAGTGCATATCGTTTTTTAACATTATTGTCAATACATTACTGAATATCAAAAGTTGTTTATTTTTTTTACGTTGGGACGAACTTTGCACAGAAAACAAAATGTTTTTCTTTGTAATTGTTAATTAGATAATAAACTATCAGTAGTAAATCAAGATTGCTTGTAGGTAAGTGAAATGGATTAAAAAAAAAAAAGCGTACAGTCCACGTAAACTTGTCCTACTGTTTTCTATAGCAACGTTGACCTTTTCCCACTTCCCCATCACAAAAAGCCATTGCACCTTACACTAAATTATTATGCTTCTGAAATTCAAAACATGTTGATTTATATAAAGATATGTTAACAGTGCAATCTCTACGACTATAGGTAGTAGAAGATTATAGATATTATAATTTTATAAATCGATTAAGAATACCAATTGATTTAAAAAAAAAAAAAAAAAAATCTGAGGGAATCGCATTATCTTCAAAAGATGCAAGACTGGATGGTATCGCTATGATTCGTGTTTTCTGCTATACATGTACCAACCACCATGCCAATCCACATTCAGTTGCAATCTGGAAAAAAAGACAGAATCGATGAAATTATAAATTGATCTAAAGCTTCCAAAACATGTCACTGAGCTACGTATACGTATAGTACGAACATATACTAACGTGACGTATCAATTGAGATATAAAAAATCATACATTGTACGATGATCGATCCAGAGAGTATTTCACTACTGTAAAATCGAAAGTGGACGATCGCAAAAAATGAAAGTTTCACGAGTATTATATATTTTAGATGAGGGTCGTCCATCTAAGTCAAAATTGACAAAAAAAAACAATATATGAAGCTGACCTTCTGTTATTACTAATCTCATGATCACTGGGATATATGAGACGCAAATGCTCACTGAACTTTGGGTTATTGAGCGACTAAGATTAAATATGCATCACATCAAAAACATCAACCTAAAACATCAAATTTTCTTGTTTATGGATCCTTTCGTATTATGTTGTTCTGTTTCAACACTATACACGGTTACGGTAGGGAGACTATTGGGCGCTCCAAAAACCGTTCACATTATGTATATGCCTGTCGCAAATCAGGATCCTGAAATTCAGTGGTTGTAGTTAGTCGCTGTTTGCAATATCAGTATTGTCTTTAGTACACATTCGACTGTAAGCTTCCTCTTTTGAATTGTTAAATAGTGAATGCATGGTGGGGATGTTTATAACTAACTTTAACAGTATGGGTTTTTCTAATTGTTGCAGAAGACCTTGATAATAAATAAGGTGATGTGTTTGGGTTTTACAATTAAAACAGCTACATGTATTAACCCGATGTATCAACTGGTGATATCTGGTGGAAAGTTATCTCATTGACAATAACATTACATGTCCCTTTTAATAATGAAATGATATTATGCTGAGCAAGAGAAGAGCCGACCAACATTTCAGCAAATCAATTTGATAATGCTGAATCACTTAATGATATGTTTCATCAAGAAAATCATATTCTAACAATCATGCACTCTTATTTGTTTATCTCATGCAAATTGTAAAAAGCTTCGAAAATTTGTAGGCTGTCAATCTCATTGGATGATAAAATAATTACAAAAATAGAAAAACATTTTTTCAAATCATTGGACATGATGCTAGTAAAGCGTGGAAAGAGGATCTTTATTTTAATCCTAATTAAAAATATATCATTCTTAGAAGGAACAGTGTATTGTGATCCTACGTTTCAAAATGCAATCGAGTGCAAAAGGGCAAGAACATATATTAGAAGGCCCGTTATCTTCTTTGATCTAAAACTATTTCTTTACGTACAATTATGTAAAACTTCAGATAAAATGTACGGCTGTCATACAAAAATGACATATAACTTCCAACACAAGTCTTCTTTTAAAGACAGGTAGAAACCAGAAAACTTTATAGAATATTGTAGTTTTATTATAGTAACTGCTTCAGTATGATGAAATAGATTAAATTAACATAAAATTGACTGTTGGACAGAAGTTTGCATCTCAATAAAGCTTATAGAATGGGTTTTGTTTTTATTTTTAGAAGAAACATATGTGTTTGTGTTAGTGGCGTGTTACTAGTTGAGCAGTGAAGAATGTTAACCCTTTCGGATCAACTTAGTTTTTTGGAAGTTGGTGGGATGAATCTTTTGCCTCTTTTTTCTTAAATTTTGTGGACCGTTACCGAACTTCAAGGACAATTCAAATCGGAAAGTCTCTTATCAAGAGGCAAAATCAAAAGCTCAAACACATCAAATGAATGGAAAACAACTGTCATATTCCTGACTTGGTACAGACATTTCCCTATGTAGAAAATGGAGTATTAAACATGGTTTTATAGTCAGCTTAACCTGTCACTTGTATGGCATCGCATAAATTCCATTATATTGACAACAATGTGTGAACAAAACAAACAGATATAATAAAGGTAAAAATGTCGGACATAGGGGTACAGCAGTCAACATTGTTTTCTAATCTAAATCACTATATAAACAAACAAATTACTCAATAAAGATAAAACAAAATGGCATATAAACAATGCACATAAGCAAAAATGAAAGACACAAATACCAAAAATGCCCACAGCACAACAACACAACAACACAATGGCAAGATGCATAAGTACCGAGCAACGTCAAAAGGATTTTACCAAAACAGGACTAAACAGTTAAGGTTAATAGTTTACAAAGACAAACTAAAGAACACTATAACACGTAATTAAGATGATAAACAACGTCAGTTAATTTATACTTTTTGCCAAATATGCCTTTTTCATTGGTGCTCTTAGTGAATGATGTTTCTTCGACCAGATTACTGAACTACACATTATAAGTAATAATCCCGTCTTGTTATCCCGCCGTCAAATTCATTCAAAACTTTTGTTCTCTAGTGTACATGTGGACTGTTCTTTAAGAATCTCTTGACATCCGTATTAAAATGTATATATCAATAATCATTATCACTGATTTGGAGTAATATAACCAGTAAAGTTACAATTTTAATACAATTCGATGATACGATTGCATTTATAGAACATTCGATTTGCCGATGATTATCATTATTTGTTAGCCTCTACACTTTGTTTATGATTACTATCTAAAATACATAAAATAATATTCTTAAGATGGCAAAGACATTGTTAAATATTTCTTGGTGTTGTAATTGCGTTTGAAATGAATAACATGTGTAATGAGCACGAACTTTCATTACTCAAAATCATTTACTGATAATTAAAAAACTTAATGCTTCTCGTCTTAAATTACATAATACAATATGCTGTTAACTTTCAAAACATGTTTTTTCCTATCTGAAGTAAATAATTTTATCTTATATATACGTCAAGATTTAAATAATCTATTATTTTGGTTTAACGGTGCACTAATCACATAATCTACTAAAGGAATATAACAAATAATTGTCCCGTCGAAACCATTAACTTTAATGATAATTCAACAAGTCTTGACATTTTACATCCAAGTTTCAGTAAAACAATGTTTACGGTAAACTTCAAGGTTTCAAGACAATTAGTTCTATTTATATGATACTGTTACACAACTCTTACATGTTATTGTTACACAATTTTTTCAGTTTAAATTACAACTATATAATATACGCTTAAACCGATATATAGATGGAAATAACTATATTGCTACGTTGAAAGTCTATCGCTCAACACAGAAACTATTAAGATTTCTAATCGGTCGTACAGCAAATTTAAATTTTGGAGTTACAAAGACGAGCACAAGTGTTCTATTTTTTTCAAGACGCTATTATTTATCCAATTGAAAATAGAAAGGGGTTTTCTTCTTTAAATCTGCACTGAACAGAGAGAACAGCACACCTTCAAATATGCTTTAACAATCCATGTAAATCAGTTATTCAATCCGCATAGTTTTCCCTGCAATCTCTGTTTTATTTGTAAGGTATAAACATTTATGGATATAGCTTTTGGTCGTATTTGATTACTTTCAACTTGACGATAGTCATATAACTTTTCCGAAGGTTTTTAATCAAAGTATGCTGCTGAAATGTTTGCACATACTCGTTACACATGAAGTTGGAATGCCCGGCGTGTTTAAATTACATTATATAAAAAATGTAAAGCAGTAGTCAATTAACAAAAAAAGATCTTATCAACTATTATTGAACAGGAATTTTATGTTAACATTTTCTAAGTACTAAAATTTCAAATTAGACGTTACACTTTCAATCAAAATTATCCGTGCAAATTATTAGTTGTTTAACAAATATTGTCAGTAAATCTTAACTAAGGAATCATTAATGAATAATCTCGGTCAAGTTACGTATAACCGAGAACTTTTTTATTTTATTTATGCAAATGTAAAATAATTCTGAATATGTACTCTCTACATGACATAAAGCAAAACATCTTAAATGAAACGGACTAACATTTTGCGAATAACAAAATTTTAATATCATTTGCAATTTACAACATGACACATTTTTTTTTAATGGGTGAAAAAACAAACCGCAGTCTACAAAACAAAACATGAAAAAACTAAAGACATGAACTCCACCCATAACCGCGGACGATCGCATATGCTCTGTATGGGAAACATATCTTGTTCGATAAAGATATTTTCATTTTAAACATGGTTTTTAAATAGACATAATAAGTTAAAAATCACTGTAAAGTTGGTGTCATTTCACGCATAACCACAACATCAAGGCCATATAGATCATTTTGATTCGTTGATTAAAAAGGTATCTTTCTTAGCCAAGGTCACTCCTCTTTAGCTTATATGTTTTTCATCTTACTGCATGATGGACATTTTGGCAGATGAATTCCTTATATTAAAACTAACCAACTTGCGTAAACTGGATGTTCATATCCAACATACAAACACGTGTAATTGATAATGCTGATATAAATGTGCTCAAAATTGTAGCGATATAATCAACACAAGATGCGTACTCTTTCCACTATTTTTTGTTTTCAACCCCTTCAACTTCATTTTTATTTGGCCTTCCAAATATAATGATAGGAGTGTCATTAATAACTGTTATTAAGTCTCAAAAATAATCCTGGATTTCTTTTATGAATATGAACGTTTTCTGCGCATAAAGCATCATTCCGTTTAAATTCCATGTAATTCCGACTGTTCACTCTTATCTAAGGTTTAATCATTTTAATAGACAGTAGCTCAAGAACGTTTAACTATCGTTTTCAGAAGGAAAAAAAAAGAATATTGTATATTATGAACTCTCTACGGAATAAATAAAGTATACAAACCCATTTCAAATACTTCAAGGTCAAACAAGGTTCTTACCCCGAATGGTAAGCTTCTAACAACGTCCGTCATTGTCATATGAGTCTACGAAGTAAACAGAAATATGAACTTATAGTTGTTTATTATAATTATTGAATACAAACAGTACATCTAAGTTTTATCAACTGTTTGTTTACAGGTGGATGTCTTTGAAAGTAATACAATATATTTTTTTTTCTGATGTTTTTTTTTCAGCAAAATGCAGAATACACTAGACATACTTAATAAACTAATTAAACATTAGAAGTGTTCTGTGACGTCAACCGGCTTTTTTAAAGGCTACTTAATATTGATAACATCCATTACAGCTGCGCATAAATATCTCTTATTGTAATAAACAACTGTAAGTTGATGTGTCTGCTGTTTAAGTAAACTCATATGACAGAAAAGATGTTGTTAAGAGTAATGCCATTATTGATTTTCCTCTATTAGTCATCGTTAAATGGGCACTTTTCAAAAAAATGTGCAGAATTGATCTTTCTTTCAAATAAACAAAAACACTTGGCATGAGTAAAGTTTTAACCTGTCCAGTACTTCAGACAACATTTCACATCATATTTCATTGCATATAAGATAATAACCATCACCGGAAGTAAACCAATCAAATTACTACCCCTTTTTTCTTGTTAACAAGCTTTAGAAAGCATGTCACCTGATGTTTTTAGAATATTTTATAGAAACAGCATTTAAAAATAAAATGGTTTTTTAAACACCCAAAATATATGATAATGACTCAGATTTTTTTTTTTTTTTTTTTTTCCAATGAAATACAGGATTTATTTCCTACAACTGTCAAAATCAAGGGAATATCTTTATCGACCATTTTTCGGATGAAACCACATGTGACGTACTATGATTTGGTGGTCTTACACCTGGTAGAAGATTTTCATTGTTAGTTAAAACCTCGCTTGACCTTAAAGTGTTTGTCATGTGTTTGCATACTTTCGTTATATTGAAAGATTGTTATTATTTAATGCATTGAAATGAAAATCCGATGGTATGTTGGTGAATACAAACCTTCATGTGCAGAGTATTTTATAAAATATAATATATTGTATGCCTTTTGAAACGTTTTGATTTTAGAAAGTATTGCCTTTGATTACACGAAACCCAAAGGAATACTATGATTATGAAGTATTTATTTCAAATTTACATATGAAAAAGCATTGTTCGGCATTGTTCATACGATTTTTTTTAACTAAAAAGTATTTTCGAAGAATCCAATGTTTTCTTGTTATGAAAATATTGCCGTTAACAATAAAAAAAAATGACAAGTCTTTTGCTAGTAGAAGTTGATCACTTTGATTACCTTATCTTAATAGTTAGAAAAGGACATATATACTCTGCCGACAACTTTACTATCTTGTTACATCCGTTAGATTCCATTCAAATAAAAGCTTGTTGAATTATCCATGTCTAAACAGGCCATGGGATTTTTTTATGAATATCAGAATTTGTTATAATTTGCTATCGGCATATTCGTACACTAATACTTCCGACAAATGCAGTGAAAAACAACAACAAAAATAAACTGATTTGAATACATGTTTATCAAAAGCAAAAATAATCAAGTGACATATAGTTAATTTCTAGGTCAGTTGGTCTCTGCTGGAGAGTTGTCTCATTCGCAATCATACCACATCCTCTTTTTTGTTTTTAAGAATTCCCTGTCCTCAACTCCAAATACTGCCTAATAAATGAACACTATTTTTCAACTGGTTTATATTTCAGGGATTTAGACAGCCTACATGGTTTTCTGTATCAGAAAGATTTTGAAATATTTCAAATCATTTTATGTAACCGCTAAGTATTTATCAATGACTGTAACAGTTGTTCACTTCTTCGATTTAGAATAAAAATGTATAAATTGTGACTAGATAAGTCGATTCATCTTAATAGTTCTAACAGTGCTATGTCGGTCATGTAAACGCAAGAGCTGGAAAAACATTTCCAGTCGGTATCTACTATTTTATGTTTACTTTACATTAATGATACACTTTATTTTCTATGGTATCGTGCGTTTAAGATCTTTTTACGGCCTAAGTCCGAATTGATCGCTGGAAGATTTGCCTCTTGTCAGGTCTCGTGCTTGAGAAACATATCTGCTGAAATATTCAAGTCATTATAAACGCATAACAGGCTTTTTAATTTTTTGAATTATGCTGCCAGTGATGAAGGTCAAGCCAGAAAAGACCCTTCTGATGCACATTTTCATCATCATCAAATTCCCTAAATGTGCTTTTTCTAGGAAATTACTCAACTACCGGGTAAATTCCTTTTCCCAATATTTCCATTTTTTTTAGAAACTAAATTATCCAACACAAATATTTGTTTACGACAAATTGTTCTTTAAGCACGAAAGGACTAAAACTTTAAAATTAGAAACGAACCCATCAAATTTACAAGATGTATACTTTGGTACGCCATACGCACGTTTCGCCTACACAAGGCTCATCAGTTGCGATCGAATCAAAATACTAGTAATTGGAAGGCCAAATCAAGTACAAAATTGAAAAGTATTGAGAACCCAACATACTACAAACCTTTGCCAAACACATCAAGATAATCATTGTCTAGAACATCCAATTATTTTTATTTCGACAAATTCGAAGGTGTTTAAACAATAAATTCATACAATATTTACCTTATAAATGATATTTCTTGTGAGCATAGAAGAACTGACTTCTGGTTTAATGATACTCTCGGGAACGAAACGTCCACCAACACAGGCATCCGTCCAGTGGTTCTAAACATCTTCAACGATACCAGGATTATAATTCAGTACGACAGACGCACAAAACCAATTGATTTTCCATTTATTGTCAATTTCAAAGTCACCTGAGATGACACCTATTCTCATTTATTCATTTCATGAGTGTATTCCTCAAATTCTTTTTTAGTGTTGCTCGGTTGTTAGTTTATTTTTTGTATATCATGGCGGACACCATTTCTTTCTTTCTTGTTTGTCAGCTTGGTTTTTTTTTTAATCATTTTCGGTCAATTAGATTTACTTGTTGTATCTGTTATGTCAGCAGAAACTTCTTTTTTTTTTTAAACTTAATCGTCATCAATCAACATTCGCATTTTAGTAATCAACTAATAATTATTACTTATATTGTGATTTTTTTTTTACTTTACCTTTAAGTGAAAAATAAAGAGTAGCGATAATAGACTCGTCATCCAAAAGAGGAAAACAAACAAGTTTTTTAAGGCGGCATATTTGTATTCTGGGAAATATTTGTACAATCCTTGTGTGTGATTCAATAAAATGCGTCATTCAGGTTTTAGCTTAGCTTTAATTAGCCGGCCTGTGTTTTGTTTTCATTTTGGAAGTTAGTTTTTCTATTTATCACTATTTTACCATATGACGTAAGTGTATTAATGAACTCCAGACTATAATTGTAAATCAAAAACTGAATATTACGATTGCAAATGAATCTCTTTTTAGGCTCAATATAAAAATTGAGGAAACGCAACTATTCTAAACAAACAAATCATTTACAATGATAAAGCTCCTTGTCGGGGTCATCAATTTAAAAAAGAATGTTACGCCAGCTGGTATTTATCTATTATGCAATCCGAACAAATAATTGTAGAGTGACAGGTGTATTTATAATTATTTAAGGATAACTCATATAATGCCTTTCTTTAAACACATAATAATGAACATTATGTTAGAGTAATTCAATTAAGATGATTTTCAAATTATACTTTTAAAATTTACAGGAAGAATAAAAACAATGATTCACACGATATCGAATTGTGTAATATAGATTAACCTTCATTGTCACTTTCGTAATTTGGTCATCAATGTCGAAAATGATGAGATTTACCTAAATATTAACTAAAAAAATAGGATAACAAGGTGTGGTATGATTGCCAATGAGACAACTCTCCACTAGAAACTAAGATGGCGTTGAAGTTAACATCTATAGGTCATCGTTCGGCCTTCAACAATGAGCAAACATATTCGGCAATGACACGAAGTTTGCTTATCATGTTAATTTGCCATTCATTACGAGTAAACGGCAACAGTCTACCAAATCAATAGTAATTCAAAATAGTATCAACAACAAAACTATGCTGCAAGATTAATGCATGTTGTAATAAAACCCTGTCATTTTATAGAAAAAAAGGTTGATATCTACTGCTCGCCCGCTGTCATAGCTGAAGTAATCAAGGAAATGTTCTTTATTTAGAATACCGTGGGTTTATAAGAGATTAGTCGTGTACGTTTATGCAATGTTTTCATGTATTGAAAAAAAGGTAGTTAACAGGTTGATATCAGTTCAATGTCCTAGCTATTTATATTTTCTTTATGACTTTCTAGTTAAGGTTTGCGTATACAATTGAACAACTATTAGTAGTTCACAATCATTTAGGGGCTATTCATATTTTATTTCTAATACCAATATCATTTTTATTGTAAATTACGTGCGTCTGGATTCAGATTCATAAAATACGCTCATCAGTTGCGATCGAATCAAATCAATTGTTATCAAAGGTACCAGGATTATAATTTAGACGCGCGTTTCGTCTACATAAGACTCATCAGTGACGCTCAAATCAAAATAGGTATGAAGCCAAACAAGTACAAAGTTGAAGAGCATTGAGGATCCAAAAAGTTGTGCCAAATAAGGCTAAGGTTATCTATTCCTGGGTTAAGAAAATCCTTAGTTTTTCGAAAAATGTAAAGTTTTGTAACAGGAAATTTATAAAAATGACCATAAAATTGGTGTATAAATACAAACAAAATGAGCAGAAGACCTCTTAAGACTCGTTTAATGGAAATGAAATGAAAGGAGTTGTGAGGTAAACGGCAATCCATTTAAACAAATTGTATCTGAAAAACTGAAAATGACTGAATAATTTATTGATCAGTCTTTTAAGAGTTATTTGTATCAAAGAAACCGTGTCATATCAAAGTTGAGTTACTAGTCATATTGAGTAACACACGCATCATCACAACAAAAGAATATGCTCTGTTGAAGTACTCAGATCAACTTACGACAACCTAAAGACATCAAAAATCAAAACAGGGCAACATTTAGTCATGTATCTTTATAATGCACTGATTATGAGTCTTAAAATCCCTTTGTTACAACATTGAAAACAAAAAAAAAGTCATATTTAAATATACACCCCACGGTTAATCTAATTCTATCAGAGCCTGCTAATTGATTTAAGTGTGCATGGTTTGCCTTTACAGAAATATAATTCTTGAATTATTTGTGCGCTAGATGCTAATTTTCTGCAATGGCAAATAGACCCAGACTCATTATCTTGTCTTTATTAATCATTTAATGTGTGCCATCGGATGTTATAGCATCAAATAAACCTAATCATTACCTTCGTAGGAAGTTACGTAAATGAAGCATCAGAAGTTGTTCTTTTAGGAATAGATAAACCAAGGTTACAAAATAAAATCTCGATACATTGCATTAACTTAAAAGGGAACGAAACCGAGTGCGTCGAGAGCTATGTCTATGGTAGACCTATATTTTTTCGAAGTATCGATTCTACTTGATATCGGGATATTGGTTCTCAGTCATATCTTACCAGGAAGTTAATATAAATTGAAAATCACCGGAACGGATTAATGAACAAATGTCAGTATGTTCCGTAAGGCTTTGATTAAATCTTAATATTGGTACTTTATTGCAAGCGTACGATCTGTATTGTTTCTTAATTATGAGCTATAAACATCAAGATGTTTGTTCTTCTGTGAAGGTTTTAAAACATTTCAAACAAATATAACTTACTGGGGTTTTTCATTCGCATGATTCGATAGCAGTCACTATCGTTTATATTAACGACTGATGGTTATATTGATGATCTACAATCAACATAGAAGCTGGCATATTAGATGCATTAACTTGTTAATTTACTCTTTTGATATGTTATTTGTTAATTTACCCTTTTGAAGTGTTATTTGTTATTTTACTCTTTTGATGTGTTATTTGTTAATTTACTCTGTTGATGTGTTATTTGTTAATTAACTCTTTTGATTTGTTATTTGTTAATTTACTCTATTGATGTGTTATTTGTATGCAAGAGTGACACCCCTTTGTACTATATTCCAATTCCAACAAGTCCTGCGAATCAATGAGTTTTATGTCGCCCTTGAGCAGGTTTATTAATTCACTTTACATATAGTTTAATCAAATACTCACAAAATTGTTAAATTCAATAGAATTAAGTATTAATAGTTCGTTTACTAACTTATTCAACTAATTTATATTTACAGTTGTATTTATTTGTTTTGAAACGTGTACAATATCATATATCAATACAAAAAAAAGAACATTCATATTGTTATTTAGCTAAAATGATTTCTCTTTAGGCGGCCAATTCCAAAAGTAAGGGCAGTGTATCTGCTACGAACTAATCATGTTTATTCTTAAAGTCGCAGTATTGAAACTAATTAAATTTTGTGTATACGGTTTACTTTGTATTTTATGTAAATAATTACTGTGCATAACACATGTTTTATTTGACATCTGTAGTCCATCTATTAGTCAGGAATGAACTGCTAAAGATGTTGTCCGCCCTTTATGCCACCAAAGAACTAGTTTATCGATTAATTTTCTTTCTGTAATTAAGTTCAATAAAAACAGACAAAACTATGTCCATTAACAATCACAAAAAAACTAAGCATGCAATCACAGGTTTCAAAACAAGTGAGAAATTGAAATTTGTTTGAAATCAATTGGAGATATTGCATTTCAAAATAATTTTAAACGAGGTTTTGTGCACTTAATAACTTATCGAAATTGAATATTTAAGAATTGGTACGAAGTGATATACAATGCTGAAGAGTTGTTAACCCGATATTGCTTATAGAAACGTTTTCTTTTGTACAAAAAATATCATTCTAGGAAACTCTGTTTTTTTACTTAACAGTGTAATGGTATAAGCCTGTTTCCGATGTCACATTTTGATTAAAATCAGAAGTTTTCAAATTTTTCTACTCTTCAAAGTGGGGTCAAAATTAAAGAAATAAAATTCAGGAAAGACATTGCCAAATGAATAATTAGTTCGTTATGACCTTTTTGAGTCACTGTTGACCAAACGAATAGACAATGGTAATGTCTCAATTTCGTTAAATATTGCATAATAGGGCAAACATTATGGAATTTATCATACCACGTATTGTTATATTTATATATAACTTCGTTCATTGAGATTTGATTTACATATTTTATGTGGAATAAAGATAACTTGCCAATACCAAGAAAAATATTCATATCAGCCTGCCTTAGGAGTGAACTTACTGTATATATTTTACTTGACTGACGTTAATGAAATGAACAATCGACCATTTAATGA
Organism: Mytilus californianus; assembly: GCF_021869535.1. Taxonomy (NCBI): domain Eukaryota; kingdom Metazoa; phylum Mollusca; class Bivalvia; order Mytilida; family Mytilidae; genus Mytilus; species Mytilus californianus. The sequence goes on from NW_026262712.1 coordinate 28,042,246, forward strand.
TATATGATACTCGATCTACGATGTTTCATGTACGAAATATATTGTATTTATCAATTTATATTTTATAAGATTGATGTTGCATATTCGGCGATCTTTTACCTATTCAGTTCTTATAATATTGTACAAAATTATACACAAGAAGTGTACATCAATTCCGTTGTAACGGTAGTTTTAGTTCATTATTCTTTATCATGTTTCGGGACTGCTATATATAACCAAAATGAATTATTATAAACTGCATATGATCTCTTTTGTTAATTATGAAACCAAATATAGCCTTTATCCAGAACGCCTGGCTATGGATGTTTAATAACCTTAATTAAATCTGAAATTAGATAATTTAAATGTAGTAATAGATCTACGTCAATCTGAATTAGTGTCTTTTGTTTGTTTATTAACAAGAATTTAATAATCCATGTTATTAGTCGATATTATCTAAACTTATGACGTTAGTCAAACCACATTACAATACAATAAACAGTAATTAGATTTGCCCGTTATTTAATCAAAGTTTTAATACGTTTATGCTTTTGGTGATTTACATTGCAAAGGAGGTAGACGACTATGTATATAAAGGTCGATCAGTACAGAAAAGAAAACACAAAACACAAAACCAATCATAAAGACAAAAAAGCTTCTCAATACAATAAAAATTGAGCATCATGATCCTGAGAAACTTGTGTATACTAAGGGGATCTTATGATGATAATTCCTACTTTATTAATGGCATCAGTCGTGTTGTTCATGACTAATACAAAGTTTAAAAATTTTTCAGGAACAACAACACGAGGATAAGTATATCGATGCAAAATACAAAACTAACCGACAGCTATATATAGTCATCTATGACACAGGTCAAAGAAATCAAACTTTATAACAATTATATGTTTGACAATGAGACAAATATCTACCAGATGACACAAGAAGAGGATGTAAACAACAATGGTTGACAGTACGGCCTTCAACAATGAGCAAAAGCCGAACCATATCATAAGCTTGAAAAGGTCACATGTTTACTCATGATGATATGGCTTCGACATTACTATTGAACCACTGATTATTGTTATCCAACTGCACCTCATTTAGTTTTATCTTTTTAAAATCATCTTAAGATAAACATCTGTAAAAAACGAAATGAATAGTACTCAGTGTTCGCGTAAATAAAAATTTGAATAACGGTTCTTTATATCAATGTTGTATGCTAGAATTTTCATTAAATATGAACATTTGTATAGAATTGAATAGTCTTTGGTTTCGGTGTAGTATTTTGTGAACAGATTCGTGTCTTTTATTTTTCTCGCATTTTCCATTGTATTTTCTGTTCCTGTTGTCACTCATGGGTATTATCTGGACGAATCACGCCATGAGATGTTAAAATAGGACAATACATAGAAGGAACAAATGTTAGGTTTTATACAAAACACATATTGCATAGAAATTAAAGTCTCTAGCTTTGTTTTAGTGTTTTGTGGAACTGATTAGTGTCGTTGTGTTGTTTTTCGTTGTGTCCATTAAATTGTTTGTTTTCTGTCGCCACTTATAGGTCTTATTATGACGAAACACACATCTGGCATTTACATTTGCATTTAAAAGCATGGTATCGTTAATGAGATGTTTCTTTCCTCTGTTCCTCTTTCTGATCTTGTATTGTCCTCTTGGTACAATGGAGTAAATTTGTGATGAATAATCATTAAAGAAAGTTCAAGTACGATTATTTGTTAAAAGAAGAACAACTTTTGTTTATTTTCATGTTTATTTTTATTCGAACACTGTATCTCGATTCCTATAAAGTAATGAGTCAAGATCAAAATTATGATATAAAATATACCATATGTTGAGATAACTACTTTAAATAATTTTGGGATTATTAAATAAACTATAGTATCCTATAACACACAGGTACTTGCATATATAAGCAACAACATATTCAAGATTATTTTGTATATTCAAATGGAACGACTTTTCATTTATAAACCGTCACCAATAATTTAGCATTTTAATTATACACAAATAGTTTCTTTTCTGTACAAGATTACAATTTCAGTGTTTAACAGTGACAATTCAAATACTTTACATTGATTTTTGCTGCTTATCAGTCAAGACTGATCAGGTTGGAATCACAATAACATGTCACCATAGGATGATATGTTTTCATGGAGGTCCTTATCTGGAACGTTGACACATTAAAACTTCTTTTGATAAAGAACAAAGCAAATATTTCTAATGATATGGGCTGCTTATGATAGTTAATTTGTTTGCATTATTAGATCATCTTAAATTTATTATTAATATCATGCAAATTACACCATTTATCATATAAATCGTATTTAGTTTTCTTTGGTGAAAAAAGTTTTACGAATTTAAAACAGTCATCAGTTTGATATATTGTGCATGTTGTAATTAAATTCAATATGATCATTAAGTCAATATATAAATACTACATATGTTTCGTTGTACGTCAACGGAAGGAACTGTTATTTCAGCTACTTTTCATGATGATTTGCTAGGATTTTGAGATTCCGAAGGATAGTTAATTCTAAATTCCTGTCTTCTATCACAGATTATATGTACGTTTGAAAGTCGGAATTATTGATTTTTAATAGTGATACAAAAAAACTGCATATTTGTCACGTATTTTTTTTTTTCAAATAGCCTTTTCATTGGTTTATCATTCAAATAATTCTTTGCTTAATTTTTTTGTGGATGTTGCCTTCTAAAACATAATTGATTTAAAATAGAATAAACACCAACTTGGCAGAAGTTAAGATGCAAAATACAAAAAGGTCAATAGATGATTTGTAATCTGATATCATTGGTATTATCATAAGTCTATGTTTCATATACCAATATCCATGGCTATTTGATCTTCACATTGAGTATACAAGACGAATCTTAAAATCTGGCTGTAATAGACGATTAATCGAGCGTATGACCAATGTTGAATAATCATTGGATTACATAAGCAATAGGACGAAACAATGTTGATTTCATAGATCCTGCTCTACCGCTGACATCAGTCACAATGAACATGACCATTAAAGATTCGATGAAACATAACGTTTGCACTTTTTACAATCATGCACTTGAAAGTGTGTATTTAAAAATCATCAATAGAATACATTAGAATTGTCAATGATGATAACGCTTTATCAATTCCGCGCCTTTTTATTTACCTTTGTCGGAAACATGAGGAACGCTATATCTGCAACATTTGAAAGCATAGTATGTGTAAGACCTTATAAACACGTGAAAAGCTATATAACTAAAAGAGACAAAATATCTTGCCAAATTCATCTTAGGTTTACTTTCTTAAAGAGTTGAAACACTAGTTTCTTCATGATTTAAGACAGGGGATTTATTACCATTGTTTTTCAAATATCCTGTCATTTACGAGGCACTGAGTACTGAGTTAAAATATATTTTTTATATTTTTTTATAAATAAAAAAAAAACGATACATTTGACATATATTTATCAGATTTTTCTTTAAATTTAACCATGATTATAAAGTTTTATTTTTAGTTTTTTCAACGAACTGTTAATAAATCATGAAACTGTTTATTACAATAATTCTCAAACACTGTAATCAAAATGTATTCCTGGTTATGTTTTATATATGGTTAACAGTATAAACGAAATATCTAACTGGATCGATCCTCAACATGTACAATATTTAACCGGGCGACGTGTGATAGATCTGTAAAATCTGGTTTCTGACTGTATAGTTATCCTAAAATCTTAAAATAAGCAAGTTTAAACAAGGTATTTGTAGTTACAAACTAATTTATTGTTATGTGTATGCATGCCGTTGTTTGATTCTATTCATACATGAAGACAACCAATATTTTTTTATGAGCATGAAACAAAGATCAATCAGACATACAGTTTTATCATTAATTAAGATTATCTATTACTGTATTGTATTAAAATAATCATTGTTATTATTATAATTGCCATTATTTTTATTATAATTATTTACTAATTTTCTTTGCACACTATCAATTAACCTTCATATATATTTTCTATAATGACGACTTAGATGATCAGTTTTATCATATCAGATTGTCAGGTAGAATTCTGGCATTCATAAGAAGATATATGATTACTCGCTTCTATACGTATATCATAACTGTACATGTTCATCAAAGGTGCCTTGAACAGAAAAGAAACTAAGCTTGCACTGCTTAGCGTACTTTTACAAATACATCTGATAATAATTAGTTTATACATTTTATCTAGAATTTATTGTTTCATTAACTTTCCAATACAAAGTTTACTATGCTCATTCTTCATTTAAATATGTTTGAAAGTATATTAATTTCTCTGTCATAATAAACTGACCCGAAATCCAAAGAAAAACGAGAAGCAGTCAAAATATTAAATTTCTTCAGTTGAGAAAACGCTTTACCATCAGATCATGCAGATTGCTTAAATCTAAAATTGATTCTATAAATAATATTTTACTCCTATTTCGATTTTAAGCATTATTAAACAATCAAAATGTAATGCAGGCATTTGGTTCATTAAAATATCTTAGATTGTGACTAAACAATGGCAGATCTTTGATTGTTTCTGTCATTTATGTTCGTAACTTTTGGAGATTTAAGGTCTGATATAGTTTATAGACACTTTTCTATTGTTGAATGCTATATGTTTTCGTCATGATATATGTTGGTTACTTGTGTCGTGTGTTTGCTGTCTGCTTGACATTTACGCAATTGGTACTTCAATATTTCCCCTGCCGCCGAAGCTTCTGGCTCCTTTTAGAGTCCATTTGATTGTCTAGGTGTGAGTGTGTTACCTTGAGTTCTATCGTCTTAAGAAAGATATATGTTATTCGAACTGTAAAATGTATACCCCATATTACCAAAATTGTAAACATCTATTTCAGTAAGAATCAAGTTCAAAAAGGTTTATTGTAGTTTTGTTTTGATAAAAACATGTTTTTGTTGCACCAGTATTTTTGCCTCTCAAGGATAAACCAAAATCCTTATGATTTCAAACTCGTAATTGGGTTCTATTATTGTCGGGTTATGTCAAATGGAAATTAAATTCCTTATTCGCAAAATGTTTTCGTTATCATGGTAATACTACGTAAATCTGCCTGTACACATATGGCATGTTCACTGTATAATTACAAAATTTAATACTTGGAAGTCTGGCTTCACAAAAATTATCCTTTTCAACATTATAGATAACAGCTTTTATACTTAATTCAAATTATAAAATTGAGAATAAAAACGGGGAATGCGTCAAAGAGACAACAACCGGACCATAGATTTCCAATTCTCTTCGTTTAAAACTATAATATTTGATTCCATTGACAAGGAATACATTTTATTTTTCTGTAATCTTATTTTTAATTCTTTTGCATCTAATCAGCTTATATTTCAATTCAATCAAATCGAATGCTACAAAGTGCATGACGGAAATGTCTGATAATGAAAGTACATGAAGTAAATGACTGATATTAATATATCAGTACACGCCGTCTACACGTGTTGTAATATGGAGCTTGGTATATATGAGAAGTAACCTGTTACGACCCACAAATGACTATTGTTACAAAAATGTTGGTCCTTTATTTAAGTTTACATCGGAACTTTTTGTATTTCTTTTACTGGCATGGCATTTTTGTTTAAACAAAATTCCCATTACCAAAAACCTTGAATTCATGACGCTGTTAGACAATAAATATTCTTTTCAGTGCCAGTTCAATCATGTATATAATTTAAACAATGTGACAAATGAAACTCTTAAATATCCGAGACAGCATACACGACAAAAATATTTCTCACTAAAACTTATTTTAAATACTGCAAATTGTTCATTAGTTACGCTATAATTCAGATTTTATCATTTCTAAAAAACACGATAATTGTATTAATTTGCAAATGCTTAAAACTCACGACAATGTTTTATTTGATGAAGCTTAAATGATTTTATCCATAAGAGTTTTTATCAAGCATACTAATGGATGTATAGAAATCTGGATGATAATCCTATCGATCGATTTTTACCAATTGTTACTCTCATATAAGCAGAAAATTAACGGAAATTTTATATTAGCTTTAAAGACCTTGGTGCTTGAGCATGAACATAGATATTATTCGGCTGAAATATTTCATGATTATGTTTTTAAGTATCATAAAGTATTGATGTTTTAGAAATGTAGCTACACTATTTTAGAATATAATGCTATTGACACCTGACGCCTTCTGTTGCGTAACTTGTATGACAACTACAGGAAAATGATCATATGTCAGTGTTTGATAATTCATATTAAGCTTGATACTAAATCAACAATATCTGTACTATCGTATTCGAGAAAAGTCATTTGAACAACTACCGCTTGATTGACACGTAGAGAAGTAACTTTTATATAATACTTATTATCACCGGTTGATTTCTACGAAAAGATTACAAGAACCAACAATGTGTATTTTAGGAAACCATTCAGGAGTAATCTTCAATCAAACGTCTGACACTTTATTTAAAACTTTGGAAACTTCTCTGTATGTTTACATTTTACCCGTTATTGTGGTAACAGGATCTATCGGTAATGTAGCAGCTTTAGCCATTTTTTGGAAAGGAAAATTCCGACATCTTTCGGTCGGTGTTTACATGAGGGTATATTCAATCATCAACTTGCTGAACTTGTTTTTAATATTTGGCCAATCTTGGATAGTTGACACTTTTTCGACAAACAGCATTGATAACTTATCAGGTTGGACATGCAAGGTATGGAATTTCTTCTACCGAGTTATAAGCTACTCTTGTGTATGGTTAATCGTCGGATTGACAGTAGACAGGTATCTATATGTCTGTCATCCACTGGATGCCAAGAGACTATGCACCGTTTTCCTCGCAAAAATAGCCATTGCTTTTATTTTTGTTGGTTTAACCGTGGTCAGTGTTCATGCGATGTGGTCTTATCTTATAATGGATGGGAAATGTATAATGGACCCATGCCAGGATTTACATATAACAATATGGCGCTGGATAACTATGAGTGTTTACTGTTTTGTTCCATTTTGTGCTCTATTCATTTTAAATATTCGGTTGATAATAGGTGTATATAAACGGAAACAGAAACTCGAAAAAGCTCAACGAAACTATGATTTTGTAAGTGCAACTCTTGCCATTTCGGTAATGTACCTGGCACTTAACTTACCTGGAACAATAACAAATATTAAGGAATATGTTGATTGGCCGAGTTATGTTAGTATTGAGAGGGTAATATCCGACTTTTTATCTTGTGGAAACCCGACAGCATTTTTCTTTTTATGTCTTATATTTTCAAAGACATTCCGTAATGAGTTAGTACTTCGCTTGAGAAAAAAATCTAAAGTTAGCAAGCCCATCAATATGAACATGACCGGCATTAATAAATACGAGTATATCGAATGTGCCTCTGAAACATTTGTCTAATATCAAACTGTTATTTAAAGGTATGTAGCTTTATGAACTCTAATAAAAAAAAAATGTAAATACTTATTATTTTCAATATTATCAGTGTTATATTCATTTTTCTTTTTCGAACATTTTTATTTCGTTTTCCTTGTGGAATTGTTCATTTACATGTGATATTCGTTTTGCTTACTAATGTTTTCTGTTTACTAACAACCACCAATGTTTGTTTTATTATGTGTCCAGTACATTAAACAATATTTTCTTAGACGTTCGTCTCGCCTATATCTCTTTGATACTGTTTAAAGTCAATAGAGCTGATGTTATGCCAGGCTCTTTGTTTTCTATATTTATTATGAATATTAATAATTAGTATCATTTATGATTTTAATTATTATTTAAGTTGCTGTTATAAAACAATTCTTAAATTTGAAATGCGTTTATTTCGATTTTGTATAGCCAATTAGAAGGAAAGCTTAAACTTTTTTATTTAACTTAGCTTTTACTGAATCAGCTAAAACAACGACTTCACAGATCTGATTAAAGGACTGCCAGCAAAATGTCCTAAAAATACTGGTAATGCTAATCAATGGTTAACTGCTTTACGATTTACTCAAATCAAAACGGATACAGAATTGAAAGATTAAACAAACCTGCTGAAGCATTTGAGATCACCCCCAAATAATAGTCATATTAATGAAAATGTTACTTTCCTTAGTAAACTAATGTCATGCCTGTAAGGGGGAAAAAAATAACACCACAAGTGATTATAAACCAAGTATTGTAACTGTTGAATTTACATATACAGATAGGCAGTATATGTTTTTCCAAAAAAGGATTATTATTCATGTATCGCTATACACTTTTTTGTGGTTAAAAGTAGTTCGATAGCAGGTTTACCTCGATATTCAAGAAATGGTAAGGTTGTTTACTGAAATCAGTATCATGTTTCCATGAACATACAGACAAACACTCAATCACATACACATACATTGCAATGCGTCTGTGGAGTTAAAAGACTCATCCGGTTTGAATATAAGCACGATTTCGCTGACAATTAGTCGAAAAAAAAAAACCCAAATCGAAACTTCAATTATTTCTTTTTTCCGATGTTATACCTGTACCTTTTATAAAACCAGGTTTAATCCACCATTTTCTACATAAAGAAATGCCTATCCCAAGTCAGGATTATGGTATTTGTTTTCCATTCGTTTGGTGTGTTGGAGCTTTTCATTTTGCCATTTCATAAGGGACTTGAATTTTCCTTGGAGTTCGGTATTTTTGTCATTTTACTTTTTACAGTATACATTTTGTAAGTTAATTTATTGTTGGATGTGTTTCCTTATCCAGCATAATAACACCCGGATAATGCTGTTCTCAGACTGTGTATTACGGATTACCCCTAATCGATTTGCAGTGTTATGATTGTACACTATTAATGTAATAGATTTTGAACTAAATTTCAGTAACTGCGAATATTCTTGGTCAGAGATTTTGTGTCCTTGTCTTTTTGTGCTCTATTCATTTTAAATATTCGGTTGATAATAGGTGTATATAAACGGAAACAGAAACTCGAAAAAGCTCAACGAAACTATGATTTTGTAAGTGCAACTCTTGCCATTTCGGTAATGTACCTGGCACTTAACTTACCTGGAGCAATAACAAATATTAAGGAATATGTTGATTGGCCGAGTTATGTTAGTATTGAGAGGGTAATATCCGACTTTTTATCTTGTGGAAACCCGACAGCATTTTTCTTTTTATGTCTTATATTTTCAAAGACATTCCGTAATGAGTTAGTACTTCGCTTGAGAAAAAAATCTAAAGTTAGCAAGCCCATCAATATGAACATGACCGGCATTAATAAATACGAGTATATCGAATGTGCCTCTGAAACATTTGTCTAATATCAAACTGTTATTTAAAGGTATGTAGCTTTATGAACTCTAATAAAAAAAAAATGTAAAATGTTCTCAGACTGTGTATTACGGATTACCCCTAATCGATTTGCAGTGCTATGATTTAAAAAAAAAATATGACTGCTCCTTTATATCATTTTTTTTTTACTTCTATTATTATCATGTGTTTAATTATTATTTGTACTGAATCAGAAGTCATTAGTATTATCATTATCATTGGTATCCTTGATCTTGTTGTTTTTGTTTTAGTTGTTGTTTTGAAGTTAATATCCCTTTTTATTTCCATTTTGATTAATAGTCTTAAACATGTTGAAATATACAAATATAAATAAGTAGATCATTTTCAACTCTGTTAAGTACGCGTTACGGATTATTAGCGGCATCAATATTTAATGTTCTTACATATTAAACCCTAACCACGAAACATAATTATATCGCGTATATCATATCCCATACCGTTTAACACAAAAACACGTCAATTGCTGTATCAATAATCTATAAACATGTTATAAAACGTATTACTAATGGTATTATTAACGCAAGATAATATGATCATATCAGTCTGAAACAACAATCATAACTACAAATAATTGATTTTCAATTCATAATTTAACTTGTTTGAAAACATTATATTGAAACATGATAGAAAAAGGTAACAGTCACATTTGATGTGCTCAAACAATTACATCAATTCAAAAATGAATGTAAAATCTATGACATAATCCTTTCACAATACTTTAGATAATCCAGCTAAACTAACCTGTAAATCAGTGGTTGTCATTGGTTACTGTGTGCCATATTTGTTTTTTCGTTTATTGTTTTATCAAGCCGCTACTTTTTTGTTAAAAATGTTTTACTTTCTGTCATTTCGTAGCATTTTGTAGCTGACTATTGATCAAATACCTTCGCTTATTTAAATCCTGGTCATTTGAACTCTGGTGAACAATTGTCTCATTGAAATCATTATACTATTCCTTATTTCATTTTGATCGATACCATGTAATAAAATATGAAAACCAAACCTTTAGCTAAAATGTCAAGCTGTCAAAACTAGTAAAAGGTGGTTAAGGATACCAAAAGGGATTGCAAAATAGTTGTCATTGAAAACATATAAAACTATGGTCAAATGAAATTAGGCCAGCTGGAAATCCAAACAGCACTACGGAAAAAGCTAAATATTGAACAAAACAAACCCCAACGGAATACGAGTTTTTTGTTTTATATTTATGGATGAATTTATTGCTTGTGTCTTTGGAGAAGACATGTTGGGAAATTTAATCTATTCTGTGAAAATATACAATAACCCATTAAAAGCGGATTTGTATCTTAAAAAATAATTCGAAGTAAAATAAACATTACATTTTAGAAAGCAAATACATTCAGTGTAACGGAATTGATTTGGAATGATATACTCATACAGTTGTTTTTGTCTAATTTAAGAGGTCAATGTCGCTTTGTCTGTTTCAAATAAAAATAGCATTATGCTGTACGATGTCCATGTGATATTAACTATTTAAACAAATATTATTACGAACTGGACACTTAAATTGATATTTTGTCGCAAGTGTATAATAAATAAACTCATCATAGAATACCTAGATCAAAACTGTGTACGTCTGACGGGTGTTTCGTCTACAAAAGACTCATTAGTAACGCCAGACAAAAACAAGTTAAAGTACGAGGACACGAAATTCCGCAAGGTATTGCCAGACACATCTAAGGTAATTTATTCCTTTGGTAGACAATCCTTAGTACTTCTTTAAAATTCTAATGTTAGTAAACAATTCATAATTATAAACTGAACAGTGATAATTCATGTCAGCACAAATGTGCTGACTACTAGGCTGGTGATAAATAGATAACCAGTTTTAACCGCACAAGAAGTTTAATAAAAAGAACCCATTAGATGGCTTTCTTTTTCAAATTGCATTTACAAAGCTTTGATTGACATTGACCTTTTTGTATATACTTTTAGTTTTCTGTCTAACGGACACTTTTTTCAATTTTGGTAACGACCAAAGAAAAGAAAATAATATTCGAAACGTGACGTGTCCATTTAATTAGCGACAATTAAAAAATTCCAATGCCACGTTCATCAAACATGATATTTTCATTGTCAATTTGAAATGATAATACTTCATTACAACGACAAAGTAAGATCTTTAATCGGATTAGTATACTTTCAGTGAATATTACATAGGGTTGTAACAATATATTTTTTAAACAATCCTTATTTGATATTCTCTTTCATTGTCGTGTCCTATTATTTCATTTTTGTACTAGTCAACATCTGAATTCCCGTCCATTTACACTTCATTCTTCAAGTGTTTGACATGAGCATTTTTGTTTATTGATTTGTGCGTTGAAAGCAAATGGATTAAAAATGATAATTCAAGTAAACCAATATTTCATTGTCTTTACAATTTATATCTTACTATCAATTAATTCTAAAGCCATCCAGTAAATTTACATTCATCACTTTTAAACCTAATTAATTGCATTAGATTGAAACATTTTCCAAATTTGTCGTTGTTGAAAATTAGCAGTTTTTTGAAATTCAGATATTTAGCTTTTGAAATTGGGGTTATGGTTTTTAAACGTGCTGAAACAAAGTTACACACATCTGTTTCGGATAACCGTATTTCTTTAATATATTACAAAATTATCTTAATTTTACACATACATGTGAATTGGGACATTACTTCCAACTAATCAGCTTTTAATAATTTTTAACTTTAAATCTCATGGCCTCGAGCGTTCATGGTAAAAGGCATACCATCTACACGTGTTGTGGTCATGATATTCATATCTAACGTGTGATCACTGACATCCGATATAATGTTGCAAAACAATCACGTTCAGTCTTTCCATTGTCAATTGTTATAATACGATAAAGTTGTAAAACATTCACCTTTCGGTCTGTGACGTATTTTTGATATTTTTTGACAAAAAATGGTGAGTTACTTCACACTAGATATTCTTGAAGCCTTTCAAATACAACTCATTAACAAATAAATTGAACAAAAATGTCATCATCATTGCGTATTACTTGCGTTGATTTCATGTAGGGAAAACTTCTATTTACATATTACCCGTTGCGGCACGGATCCAATTACTTCGATCATACACATGGGTATTCATGTTTAGTTGGGTTTCATTCGACCTTCAATATATTTTCATTAGACAAACACTCATCATAATGTATGATACAAAAATAGGTGAGTGCATAAATGTACAAATATTTGTATTTTAACGCCTTGTGGGAAGAGCAAAATGATGTCAGAAAAATAATTAACGAAACTCTCATGGCAGAAATATAGGTTTGATAGTTGTTTCCATAACGTCTGGTTTCAGAATTTTCATTCATTTTCAAAACGAAAACACAATTTGAAATTAATGCTATCAGTATGTTCTGCAAAGTGGGTCGTAGGATGAGAGGCAAGACATTCGAGATGGTCGACTGTCACAAGAAAATGAGGGATCTTTGAAATATTGAAAGAATTTTGTCTTGCAACAGGTCAGCTACACACCCATCGAAGATCTGTTTCAAGAATTCTTTAATGCGCAGAGATCATGACCCTCTTAACACGAATTATCGAATTTAACCTTCGTTCATACACGTGGCACAACCAAACGCATTTCCCCTGTAACAAAAGTTATACAGATGGACGACAGAATAACGACGATATTACAACAATATCAAACATCAGTTAAGCAACAATTTTGTCGAGGCTAGTGGTCTTAGCAACGATACCACAATTCTACCTTATGATACAATATGTTTGTTTTTTGTCATGTACAAATTGAGTATGTGAACTTCACATCAAGATACATTAAATCAATGTAAAACTACACTTTAAAATTCAAAGAAGAAAACCTGAAATTTCAAAATGGATTAAAATCAATAACTCCTAAAGTTGTGTATATATTAAACAAATACATTTTAAATTTGAAAGAAAAAAAACTACTACATGTACACGTACAATGCATACAACAGAAAATAATGGATACGCGTACAGGATAGTTATTCCTTAATATATGTTTAAAAGGCAATACAATGTATACGTCAATCAGACAAGAAAGTCTTCAACAACTAACAGGTGTGTATACAACATGTAGAGGTCGCAATCGATCAGAGTCCAAACAAAAAATGTGAGTAAATTAAGCAGGAGCTATCCTCTTCATCGAATTCTCAAGCGAAACATATGAACACATCTGACGAGTTTCTTCGGTTAAAACAGGTACATACATTTATGCTGAGGGGTTAACGTAGTTTGTTCAAGGATGGTTGTTGTCGCATATATACCATGATTCTCTTGTCATCTGTAGAGGTAAAGCATAAAGTTACTATTACCTTGAAATTTCACTTGTTTGCCCATTTAAGCAAATGAGTTTGATGAGTAACACAATATTTACGTGTCAAATCTTTTGCCCAATCCTCCTTACATGCGATAACTTGTTTATATGGATGCTCGTTCTGTCTTGTTTTCATCGAACATTAAACAGAACAATGTGCCTTGAAATAATTGGCAAACGTACTTTAAACAAGTTATTGGGGAGATAAAGAATCAAATTCTATCAGTTGAATATTTATTAAAAATTTTAAATTTATCATCACAATATAAAACTTTGATTTGTTTCATTGTACATAAATATACTAGCACATATCGGAATAATTCATTAATTGGAAATTAACATGTTACTAAGATAAACAATAACAAAATCAACAGAAACATCTGATTTGCCAATAAGTGATTGATTATTTATTGATTAACGCCAATTTGTTAGTATCTCATTTACAAATTCAGAACTGAAACAAAATAAGCAGCCAATCAAGCAAGTCAGCTTTGCAACAATGTAATGTCCTCGAAATAACAAATCTCTATATATTTACCTCGGTATGTATAAAATGTATCAATCATAAGCAAATTTAGAAAACAATGCTTCTTTACATCTCTAATTTTAATCGTCTGAAACTTCGATGCCAAGTAGTAGATAAAAAGAACACTATTGTTATATTATAGTTCGTTTCTGTGTGTGTTGCATTGTAGTGTTGTGTTTCTGTTGTGTTGTTGTTCTCCTCTTATATTTGGTGTGTTTCCCTCAGTTTTAGTGTGAAACCCGGATTTGTATTTTTTTCTCAATCGATTTATGAATTTCGAATAGCGATATACTACTTTTGCCTTTATTTAAAACAAACACAGCACATGTGAAAGTAATTAATATTGTAAAATGTGTTATTGTCCATTTTCTAGATAATTCGAAACATGTATTTGCTATCATCAGAGACATGTGATAAAAAAAATCATAGATTTGACGACTTTATTTCAGGTTTTGATAACAAAATACGTCACCTTTAAGGTGGGTGGTTAAGGGTTATTTTCGTGCAACGTGATATGCCATTTTTATTTCACGTGCAGCCGTGAAAAGGGTTCGTTATTCACCGTGTTTCGTGAAATCGGTAAAAAGATCAACGTGCAAGAAATTTTTAATTGTTCGTTCATCGTGAAATGGCAATTTTATTTCGCGTTCTTCCATGCGATACCCCCCCCCCCCCTTTTACGCCCCTCTTTTAAGCCTTTAGATATTGCAATGGTACTGTATGTGATGAAAGAATGGAATTCACCATACATTGAGCATCGGAATTAACATTCCCTTACAAGTGTGATGATAAATCCAAAAATACAACACAACAAACCGAAACCATTCAAAGTATTGGAATATCCTTTGTCGCTTCATGTTTTTGTACAAATATTATGTCAGAAGGAACACTACCTTAAGTGAACAAAAATCATGAATTTAATCTTCTTTTTATGAAAATATACTTTACTTTAGTATGAAACACATCTTGGTGTACAGACCCTGATACATAACTCAGCCTTACGTACAATTCAATAACTTGGGTGTCGAATAAGTTCAAATCTGATAAATAAATATTGCCTTATCTAGATCTGTGTGATCTGTTATCGGGTATCAAAACCTTTGGAAATTAACAATTTGGCTTCCATTATATCTTAAAAGACGGATATATGAATGTTGTGATCAAAAGAAACCACCTGAGATTAATTCGATACTGTGGTCATTTGGTTTATTTGTACTTATATTTGAATTGTCGGCGTGCTAAAAATAATGTAAACATTTTGTTTGTCTGAAATGTATTTACATCTTGTGATTTCGGGGCCTTTTATTGCTCGATATACGGTGTGACATTAGCTAATTGTTTCAGACCGTACGGTGTTCTTGTTTTGCTTATTTAGATTCTCGTCATGTAAACTGTTGACAACCACCATACCACATCTTTACACCTCATACTGATTAAAACCGGATGGTTAAGAAGGAGTACTCTTATTTCAGTTGTTTTTTTTTTATCTCATCTTTTGTTTTTATGTTAGTTGTTTTTATCTCTTGTAGCGATCATTTGATTGTTAACCAAATTGCAACTGATTTTAAAAGTGTGCTGTTATACCACTGTCCCAAGTAAGGTGGCACTGTTTAACATCGCCATATTCTTTAATTGTATGTTCCAATTCAGAAGCCTATAATTCAGTGGTTGTCGTTGGTTCATGTTTGTCATATTTGTTTTTCGTGAATTATTTTGTTACAAATTAGGCAGTTATTTTTTTCTTTTAATTTCATGTTTTGCATGCATGTTGTCATGTACAACTTGAGTATGTGAACTTCACATCAAGATACATTTAATCAATGTAAAACTACACTTTAAAATTCAAAGAAGAAAACCTGAAATTTCAAAATGGATTAAAATCAATAACTCCTAAATTTGTGTATATATTAAACAAATACATTTTAAATTTGAAAGAAAAAAAACTACTACATGTACACGTACAATGCATACAACAGAAAATAATGGATACGCGTACAGGATAGTTATTCCTTAATATATGTTTAAAAGGCAATACAATGTATACGTCAATCAGACAAGAAAGTCTTCAACAACTAACAGGTGTGTATACAACATGTAGAGGTCGCAATCGATCAGAGTCCAAACAAAAAATGTGAGTAAATTAAGCAGGAGCTATCCTCTTCATCGAATTCTCAAGCGAAACATATGAACACATCTGACGAGTTTCTTCGGTTAAAACAGGTACATTCATTTATGCTGAGGGGTTATCGTAGTTTGTTCAAGGATGGTTGTTGTCGCATATATACCATGATTCTCTTGTCATCTGTAGAGGTAAAGCATAAGGTTACTATTACCTTGAAATTTCACTTGTTTGCCCATTTAAGCAAATGAGTTTGATGAGTAACACAATATTTACGTGTCAAATCTTTTGCCCAATCCTCCTTACATGCGATAACTTGTTTATATGGATGCTCGTTCTGTCTTGTTTTCATCGAACATTAAACAGAACAATGTGCCTTGAAATAATTGGCAAACGTACTTTAAACAAGTTATTGGGGAGATAAAGAATCAAATTCTATCAGTTGAATATTTATTAAAATTTTTAAATTTATCATCACAATATAAAACTTTGATTTGTTTCATTGTACATAAATATACTAGCACATATCGGAATAATTCATTAATTGGAAATTAACATGTTACTAAGATAAACAATAACAAAATCAACAGAAACATCTGATTTGCCAATAAGTGATTGATTATTTATTGATTAACGCCAATTTGTTAGTATCTCATTTACAAATTCAGAACTGAAACAAAATAAGTAGCCAATCAAGCAAGTAAGCTTTGCAACAATGTAATGTCCTCGAAATAACAAATCTCTATATATTTACCTCGGTATGTATAAAATGTATCAGTCATAAGCAAATTTAGAAAACAATGCTTCTTTACATCTCTAATTTTAATCGTCTGAAATTTCGATGCCAAGTAGTAGATAAAAAGAACACTATTGTTATATTATAGTTCGTTTCTGTGTGTGTTGCATTGTAGTGTTGTGTTTCTGTTGTGTTGTTGTTCTCCTCTTATATTTGGTGTGTTTCCCTCAGTTTTAGTGTGAAACCCGGATTTGTATTTTTTTCTCAATCGATTTATGAATTTCGAATAGCGATATACTACTTTTGCCTTTATTTAAAACAAACACAGCACATGTGAAAGTAATTAATATTGTAGTATGTGTTATTGTCCATTTTCTAGATAATTCGAAACATGTATTTGCTATCATCAGAGACATGTGATCAAAAAAATCATAGATTTGACGACTTTATTTCAGGTTTTGATAACAAAATACGTCACCTTCAAAGAGGGTGGTTAAGGGTTATTTTCGTGCAACGTGATATGCCATTTTTATTTCACGTGCAGCCGTGAAAAAGGTTCGTTATTCACCGTGTTTCGTGAAATCGGTAAAAAGATTAACGTGCAAGAAATTTTTAATTGTTCGTTCATCGTGAAATGGCAATTTTATTTCGCGTTCTTCCATGCGATACCCCCCCCCCCCCCCCCTTTACGCCCCTCTTTTAACCCTTTAGATATTGCAATGGTACTGTATGTGATGAAAGAATGGAATTCATCATACATTGAGCATCGGAATTAACATTCCCTTACAAGTGTGATGATAAATCCAAAAATACAACACAACAAACCGAAACCATTCAAAGTATTGGAATATCCTTTGTCGCTTCATGTTTTTGTACAAATATTATGTCAGAAGGAACACTACCTTAAGTGAACAAAAATCATGAATTTAATCTTCTTGTTATGAAAATATACTTTACTTTAGTATGAAACACATCTTGGTGTACAGACCCTGATACATAACTCAGCCTTACGTACAATTCAATAACTTGGGTGTCGAATTAGTTCAAATCTGATAAATAAATATTGCCTTTTCTAGATCTGTGTGATCTGTTATTGGGTATCAAAACCTTTGGAAATTAACAATTTGGCTTCCGTTATATCTTAAAAGACGGATATATGAATGTTGTGATCAAAAGAAACCACCTGAGATTAATTCGATACTATGGTCATTTGGTTTATTTGTACTTATATTTGAATTGTCGGCGTGCTAAAAATAATGTAAACATTTTGTTTGTTTGAAATGTATTTACATCTTGTGATTTCGGGGCCTTTTATTGCTCGATATACGGTGTGACATTAGCTAATTGTTTCAGACCGTACGGTGTTCTTGTTTTGCTTATTTAGATTCTCGTCATGTAAACTGTTGACAACCACCATACTACATCTTTACACCTCATACTGATTAATACCGGATGGTTAAGAAGGAGTACTCTTATTTCAGTTTTTTTTTTTTTTTTTATCTCATCTTTTGTTTTTATGTTAGTTGTTTTTATCTCTTGTAGCGATCATTTGATTGTTAACCAAATTGCAACTGATTTTAAAAGTGTGCTGTTATACCACTGTCCCAAGTAAGGTGGCACTGTTTAACATCGCCATATTCTTTAATTGTATGTTCCAATTCAGAAGCCTATAATTCAGTGGTTGTCGTTGGTTCATGTTTGTCATATTTGTTTTTCGTGAATTATTTTGTTACAAATTAGGCAGTTATTTTTTTCTTTTAATTTCATGTTTTGCATGCATGTTGTCATGTACAACTTGAGTATGTGAACTTCACATCAAGATACATTTAATCAATGTAAAACTACACTTTAAAATTCAAAGAAGAAAACCTGAAATTTCAAAATGGATTAAAATCAATAACTCCTAAATTTGTGTATATATTAAACAAATACATTTTAAATTTGAAAGAAAAAAAACTACTACATGTACACGTACAATGCATACAACAGAAAATAATGGATACGCGTACAGGATAGTTATTCCTTAATATATGTTTAAAAGGCAATACAATGTATACGTCAATCAGACAAGAAAGTCTTCAACAACTAACAGGTGTGTATACAACATGTAGAGGTCGCAATCGATCAGAGTCCAAACAAAAAATGTGAGTAAATTAAGCAGGAGCTATCCTCTTCATCGAATTCTCAAGCGAAACATATGAACACATCTGACGAGTTTCTTCGGTTAAAACAGGTACATTCATTTATGCTGAGGGGTTATCGTAGTTTGTTCAAGGATGGTTGTTGTCGCATATATACCATGATTCTCTTGTCATCTGTAGAGGTAAAGCATAAGGTTACTATTACCTTGAAATTTCACTTGTTTGCCCATTTAAGCAAATGAGTTTGATGAGTAACACAATATTTACGTGTCAAATCTTTTGCCCAATCCTCCTTACATGCGATAACTTGTTTATATGGATGCTCGTTCTGTCTTGTTTTCATCGAACATTAAACAGAACAATGTGCCTTGAAATAATTGGCAAACGTACTTTAAACAAGTTATTGGGGAGATAAAGAATCAAATTCTATCAGTTGAATATTTATTAAAATTTTTAAATTTATCATCACAATATAAAACTTTGATTTGTTTCATTGTACATAAATATACTAGCACATATCGGAATAATTCATTAATTGGAAATTAACATGTTACTAAGATAAACAATAACAAAATCAACAGAAACATCTGATTTGCCAATAAGTGATTGATTATTTATTGATTAACGCCAATTTGTTAGTATCTCATTTACAAATTCAGAACTGAAACAAAATAAGTAGCCAATCAAGCAAGTAAGCTTTGCAACAATGTAATGTCCTCGAAATAACAAATCTCTATATATTTACCTCGGTATGTATAAAATGTATCAGTCATAAGCAAATTTAGAAAACAATGCTTCTTTACATCTCTAATTTTAATCGTCTGAAATTTCGATGCCAAGTAGTAGATAAAAAGAACACTATTGTTATATTATAGTTCGTTTCTGTGTGTGTTGCA
This sequence comes from Mytilus californianus, assembly GCF_021869535.1. Classification (NCBI taxonomy): domain Eukaryota; kingdom Metazoa; phylum Mollusca; class Bivalvia; order Mytilida; family Mytilidae; genus Mytilus; species Mytilus californianus. The sequence goes on from NW_026262712.1 coordinate 28,062,348, forward strand.
TTGTAGTGTTGTGTTTCTGTTGTGTTGTTGTTCTCCTCTTATATTTGGTGTGTTTCCCTCAGTTTTAGTGTGAAACCCGGATTTGTATTTTTTTCTCAATCGATTTATGAATTTCGAATAGCGATATACTACTTTTGCCTTTATTTAAAACAAACACAGCACATGTGAAAGTAATTAATATTGTAGTATGTGTTATTGTCCATTTTCTAGATAATTCGAAACATGTATTTGCTATCATCAGAGACATGTGATCAAAAAAATCATAGATTTGACGACTTTATTTCAGGTTTTGATAACAAAATACGTCACCTTCAAAGAGGGTGGTTAAGGGTTATTTTCGTGCAACGTGATATGCCATTTTTATTTCACGTGCAGCCGTGAAAAAGGTTCGTTATTCACCGTGTTTCGTGAAATCGGTAAAAAGATTAACGTGCAAGAAATTTTTAATTGTTCGTTCATCGTGAAATGGCAATTTTATTTCGCGTTCTTCCATGCGATACCCCCCCCCCCCCTTTACGCCCCTCTTTTAACCCTTTAGATATTGCAATGGTACTGTATGTGATGAAAGAATGGAATTCATCATACATTGAGCATCGGAATTAACATTCCCTTACAAGTGTGATGATAAATCCAAAAATACAACACAACAAACCGAAACCATTCAAAGTATTGGAATATCCTTTGTCGCTTCATGTTTTTGTACAAATATTATGTCAGAAGGAACACTACCTTAAGTGAACAAAAATCATGAATTTAATCTTCTTGTTATGAAAATATACTTTACTTTAGTATGAAACACATCTTGGTGTACAGACCCTGATACATAACTCAGCCTTACGTACAATTCAATAACTTGGGTGTCGAATTAGTTCAAATCTGATAAATAAATATTGCCTTTTCTAGATCTGTGTGATCTGTTATTGGGTATCAAAACCTTTGGAAATTAACAATTTGGCTTCCGTTATATCTTAAAAGACGGATATATGAATGTTGTGATCAAAAGAAACCACCTGAGATTAATTCGATACTATGGTCATTTGGTTTATTTGTACTTATATTTGAATTGTCGGCGTGCTAAAAATAATGTAAACATTTTGTTTGTTTGAAATGTATTTACATCTTGTGATTTCGGGGCCTTTTATTGCTCGATATACGGTGTGACATTAGCTAATTGTTTCAGACCGTACGGTGTTCTTGTTTTGCTTATTTAGATTCTCGTCATGTAAACTGTTGACAACCACCATACTACATCTTTACACCTCATACTGATTAATACCGGATGGTTAAGAAGGAGTACTCTTATTTCAGTTTTTTTTTTTTTTTTTATCTCATCTTTTGTTTTTATGTTAGTTGTTTTTATCTCTTGTAGCGATCATTTGTTTGTTAACCCAATTGCAACTGATTTTAAAAGTGTGCTGTTATACCACTGTCCCAAGTAAGGTGGCGCTGTTTAACATCGCCATATTCTGTAATTGTATGTTCCAATTCAGAAGCCTATAATTCAGTGGTTGTCGTTGGTTCATGTTTGTCATATTTGTTTTTCGTGAATTATTTTGTTACAAATTAGGCAGTTATTTTTTTCTTTTAATTTCATGTTTTGCATGCCCGGGTCTTTTATAACTAACTATGAGTTATTGTTGTAACTCAATGATAAAGGCCGTACGGGTTTCCTATATTTACTTTTGATTATTTGGAGTCCCTAATGCTCTTCACCTTCGTACTTTATTCGGCCTTTTAATTTTATCTTTATTAGATTGTCATTGATGAGTGTTGTTTGTAAACGCGCGTCTAGCGTGCAAACTTTCAATCCTGGTATCTATGAAGAGTTTATTTACATCAACTTCTTTGAACTCTGGTGGATAGTTATCTCTTTGACAATCATACAACATCTCCTTATTGTTATACTGCTTCCAAAATCTTCAGTTGTCAAAACAAGAGAACACAAATGGTAGAAGATACTTGACATGCCAAAAGTGGATTAAAAATAATTGGTTAACGAAAGCATACAAAACCATGGCGAAAGAAAAATAAGCGAACATAAACTATAAATCCATACCACACTACATAAAAAGCTAAATAATGAACAACAAGAACCACAATGCAATACTGGTTACTTGTCATTTATACTATACATTGAACTTGATGACAAATCTAAGTCTGGTGTCTGAAGAGAGGTCATTTGGTGCGATACAATTTATTCTGCAAAAAAAAATATCTACCCTTCCCACTAAAAAGCTTCTAGTAGTCTTGAGGGATAATTTTTATTCAAAAACAAAACATAATAAGATCAGTGTAACGGAATTGGTTCGATGCTTCATACTAAAAAGTATTCGTGAAAATTTGTCTGTTTCAAAATTAAATATGTTTAGGCTTTACAGTATCCCTTATATATACATAAGCAAGGTTAGTGGAAGGTTATTTCTGATTTGATTGCTTTTGAATATTGTCTCTAATTTCAAATACAAATTTAAAACGAACTCAATCCTTGGGCTTTTGTTAAATTGTCCGTTTTCAATCAAGCAGGTCTAACCTGCAATGACAATATAATGGAAAGAACTAACTCATTGGCAATCATACCACATCTTCTTTTTTAGATTAACTATATAGATGTCTTTTTTTCTAAATGGCTTTCATAAAGCTCTGATTCTCATTGACTTATATGCATCCGTTTTTAGTGTTTTGTCTTACTAACACTTTTCATTTTATATAACGATCATAAATCATTCGATTCCTGTACCATTATTTTAATTATTAAATAAAATGAAGATAATTGTCGAAACGTGACATGTTCATATCATAAACGACTGAAACAAATATTCAAGGCCATTCTCATCAAACCATGATATTTTCATTGTCAATTTGTAACTATGATACAGCTTTACAGCCAAAGACACACGGTTACTACGACATAATGATATCTTTAATCGGATTATTATACTGTCAGTGGGAATAAGTCTAGATATGTTTTAAAGTATGTAACCTTTAAAATCCTTATATGATATTCTCTTTAATTGTTGTGTCCTACTATTTAATTATTTTAAAAGTCAGCATCTTCATTCCAGTTGAATGTTCACTTTATTCTTTGAATGCATTAACGCTTGACTCCAGGATTTTTTTGTATATTGATGTGTGCAATGAAAGCTAATGGATTACAATGATACTGCAAGTATCCAATATATAATTGTCTTTTCAATTTATCACTAGCTTTAAGTTGAAGTATAATTAGTTCTAGAGCCCTTCTATCAATTCGCATGCATTACTTTTAAATCTAATTATTTGCAATCAATTAAAACAGTTTTCGAATTTCTCGTGGTTCCAAATAAGCAAGTCTTGTAATTAAGTTATTAAGCTTTTCAAATTAAAGATGTTGGGGTGATTGTTTTTAAACGTGCATAATCAAAAGTGCACACATGTGTTCTGGAAAACCGTTATTGTTTAATATAATTCATTTTTTTTCTTTTTTTCACATGTATTCATAAATGTCACGATCCGGTACATTACTTGCAATTCTCCACCGTTTTATATTTTTTAGTTTTTGATATTTTGGTCTCGGACGTTCCTAGTGAAAGGCATTCCATTTTCACGTCTTGTTTGAATGGTAATCATATATTACATGTGTATATTGAAATCCACGTACACACTAAATATTCCTGTAGATTTTCAAATACATTTTACTAAAAAATATACTAAAACATTGATAGAATCATTGCGTATTCCTCGCATGTCATTTCATGTAGGGAAAACAGTCAATATACATATTATCGTTTTTACACGGATCCAATTAGTTTATACATACACATGGGTCATGTTTTCTGGTAGTTAACTTTTACTAGAACTCCAATGCAATATTTTATTCCATTAAGCAAACACCTAACGAACTTAATGATTCCAAATGTGTGGGTGCATAAATGTAAAAAACAGTTTAGTGTTACGCCTTTGTTTGAATAAAAACATTGTATCAGAAAAATAAATTCATGGCAGAACTATGGGATTGATAGTTTTCTTTATAAAGTCGGTTGGCAAAATAGTTATTCATATTCACGATGACAACACCGTATTGGAATTTCTACATGACTGACAGGCTGTTGTAACATTGGCAGAAATATTGCCTTTCAATGATTATCTTTTTCAGAAGAAGAAAACATATATGAAAAAGCAAGTTCATATAGTCATTTTATCTACTACTTGCAGTTGACGATGCCTAATTTTAGAGCATACAAATTGTTATGCTATCAGATTTGAATGGAAAATAGTTTACGACATGAGGGGTAACGTATGCTCGGTTTTTGGTGGCAACTTCATGATTAGTTTCGTCTGTTAAGGAGTGGCTGCAAGATGAAAGGCTCTTTTAGAACTTTACGCTTAAGTTTTTTTAGTTGGTCTTCTCTTTTTTGGTACTCTATTCGTTTCATTTTATTGTGTTTACAAATTGTATCCAACATTTGAACATCAAAACTCAATGATAATGTAAGCAGAATTGTATAAAAAGATATCATTTTCAGATTCAAGAGAATGTAAGTTTTGAAAAACAGTGTGAGAACAGCAAATTCTAATTGGTTGAATATTTTGATCGTTGTATACATGCATGAAAATTATGATTGGTACAATAGTAAACAAGACGGATTCAACATTTCTTATTTAAACAATGCGTTCAGATTTTACACTTGTCTAGATTCATCAAGCTGACGAATGGGATATCAAATAAATAAAAGAAAATACCTTTATTCCTTTTTATTTGTAACGATGTGAACATTTGTTCTGCATGATTTCGTGAATTAGGAACTGATGCCTACGCATGCCCAGAATCAAAATGGCGGAACGCTTTCAATAATTTTGCTTTACTGGCAACGATATCTTTTTTTGCTCCTGTATTATGTGGTACTTTTGGCTTTTAAATTGGCAGGTAAATTTTATGGCCTTCCAAATACCGTTTCGATTCCTTACATCACAGGGTCATTAGGTTTCTGTCCAAATTTTCTAAAATTCTATGAAGGTTTGACAAAGTTATTGTTGACTGAAAAACTTTAACCCCAGACTGTATCTACTAGTTAACTGTAAAAAATGTAAGTCCAGGTATCATTAAAATACAAAAAAACAATATAAATATTTTCACAATTTTGCTCTTAAGACTGTTTGTTGGTTCGTCAACAAGCGTCTGTTAAAATTTCCTTAAATTTCATGAAGGTTTGACTAAGTTATTAATGACTGGAAAACTTTAACCTCAGACTGAATCTGAATGTTAACTGTTAGAATAACTAAATCGATGAATCAGTAAAATACGGAAAATTGAAAATACATTTTTTTTCAAAATTTTGCTCTGGATACTGTATTTTGGTCATAAACAAGCTTCTCTTAAGATTTCCTAAAATTCCATGAAGGTTTGACAAAGTTATTGATGTCTTTAGAAACTTAAACGCAGTCTGAATCTGAATGTTCACGCCGCTGCCGACGCCGACGACGGAATTTTTTATCACTTTGTCTCGCTTTCGCGACTTACATGTCGCAGGCTCGACAAAAAGACGTTACTATGTGTTTATTCAAAAAAGCACAGTCGTAGGTATTCCATATCGTAGTACCTTTTATTTGCAAGATAAACCGCAATATCAATGTGATATTGCCAGCGACAAGTAAATAAATAAAGCATCTATTTGACGACTATATTTCAGCGTTTGATAACGAAATAAGTCACATATAAACCCGTTAGTTTTTTCAACAGTATTGTTTGTGATTCAAGAATGCTTTAAAACCAAAAGCACAACACAACGAGCCGAAAGCATTCCATTTCTTGAAATATTCTTTTTGGCTACATGTAGGTATACAAATATTATTTGACATTTAGAATGAACACCACGTTAAGTGAACACAGTATGTAATACCGGTTTCTTTTTATAATATGCCTATCTTTTAGTATTAAATATATCTTAGTGAACAGACTATGATATATAACTCAGCCTTACATACAATTCTATAACTTGATGTAAAATGGGATCAAATTTGATAAAAACAATCTTGCCTTATCTAGTCCTGAAGTTTGCAATCTATCATTGGGTAACAAAACATAGGCAAAGTTATTACATTGGCTTCCGTTATATTGTTAAAGACGGAGATATGAATGTTGTAATCATAGCAACCACACAAGATTAATTTGATACGATGGTCATTTGGTTTAAATTTACTTGTATTTTAATTGTCGACGTGCTATAAATTATGTAAACATGTTATTATCGTTTAAATTGTTTTATAGCTTGTCATTTCGAGGCACTTTATTGCTAACTATACGGTGTAACATAAGCTCATTGTTTAAGGCCGTACAATAACCTAACTTTCCTTTTTCAAATTTTCGTTATTTGAACTGTGGTGGACAGTTTACACATTGACAATCATCATACCACATCTCCTTACGTCATATTAATTAAGACAGAGTTGTAAAGAAATATTGGTTTATCCTATAGCAAATGGAGCTTTAGTGAGGTAGAGCATGATTTATTTATTAGTGGAATTGGCTTTGCACTACCTTTCAGTAATTGCGAGTACTCTAATTTCTGTAATTTTGTCCTGCGTCTATGTTAATAGATTTCGTGCCTTGTGTGATCTTTAATGTAAAGCCAATTGCAACTGATTTTTACAGTTTGTTCTTATGCTGTGCTGTTTTACCACTGTCGTAGGTTAGAGGGAATGTTCAGCGCTCACAAAAATGTTTAACCCCGCCACCTTCTTTATGTGTCTGTCCCAGGTCAAAAGCCTGTAGGTCAGTGGTTGTGTTTGGTTCATAGAGATAAGAAGATGTGGTATGAGTGCCAATGAGACAACTCTCCATCCAATTCACAATGTGTAAACAGTAAACAATTATAGGTCAAAGTACGGTCTGTCTTTCATATTTGTTATTCGTAATTTTTTTTGATACATATAAGGTCGTTACTATTTTCGTTTTAATTGTTTCACATTTTTCATGTCGGTGTCTAGCTGACTATACGGTTAGATTTTTACTCGTTCTTGAAGGTCATACGTTTGCCTATAATTGCTTACATCCACTTCATTTGAACTCTGGTGGGTATTTATTTCACTGGCAATCATATTACATCACCTTTTTTACAATTGTCAAAACAAACAAAACAAACATTGGTAGAAGATACCACGAGGGGATTAAAAAATAGTAGTCGACAAAAGCACACAAAACCATGGAAAACACATGTCTGTGTACAGTTCGTGTAGTGGGATTGAATTTATTCTATGAAAAACATATCTACCCTTCTTGTTAGAAGATGATAGTTTTAAAGAATAAATTGAACTTAAAAACTGTACGTTTTAGAAAGCAAATAAGATGAGTGAAACGGAATTGGTTTGGCACTACATAATCACTATTATTCGTGTATATTTAAACAGGTCAATGTTGCTATGTTTGTTTTAGAAAAGAAACTATAGGATAAGGCTTTATAGTGTCCCTGTATACATGTGTAAGGATAATTCTGATCTGTTGCTTCTAAACACTGTCTCTTATTGTTAATGCAAGTTTAAAACGAACTAGACATATGGACATTTGTTTGGCTTTACGTTTATAATCAAGCAGGTTAAACTTGCACTGGCCTTTATTTAAAGGAACCAACTAATATATAAGTGTCTTTTCTTCACTAATGGTTTTAACAAAGCACTGATGTACATACAATTGGGAATGGAAATGTGGAATGTGTCAAAGAGACAACAACCCAACCAAAGAGCAGAAAACAGCCGAAGGCCACCAATGAGTCTTCAACACAGCGAGAAAATTTCACACCCGGAGGCGGGTCTCAGGTGGCCCCGAAATAAATGTATGTACTTGTTCTGTGAAAATGGACGTCATTCTAAACTCTAAAACCTATAAATGAACTAAAATAAAAAAAAAAAAAACATACAAGACTAACACAGGCCAGAGGCTCCTGACTTGGGACAGGCGCAACAATGCGGGTTAATTATGTTTTGTGAGATCTCAACCCTCCCCTTAGCCAATGTAGAATAAACAAACACACAGCAATACGCACAATACAAATCAGTTTAAAAGAAGTCTGAGTCCGATGTCAGAAAAGGTAACGAAAGAAACTAATTAAAATGACAATAATACATAAATTAACAAGGAACTACTAGCAGTTACTGACATGCCAGCTCCACAACGAAAACAAACTGCTTGAAGATTGTCTTCATTATATGAATAGACTTATTTGTATCTTTTTTTCTGTCTTATTAACACTTCTCTTCTTTCTTTACAACCATAACACATTTAAGTCCTGTACCAGTGTAAAGGAAATGTAAAGAAGATAATAGTTGACGTGACGTGTTCATATAATTAGCGACATCAATTATTTTTCAAGCCCGTATTCATCGAAACATGATATTTTTTTTTTATTGACAATTAGAAATAAAGATACATCTTTACACCAATTACACACAGTTACAACGACAAAGTGAAATCTTTTAACCGAAACATTATACTTTCAGTGGGAATGAGTAACGATAATGGTATGTGTTGAATTACGTAGTCTTTACAATCCTTCTATGACATTCTATTTCAAAGTTATGTTATTATTTCATTATTTCACAAGTCAACATCTCTATTTCAACTTCATTTTGCAAGTGTTGTAACGCTTGACACCAGCATTTTTGTTTATAAATGTGTGCGATGAACGCAAATGGATTGAAATGATGCTACAAGTAACCAATATGTAAGTGTCTTAACAATTTATCACTAGCTTTAAGAGGGAAGTATCAATTAATTCTATAGCCATTCTGTCAAATTACATTAACAACTTTTAAACCGAATTGATTGCATTCGAATAAAACAGTTTCTAAATTGTTCGTGTTTGCAAATATGCAGTTTTGTCAATTCAGATAGTTCGCTAATCAAATTGAAGTTGTGGTGAATGTTTTCAAACTTAAAAACTTTTAATCTGAGCGTTCGTGGTGAAAGGAAATCTATGTACACGTGTTGTCCGCATGGTAATCATATCTCGCGTGTGTTCACTGACATTTGTAATAATTTGATTACGTTGCAAAACAATCACGTTCGGTCTGTGACGTATTTCTTTACTTTTTTTGATAAAAATAGTGTTTTCTTACACGCTAGTAATACTGTTTCATTTCAAGTACATTTTATTAACAAATATACTGAAAAACATTTAACGCAACATTGCATATTCGTAGCGTGTCATGTCATGATCATGTAGGAAAATAGTCCATTTACATATTACCCGTTTTTATACGGATATCTAATTACTTGACACATACACATGGGTATTCATGTTTACGTGTAGCTGGCTCTTATTCGACCTTCACTCATCGAACTTTGTTTTTCCAAATATGTGGGTGCATAAATGCACAAAACATTTTAGTGTTACGCCTTAGTATGAGAAACATTGTACAAGAAAAAAAAAACTAGCAACACTTTCATTGCAGAACTATGTAATTGATATTTGTCGTTATAAAGTCTGTTGGCAAAAATGTTATTCATATTCACGAAGACAGCACCGAAAGGAATTTCTACAAAATGTGTCTTTTTCTACAAACAAATGGAATCTCGATATGGCCGATTGTCACTGGAAGATGAAGGAATGTTAAAATATTGGCAGAATTTTTTATTTGTAACAGGTCCTATACGGACCCCTCAGAAATGTGTTGTAACTGTTCTTTAATGTTCAGAGAGAGCATCACTCTAAACTTAACGTCATACTCCGACTGGATGTAGTTGCGTATTAAAACATCTCAAAAACCAAACGGACGACCATTGTAAGCAAGAGTTGCGCAGCCGGACTGAAAAGGTCAAAAGGATGACAATATTTTATACTCTAGTAAATGCCAAACTACATTATTGTACATGTTGTTCGTATAATCGAAAAAAATATACCACAAGACTAACAATTCTCAACTTGCAACGCCTCTCCGTAGACAAAAAGAGGACTGCTGGATTCGAATATTGGGAACTGGGACACCATATGGTTGCAATGACACAATTGATGGTATAGGTATTCTATCTTCTCCTTCTTGTAGCTCGGTGAATGTGATGAATATTTTCAACTCTACTCCTCGACGTAGACGCAGCCATGGTCATCGTCATTATACATCACCTATTTTGCATGATGTCTCTATTAATGACTTGCTGCCATTTATACAAAAGCCGGTAGGTATTCACCACATTCGCACGAAACTGTATTCATTACCCCTTTCAAAACTTCATTCTATGTTTAATTTATGTTTGGAAACCACTCATTCAAACCAATACAAATTAACAGCTATCATTTCGGATATTGCAAGTCACAGACTTTTCAAACCAGTTCGCATTAGAAAAGATGAAAAAGAGAAAAGATCTTTTCTTAAACTTTCCTTTGCCAACACAGTTCTTGATGGCGTCCACTTAGGCAATATCCTTCATCATAAATTAGTTCAGTCGAAAATACCTCCTTATTATAACGATCAGTCTGTACCAATAATTTCTTATGCCTATACTAAACCAATTGAACTACAATTTTCAATTACAAACACGTTTTGCAGGATCTCAACATTGACGACTTCAAGTCTCAACCCCCTGATTGCACCTGTGCTAGTTCCCAATTCACATATAATCCGGATGTCCACGTTATCACCGGAGACCTCAACATTGTCAATAATACTTCCCTGCGAAATCTGTTATCGAAAGGTCCGAAATATCGTTAGCCTAAATCCATCAATTGGAAATACAACTTCAAAATACTGATGAATTCAGTCGAGGATTATGCCAGGCGATTGGCTAAACGCGAGAAAGAAGACGTAGATACTCTTTCCGAATGAATTATGGCTGTGAGGTCATTGATACAAATCCGAATTAAGAACCTAAATGGGTCTGTCAATACCCACGCCAGGTCAATTTTTTAAGACCCAAATGTTGCAAAACACTTGTCCTATAGTATTGAAACACTTTACACAAGAATTCCCCATTCCAAACTAAAAGACAAATTGAAAGAGTTGGTATTACTTTGTTTCATTAAAAAGAATGGCGAACGTAGATACAAGTATCTTGTCTTGGGGAGGGATAAATCCTACTTTGTAAAGAATCACTCGGATTTAATCAAAAAAAAATTCTAAAACTGACATTATAAAGATGCTTGGTTTCTTGATTTACAACATATTTGTTACGTTTTGAGGACGTATTTTTCAACAGACTGTCGGAATTCTAATGAGAACCAATTGTGTCCCTCTTCTTGCCGACCTGTTTCTATATTATTAAGAGGCTGACTTCATACAGGAATTTCTTAGGAAGAAAGATAAGAAGTTAGCAATATCCTTTAATGTACCTTCCGCTATATAGATGATGTTCTCTCACTAAATAATACAAAATTTGGTGACTATGTTGAACGAATCTATCCTATCGAACTTGAGATAAAGGATACTCCAGATACCGTTAAGTAGGCCTCATATCTTGACTTACATCTAGAAATTGACAATGAAGGTCGGTTTAAAACAAAACATTACGACAAAAGAGATGATACCAGCTTCCCATTTGTGAACTTTCCATTTCTATGTAGTAACATTCCAGCAGCGCCTGCATACGGAGTATATATTACCCATTCCATACGATATTCCCGGGCTTGTATTTCTTATCATGATTTCTTTGATAGAGGATTGCTGCTCACAAGGAAGCTATTAAACCAAGAGTTCCAAATTGTGAAGTTGAAATCATCCCTTCGTAAATTTTACGGACGCCATCACGAGTTGGTTGACCGTTACGGAATAACCGTTTCACAGATAATATCGGATATGTTCCTTTTGTCGTAACTACAAAACCCTTCCCTTGTCACGAATGTGACCTACCGAATTAGACTATTTACCGGATTTGTAATAACATAAGCAACACGACGGGTGCCACTTGTAGAGCAGGATCTGCTTACCCTTCCTGAACACCTAAGATCACCCCCAGTATTTGATGGGGTTCGTGTTGCTTAGTCTTTAGTTTTCTATGTTGTGTCATCTGTACTATTATTTGTCTGTTTGTATTTTTATTTTTGGCCATGGCGTTGTCAGTTTGTATTCGATCTATGAGTTTGACTGTCCCTCTGGTATCTTTCGCCCCTCTTTTGTAGGTACCCTAAACGCAAAATAATGGAACCCTTGCACATCATTCATTTTGAAATTACAAAGCATAAGACAATAGGTGTACTTCTATTTTCTTAAACGTTGCATTCACAGGTCAAATAAGGTGAAAAGAGCTGTTATTTATTTGTTATATGTTCCTTACATTTCATTAAAACAGGATCTGTTGATTCTGCTTTCCTCCAGGAAAGTAAGAAGTCAATGGCTTAGAATATCTGGAAAATCATTTTTTTAGAAGAAGATACCAAATATGAAAGAGCAATTTTATAGAGTCGTTTTATTTACTACTTGCAGTTGAATTATTCTTTATTTTAGAGCAGACATATTTGTGTGCAATCAGTTTTGTATGGGATGAAGTTTACGACCTACATTTTCATTGGAAACATGAGGGGTAACTTGTGCTTGGTTCTTTGTGGCAACCTCACGAGTTGTTTCATCTGTTAGATAGTGACTGCGACATAATTACTTTTTTTAACCTGTTTGCTTAAGTTAATGGGCTGGTTTTCTTTCATTCCGGTACTCTTTCTTATTCATTTTATTGCGTTTTCCAATTGTCTTCAAAATTGAAACAATTAGTGATTGTGTAAACTCAACTGTATAAAACTGTTTTGATATGGACAGTGTAAGTTTTGGAAAACGATCATCGTCCGAATGGCAAATTCTGAATTGCTGCACATTTTGATCGTTGTATAAATGCTTAAAAAATTATGATTGTAATGACAGTAAACATGACGGATTCGACATTTTATATCTAAATAGGGCGATCGAATTTTACACTACTCTACAGTCATCAGGGTGAAAATTGGAATATTAAATAAATACAATCATATTCCTATTTATTTTAGTGATGTTTACATTTTTCTGCATAGTTTCGTCAATATATCAATGATGACACTTTGTTGAAATAAAATGGCGGAACGCTTTTAATATTTTTGCTTTCCCGGCAATTATCTCTATGTTTGCTACTGTAAAAATGCAGATATGAAGATGTGTTATAAAATTGACTGTGAGACAACTATCCACTACAGGCGAATTTGTTTTAAGACTAAACATCATTGCAAAGATGCATTGCTGTCTACAGAATAAAAATAACACCCTATTATTTTGTCGTTATATTGACATCAAAATAAGGAAACCGGCCAACAATTTAACTTAGTTGATTAAATCAATCTATACAAATTTAACATGACTCAGTGTGTATAAAACTACAAAAAATATTTTAAAAAGATGCTTCTTTATATCTGTTATTTCAATCTTCTAAAACTTGCTGCAGGGTATTAGATATTTTAAAAAAAGACGTATATGTTAAAGCAAAAATAGTACAATTATAGATATTCGATATCGTAGTACGTGTTATTTTCTAGATAAGCAGCAACATCAGTTTGATATCGCCAAAGACATGTGATTAAATGAATCATCAATTTGATCACTATATTTTATCGTTTGATAACGAAATCAATCCCCCGTGACTCCGTTAGTTATTCCAACGGTGGTGTATGTGATGGATGGAATAGAAGAATGGAATTCACCGTACATGGACAAGTAAACAATGTTTTGTAATAAAACGGTCTCATCATCTCTCGAATGACTGACCAATAAAATATTAAGTAGTTTTCAGTCTTTTGCTCAATTTTCAGACTTTTCCACTGCCATAAAATTCAATACTGATTTTGTCAAATATGACTATACATGCGTAGAATCAAAATTGCGGAACGCTTTTAATATTTTTGCTTTACTAGCAACGAATTCTCTTTTTTCTCCTGTAAATAAAATGTATATATAATGATAAGAAGGTGTGTTATAATTGGCTTTGAGACAATAATTCACCAAATACAATTGAAAATTAAAACAAGTATTGTGTCAAAGAAACAACAACCCGACCAAAGAGCAGAAAATAGCCCAAGATCAAAGGCTATTTTACCTTTTTAAATGTATATATTGTGGCAAAGATGCATTCCTGATAACAGAATAATAAAAATAAACACACCATAAGTTGTTCGTTATATTGACGCTAAAACAAACAAACCGGTCAATAATAAAGTGGCCTTGATATATCTTAATTAATTTACTTCAATATATATATATTTACTCCAATATGTAAAAAATCATGAGAACATTTTGAAAAAAATGCTTCTTTGTATATCTGATTTCAATCTTTTAATTCCAATGCCTGTTAGTAGATAATAAAAGATGTATGTGTTAAACTAAAATAGCGTAGCGTAGGTAGTGGATAACGTAGTCTGTGCTATTTTCTCGATAAACTTCATCATCAGTTTGATATCACAGGAGACATGTGATCAACCAAACGACTATATTTTAGCGTCTGATAGCGTAATAAGTCATCCATGAACCTGTTAGTTATTGCAATGGTACATTATATGATTTATTAAACGACTTTATTTAAACGTCTGATAATGAAAAAATTCACCTATAGACCCGTTAATTTTTGTATTGTATGTGATGAAAGAATGGAATTCACCTTACATGCACTAGTAACAAATTATTTGATGAATGGGATATTTTAATCTGAACAGCGCTTAAATTACTGAACAATAAAATCACTATGTCATTTTCAATCTTTCAGTCAACTGTAAGAGTTGTTCACTGCTGTAAATTCATTACTGTGCAGACATTTCGCATGCATTCAATAAAGATCCGCAGACCCTGTTCAGATTTTTAACTAGTTGTTTTTTACCTGCAAACATCACCCTAATACTGAACTCTCTGAAAATCTACTGAACAGTTCTGAATTGACTGCAAGCCAGTCGTCTGGACAATACCTAATTTACCGCAATGGATAAGTCTTAAAATTGACTGAGAGACATAACATGACTGAATAATGTATAATTCAAACTTTTTCTGGTAATGATAAAATCAACATGACTGTTCTAGACTACTATTCATTTACTAGTAATGGAGCATCGAATTTAACATTCCCCTGCTGAACGAGTATAGTGATGTGCTTTTAAATCCCAAACAGACAAAACAACATAACAAAAGCATTCCAGTCATTTAAATATACCTTTTGCCTACATTTATGTACACACATGTTATTTAAGGAGGACATCATGCTAAGTGTTCAAATCATGTAATTCCTATTTTTTGTTTCTTTATTTTTTTCGTAAAATAATTATATTTTAGTATTTAAAATATCTCGATGAACCGAACCTGATTTTTAGCCTTACGTAAAATGCAATAACAAGGTGTCAAATGAGATGGAATCCAATAAAATAAATCTTGTCTTATCTACTCGTCAAGTTTGTAAACTGTATAGGGTATTAAAAAACTAGGCAAATTTATCAAATTGGCTTCCGTTGAATAACAAAGGACGGAGATATGAATGTTGTGATAATAGAAACCACACGAGGTTATTTCGATATAACGGTTATTTAGTTTACTTGTACTAATATTTGTAATGTTCACGTGCTGAAAACCATGTAACATTCTTTTAACGTTTTAATAGAGTGAAATGCATGGGAAAATATAATGATATCGATTGTAATAAAACAGAAGAGTAAGATTTTTTAAAACTATAAAGATTTGAAAACAAACATTACAAGCAATGAACACAGAAAAAGTGAACATTTAAATAAGTTGATACATATAGATTCCACCACACAAACCCAATGACTAAGATATTTTTCAACTCGAGATATCTTAATTTTCAAACTTTGGAATGCGAAGTTTTCCGTGCATTTTGATACTAACATTCGAGAGTGTATAAACAATGTACAAAAAAGAGTGAAATGGTAGACTTTGTTTCTCAATTAATTAAATGAACAATGCCGATTGCAGGGTTCCGTATGGATGAAATGGAAAATTACATTTGCATAATTTAACTGTAACGTGTGATTAATCAAAAACTATTAAATTGATAAGAATCTGTATAAATGCAGAATTTAAAACATTATTCCCACATTTTATGAAAACATATTCAACATTCTCTTGAAACACAGCTAGTATCTATTTCTTCATTTTTTATCATTAAAGCATCTACGATGCAGACAAATTCATACGATGAAAGGCTTCATGTTTGATGTATGATATAAAAGATCATCTTTCAAGTACAACAGATGAATGTAAAAGTGAATAGCCAATAAATCTAATTTATAGCTTATGCAAAATCGGAAATTAAAGATATTTGATACTTTTCTCATTATCAAAAATCATTTTGAAAGTATATTACGTAAGACATCCATTAACGGGCACATTTATAGTAGAAAAAACAACGTATAAATTTGTCAATAATAGTTGGAATTTTATAATGAGTTGGAACTCACAAAAATTGTTAAAATAAATAGAGAATATCATAACGCTTTTTTAATATCACAATCGTATCAAACCGAGTCACCAATGTGCTCGAGGAATTATATTTCTTCAGGGTTGATACGGGGTGTGATATTTAAAAAGTCATATTATTTACACTTTATTGTATACTTTAAGTAGATGTTTTCCCCCGTATGTAAGTGTAAAACAGATATAGAAATTTGATAAAGCCTTTACATGCGTGACTGATATCAATGACGTGACGTCGTAGAGATTTAGGGGTTTGATATAGCTTTTGTTACCGTGACTGATATCAATATCATCACGGATGGTTAATACAGCACGATTGTCATTGATTGTATTACATATATAGTTTACCTGTATTTACTACTAAGTATATAATCATGATAATAAACGATTATATAGACTGTATTATTCATGTTAATAATAATGAAGTATTTCATGACGGAAACATAGCAAAATTGCGTGAAATGTAGGTGATATATATATAAAAAATCATTGGCTTTATTTTTATCGATTTCGTAAAGTATATTTTATAATGGTCTATTTTGACACAATTTGAAACTCAAGACTAATAATAGCATATGGTTTGTAATGCCTTCTTTTCGATAAATGAAGATTGTATGCTGGTAATGAATATACAAAAAAGAAAACGTGGTATGATTGCCAATGTGTAAACTCTCCACCAGAGACCAAATGACATAGGAGTTTACAACTATAGGTCACCGTACGGTCTTCAACAATGAGCAAAGCCCATACTGCATAGTCAGCTATAAAAGGCCCCGAAAAGACAAATATGAAACATTCAACCGAGAAACCTAACGGTCTTATTTTAAAGCCATTTTAATTCTGCTGATCTTGTTTGGTGTTATGAATCAAATCAATTAAACTGGTACATGTATAAGAACTTTATAAGTCAGAACTTTAAAAACATTTATCCAACATGTTATGGAAAAATATAACATTCTCTTGAAACACAGATATTATCTATTTGTTTTTTTCGGATATCATTCAATCATCTCCGATGCAGACACATCCATACGATGAACGGCTTCACTTTTGCTCTGTGACAGAATAGATAATCTTTCAAGTACAAGAAATGAACGTAGAAGTGTAAGACAACCAAATCTAATTTATAGCTTATCGAAAATCGTAAAATTAAAGATACTTTATACTGCTTTATATTTTATCATTTTCACAGAACGTGTCGAAAGTGTTTTACGTAAGACAGTCCATTAACGGAACCATTCTATAAAAACGTAATAAGTCTGATTTTAGGTTTCAGCTGTTTTTAGATTGTCATATAACATGTATGAATGTTTGCTGAAATTCTATTATGCCTTGTCTCTTACAGAAATCTTTACAATAAACGATTATATAGACTATATTAATAGCTACAAGAATATGACAGCATATGATGGCAGAAACATCATTATCAAACTGCGTAAAAGTAGATGACTTATATGAAAATCAGACTCCAAGCTGCTAAAAGCTTATAATTTGTTATGCCTTCATTTCCATCAATCGAAATCGTATGCTGGTTATAAAATATTTCAAGTTTGCTTTGTTTATGTAGCTGTCTTTTGTTGCTACAAGACAAATCCACCCAAAGTTATAACAGATAACATAAAGAGATCTAAACAAATATGCAAACAGGTAGATATGGTAAACTGGTGTATATATTAAGCAAGGTATAAGGACAAATACCAACTCAGTCGTTTCATAATCTTTGAATAATTATCAGGCTTTAGTTTAATTTGATTGGTTGATGGTGTATTAGTCACTTCCTTACCTTCATTCGTTAAATTTAATGGTACTCATTTGTATCGACTGGCAGAACAAGAACGACAAGAGAAAGCTACCTACTTCTGGGATGAACAAACTATGTATGTTATTTTAAGCGACAGTAGTTTTCTGATGTTTAAGTCTCGAAAATCGATTAATTAGAGACAAATCGACATAGCAAACACAAACTGAGAGACTCTTAAGGAAATGAAACCAGTTTTATAAACAGGATATATGCATGTATCACCCACCATACGAAGACCTTAATTCAAGCAACACACCGTTTTTTGTGTAATGTTGAAGAACTTTTGTTTTTAACCCTTCTTCCTAACAAATGTGATATATTGCTGCATGGTCGGTAATATTTATCCGGTTTTGTTCTTTTATGCGATGCGAACATGTCCTTAAATGTAAAAAAAGGAGGTTATCCATTTTCACGCTATTTCGTTCCGGTCGGAGTAGTATTTATTTTTATGTTTTCGAGTCCCTAATATATGTACTAGGAATGCTCATCTGACTCAAGCACGAGTCTAGTAAAATTTTACAACATTTTCAGTTTACCTGAAATTAATGTGTGTAAGTTTCGTGCGTCAGTGGCGCCTTTTCGGATGCATCTTCATGAATTATTTTATATGTTCCTTGTACTAAACAGTCTCTATGAGACCACAGCTATTTTTTTTTTTTTTTTTTTTTTTATTCTTCATACAATCTAGCAACTTTGCGTCAACCATTTTGAAAGACTATTTCCCGAACTACTCATCAAATATATAATGTTCAATGCGATGTTGAAAACCTAAATTATCCCAATGGCTTTGGTAGATTGTAAAACAAACAGATCCTATAGGCTTTATCATAACAATCAAAAAGACGTAATTCGGTTATCATTATAAATATAAGGATATTTGGTATGATCACCAATGAGACAACTATCCACCAGCAGAGTTCTTATGAAGTAGGTATACTAGAAACACAAAATATATGGCTTAGCCTAGAAGCTTTGAGCAAGGTTTAATGAAACAGGAACAATGATGAATACAATAATTACAATAATAGATACTTCGATAATATAAATAACGATATTATAATTCAATGGCTGAAAGTCAATAAATTTAATACAATTGTCTATGAATACTGAACACAAAAAGAACAAAAAAACGGAAAGAAAAGACAACAGAAGACCTGAGTACATGCTGTCTTATTTCGCGTAACCTATGTTCTTGTTTGATAGCTCAGTTCTTATAATAATGGGTTATCATGTGTCATCTAGTGTTTAAGAATACGGTTCATCATGTCAACTTAAGACAATACTATTTGAATTAAAAACAGATATACATAATATTAAGCATAAACACCAAAACGGCCTAGACAGAGAGACCAAGAAGTAGCCAAATAAAAAAGGGTATTTTAAGCTCAAAATTTACTAAACAGGACAATTATTAATGATTATGTTATATCTTCACATTCACACTTAAATAAACTTAAGTAATTGACATGCATTCATGATTCTAATATTCAATGGCTTGCTAATTAACACTAAAACGGATCACACATTTTTAATAGATCGTAGCTGTTTGTGACTATGACTGATAATAAATAGATTTTTTTATGACGTAATTGGTTAGTTTGTTACAAAAATGTTAATTAAGTTATGGATGTGGCATTACAGATAACAATATCTGCATAACATTTACCAGAATTTATCATCTTATATCATTTTCAACCAAAAAAGAACAACATTATTTAAACGCTTAAAAAAAGAAACCAGGCAATCTCTGTGGGTAATTACTTCTATGTAATCAATGCATTTAGAAATAAAATGCAATACAGATCAAGAATTGGTACGAACCAGCTTAAAAACAGATGGTTTTGAGATAAATCTCTTTATATTTTATATTTCCTTATTAGGACACTTAGAAATATACTGACATTCTAAATGACGTAGGAGTTCCAATCATATGCCGAGTATCAGAAAAAAAAACAGAACGAACACGTACATATATGATATAAGTTTTTATCTTGACGAGTAGTCTTTCTGTCTTAACATTCACCATGTACGCCTCTTATCGTTGCGTCACATTCCTTACTGCGACATATAATACAGACAAATATATCTGACGAAAGACTTCCGTTATGAACAATGACATAGAACATATAACATTCTATGTCATAGAGACAAATTTAAAGGTTAAAACAGTAACATGAAATGTATAGCTCTGTGTGCTCTTGAAAATCGGAAATTGAAGATATTTTATACTGCTTTCGTTATCTCATAAATTATTCGACGTCATACAGAGAATTAACTGTAACATTTACAAAAAAGATTCATTCCATTTATTTAAGTATTTTTTATATTCTTTCTTTAAAATACGTTTACTACATGTTTTCTTCCAATTATTATTTAAAGCGGTGTTATAAGTGTTTATGTGTATATGAAAGTGTTTATAATAAATAAGATCCATTTTGTTACATTAGGTGATCCGTGTATTTGGCAATCGCCAATGGTAGTCAGCAGTGTTTAAGAACATCCGCTGTTACGCGCGGTTATTGTAAAAAACGTTTAGAACTTCAATATCGTATTCAAAATTATTTTAGACGTAAAATCAAAACAAAATAATAAATCATAACATTTTATCGGGAATGTTTATCAATGTATTTCGTCTTTAGTTATGAAAACAAGCGTCTAAGTAAAATGTATGTAAATTCATATGTTATGTTCAGGTACTTTATATAGTTCACAATGTATAGACAGTGGAATACACATTTTATTTCTCTTGGCTTCGGGAGATAGGAAGATTTGTTCACCCTCGAAAAGTCATATTCCCCTCGGACAATATTGATTTCCTTGGGTTAACAAATCGTCATATCTCCCTTAGACACGGGAAATAAATGAATATTATAAAAATGGTAGATAACTTCCTTTATCCGGTAAAGAAAATATCATTTCCGGTTTCATAAGATAGTTTACTTTCAACTGATTCCGGAAAAAAATGGTTTCTATTTACTTTTTCTTTCAAATAAAGGGGATAATAAGCTATATTTCGAGTTTACAGAAATCGACTTCCTGTGTCAATTAAAGGCTGTTGTATGCTGATTCTAAACAGATATATTTTCTAAGTATTTTTCCCTTGAATTTTTGCAAAACTAGCTACTTTTGGTTTGCATAATGTCAGTTTTGGTTAATATTTGTCAAGGATATATGTCACCCAAGCCTTTTCAAATGACACTATAGCTTTATCATTTACCAGAATGAAGTTATTTTCAATTTACCTTAATTTTTATCATTTGAGGGGAAATAACTTCTATAGATATCATTTTATCGCTTCGAACCGAATGTATCATTTTTTCGTCTCAAAAACCAAAACATTTAGCATCAGTTCTTTTACATCTAGCATTTATAGTATAAGATAAGATACACACACAAGCAAAGGGCAAACTTTTGAAAATTCCCTTGACATCATTTTCCTTTTGGTGGATCAAGGACCTCAAATGAAGATACCCTAGGTATCTATCACTTATGGTTCATAGGTTACATTTACATATTATTTATGTCAAATACAAAAGAAGAAGAAAGAACTCTCATATGGAGTCTCAGTATCGCTTCGGTTAAAATTGACCAAAGCATCCTGAGGATTCAACGAGACAATTAGAAAAATAAATTTGTGTATTTGTTTTACGGTTGCAAAGGAGATGCCCCCACAAAGAAAGACACTGCTTGGGGAAATAAATCTAACAAAGAATATTGTTCGGTTAAGCAGGGTCAAATTTAAAAGCGCATAAACTGTACGATAACTTATGAAAAATGTCTAAGCGATATATTATAAAACAAAAATTTGACTCAAGAACAAACTTTGGCGGAAGAAAAATAAAATAATAATAATCAAAACAAAATCAAAAGGTCTTTCCCCAGAAAAGAGGAAAGACCTAAATATATATAATACGACTTCCGTGTAAGGTATATTTAGATCCCAATAAGTAGTAAATGGATGTATCATGGAAATGTGCAATGACAAAAGGTGAAAAAAACACTGTCACAACCGCTACGGAACAGGCTTTGGTTTATTGATATTTCGATGGGCTATTTCTTTCCTTCTAATATATACACTTTTTTTATAAATTCGTGGCTATTCATTCTATTGAAAGTAAAAACTACATTTGCTGATGTCTTTACCGAGAATATCAATTATACTGTCATAGTGGGATATTTCAATATGTCTTGAGAAGTGTGGTAACTTTTGGACATATTATATATATATTTAATCAATTTGTGACAGCACATGTTTTGAATCGTGACAGAGGTATATATCAAGGAGTATTCACTTTATTTAATTTCGAAATCTTGCCTCGTAGGTCAATCGGACAGTGTCTGGCCAAAACTACCGATAACATTAACGGAAGAGATAATTGAATTATGTTTTTATTGTTTTTAAGGTTGTTTGTCAAAATTGAACCAAACTGACAGCTAATAGCGAAATATCAAATCAGTATTCCGCTGTAATAAATGTTTGAAACAATACAAACCATGTTTATATGTTAGTCTAAATAGTAGTTAATGCCCCTTAAATCAAACAATGTTTCCGCACTTTACAAAATTTTACTAGAATGTCAGTCGCTTCTGATTAATTCATATGATTGGAGCCATAGAAGGATATGTCGGTTATATTGTTATTCAGTTGTTTGCTATCGTTGCATTTTCTGTTATCTAAAAAAGACTTTGTAATGATTTTCTTGTTGTTGTTTTTTTTTTTGTCTGTACTGATAACTCGCCACTATAAGGGAATACCAGTTTGCATTGCCATATATAAGTTGATAAATCAGTGACGAATAAGATAGATCTAGATTGTTGAATTCTGACTCAAATGTAGACGTCAACTTCAAGAACCATGAAATGATTAATTGCATAATTCAATATGATCTGAGGCTACGTTTAAAAATTAAAGGACAAGGAAATAGTTGAACCAAGGGTTACCGACAGTATGCCATTACAAATTGCGTTAAATATTTTTTTCCATTGATGACAAAGAAAATGTAGATGTGGCCTTCACCTTATAACATCCATTAATTTTTACATTGCTCATCATTTTTCACCTCAATATATAAATTCTTTTTTGATAAACTGTAAAACACCAGTTTCTCAATATATTTTACTTATATTTCTTCCTTTGAAAAAAACAAAATTCAAACACTGGAAACCGTGTTTTTTCCATTTTGCGTACACAGTATATATATTTTGGAAAATTAGCATTTGGTAATGGATTAACAAATATCGTGTACTTGAAAAGTCAACGGATCAGTTAAACCCCCCAAAAAAACATAGTCAACCAAGGCGAATTTGAGGCTTAAAAATTATAGGTTTAGCTTGCTCTGTTTATCTGTTGGTTTAGTGTAAAACTTTGCAATGAACATTCTCGTTGCTGGAATATCATGTTAAAATGTGTAGTCTTATTTTTATCTAGCGATGTAATTGATTATAATGTTAATTTGTTAATTTTGTAATTTGACAATCGGCCGCGACCCGTTTAATTTGTCTTTGATGAGCTACAAATAAAAGCTTTAGTCTTCATCAATAGGGGTAAACAATAAAAAATGTATCACACTTGGAAATTATATACAATAATTTAAGCTACACGTCAATCTCTTCGTCATTGTTTGCAAATCCGGTAAGCGTATTAGAATGCTTCACCTTCTTGACACGGACAAAGTTCGGCGAAAGCGCAAAGTAAATCTTGCAAGTAATCTGAAGACATTTGCCCCTTGAAAAAAGTGGGATTTTATCCATTCTGGAGCTTGTTGTGGTGGCTTTTGAATATGTGAAGAAGTTCAATTACTAGTCTAAAGCGAAGCTCTAAAACATGTTGCACAAACGTTTGTTAGTAACTTTGAACAGGCTAGTATCTTTCTGTTTAGCTTTCCTTACGCGAAGTTTATTCAGATCACCATGATCAAATGTGGCTTTGCGTTTCTGGTCGCAGTGCTCTTCAACAAATGTTCTTTTGACAGCAACAGATTCGTCAACGTCGCTTTTTGATAGATGATCTAAATCATGGAGTTTTCAACACTGGCCTTTCAATTTTTGTAAACAGTTTTTTTTCTCAATTCAAAACATTGACGATATGGTGTCAAAACCTAGCAAGCATGAACAGCAGGTAAAACATTACACATGGCAGGGCTTAACAAACTGCATAAATCATGTTCAGGGAGGAATATACGACCATCTCTATTGCTTCTTCTTGTCCCAGTTTGAATAAACTCAAAATAGATACACTCGAGATTTGTCTGAAAACGATTCATCAGTGACTCTTGAATAAAAAAAAAATTGAAAAGGACCAATAAAGAACAAAGTTGCAGAGTATAGATTACCCTAAATTCCGAAATGTATTGGCAAAACATATAAGTTAATCTATGAAACCACAGTTCCTGGATGTTTTCCGTTGACAGGAAAATGCACACAAATAATGAGGACATCTATATCTGGAGACTTTTTATTATTCGACCCTTTCAATCTCTTTGTCAGCATAAATTACATGCAAGATCATCCGCATTTGCCCCTTTGTGTGTCCTGAACAATTCTTAAACGTTTGTAAACTCTGCTGAAGAGAACTTCTTCAAATCACCCAGGTCCACAAAATTACCCACTAGAAAGAGTGTATCCTCATAAGAAGTCAACACAAGGGAGTGGGCATGATGACGCTCAAAAGAATTTTCCAGTCTGATATGGATCGACCATTCATTACTTTAATTACCTTTTGACTAGAATTAACACCAGTTTGTTGGTCCCTTTTTGGCAGATTTAATAGAAAGTTTGATGTCGTTTTTACAGAAAACAATACCAATATGTGATCGAAAAACTTACAAAACTCAAAAATATCTGATTAATCACACATAACATACAAATTCACATTTGAACTATCAAATGTATTGTTGAACAAAACGTCCTCGTAATTGAAGGTAATTGACTGGTATGCAATTTTCGTAGTTAAACAAAGGTATGAGTGATTTGTAATAAAAGTATTCGGATTTTGTCCATTGAAATTTGCTTGCAGTATCTCAATAATATATTCTCTAAACACAAATATGAAAAACTGTTTTTGAGTCATAAGTTTTCTCGTTTTCTCAGAAAAATGCATTAAATTTTGAAAATTTTATTCCGGAATATCATTTTATTTATATCTTCAGCATTCCGATGGCAATTGATTATATGTGCCTCGAAAATATTCATTTTTAAATATTGATGTATTGTTATCAAATTAACACAAACTCAAAGGCAAGTTCAAAAAGGGCAAGTCCATCAAATCTGAGAAAAAATGAAAATCAACTGTGACAGTCATATTCTTGACTTGGTACAGGTATTTTTTGATTAATTGGTTGGTTAAAGTTGATTTTTATCTTGCTTAATTCCCTACTTGTACTGACAGTTGTTGATAGTTCTGTATTTTTGACCAAACAAAACATCCCCAGTCGAAATAAAGAAGTGGAGCTTTGTACTTTTTGTTCAGAAATCGGAGAAAATATTTTTATTTTTTTGAGAATATAATGTTGTACACAATTTCTGCCTATCCATTATAGACTGATATTTTCAATTTTAATCCTGATATGTATGATGAGTTTATTTTTAACTACTGGGTCGATGCCACTGCTGATCGAGGTTTCCTCTCCGATATTATGACATGTTCTTGCCTTTAAGCGCAAAAAACGTCATTTTGGTGTGTCCGGATTTTTTAAACAGTAAACCAGTTAACAATATTTTATTGCTATATACATACTATATATTATACAAATATGGACGTAAGAACATATTGCCCACAACATGTGGTGGTATATGATATTGGATAAGAATTAAAAAAAAATACTCTGTATGCTTCTTAATATTCAAAATAGATCAGAAGTGGCAATTGTTAGAAGCACCATTTAACTAACCAAATGAATTGTAACATATCTTATTATATTATTATGACTTAATCAATCTTACAATCTTACAGTGTTACTTATTTTTTTACAATTTGTGTAAAATACTGTAGTATGTAGTTTCACATGAAAAATCATGAAAAATCAAAAAGAGATTAAAAATATGATGAAGTTGTGGACTACGGCTACATGTCAGACGTTGACAGATAAATTCGGAGTACAATTATGTTACATTGCAATTACTTCCAGTTTACTCGTGTGAACAATTCACATTTACGGATAACTAAAACCGGTGTACAGATTAGAATACATTTAATGTGAAAGTAGTAAAACTGATTGTAAATACCTTACGGTATTAGACGTTTGTTGTGAACACAGCCTGATACGTTGCACCGAAATGTTAAGGTAACAATCAAAAGGAAAATATGTCACACTGTCCAGACACATTTTTCTGGCTTTGAGCCGACCTGTCTTTGTTCTGACTCCTGTAGCCTACACAGCGACGAATTAATAATTACAAATTTCCAAGTCTTTGGTTTGATCCGGTTTGGGTAAGATTACTACAAGACCACCGATAAGTTACTATGACAGAGATTATTACATAAGATTACAAGTCTCCAAGAATCTTTGATGAGTTTTTTTTTACTGATAATGTTGTAAACCATTATTCCAATATTCCTTGTTATTTGTGGTAACATAAAATAACACTTCATCATATATATGAATGACAAGGAAATGCGTTAACATTTAAACGGTTATATTTCCGACATAGAATGTTTCATCATGCGAACATAGAAACCAAGTTAGAATTCATACTTGTCTGTTGAACAACAATACATATGACGCAAAATTATCATTTAAAAACACGAAACAAAAATGATCAGCAAAAATAAAGCATACACAAAAAACGAATAGTTGACAAAATAATGATATTCCCTTTGTACTCCATCGGACGTGACACTTTGCAAAAAGTCTAATCAGGATGATGATTTAATTATTTTATAGATATATTTCTGGTATATTATAAATAAATAGAAAACATTCCTAAAGTCGCTAGAAAACAATATAATTCTTTGTATTCATTCAGTGCAAATGGTCTAGTTTGAGAAAGAAATAAGCAAAATTTGACAGCAAGTATGAACTCAGAACGCGGTACTGAAGTAAAGGGAAAGACTATATCTGAAAAGGATGAAAAACTCAACAAGGCTTATTATTTTATTCAGTTTCTTTGTGATTCAACAAGATATTTGGTCGTTTTAATTCAAAGAAATTAATATTTCTGACTTGTAATTACATCGATTAAATATTAATTTTTATATCATCCTGTGTTATTGTTTTATATTACAAAAGAAATACATTTACTTCACAATTGACATCAATACTATCAATTGTATGTACAAGTAAACCTGCTCATAAGAATCGAAGAAACAAAGACTACATAATGTGTACTCTTTGATAGTATAGAATTATTTATTAATTTTTTTCATGTTAACATTCACGTTATTTTTTTTTCTGATATTGCACATTGTAAAGCATTTCTACTAGATTATTTTCAAAACACAAAATGTTTCTTTCGTTTCTTCATGTTGTAATACAAATTGATTTTTGTGTAAAAGACAGTCTTGGTTTGCCACTTATAAGTTAATGCGCGTACTAAATCTTAAGCTTGGTATTTCTGATGAGGATTTTACAACCAATAAGACGATGTCAGTCCTTGTGATATTTTGTCCCCTATTGTGCCACAATGCCAGTAGTAAACACTCCTGTGCTGACTTGAACACATCAAGTTGTCTGTTTATTTGGTGTTCATAAAAGTTGAGAACATTCATGTTTTATTTACTGAAGCCAGACATAAATGGATTCAATACTTTATTGTATTTTCAGATTTTCATTGCGCCTTAACCTTGCAACTAATATGGATGTCAACATGTTTGGATTCGAGCGCCAGCAATGCATCACGTGTAGACGATTTGAGAGTCTTGTGTACTTATTTGTAAGCCTTGTATCTTAGATATTTAAGACTGATTTCCGATTTAAGCATACTGTAAACTAACTAATTTTCGCGTCTTTCGCGAGTATAAAAAAAACGCAAATATGAATCGTCGCGAACATGTAAACTTGGATCTTTCCTTGTTTAACTAAATCAAAGTTTAAAAATCGCGGAATGGGCTATAAAGGACTTAACGCAAAATAACCTATCTGCAAAAATAAGTTGGTTTACAGTAATCTAGGTTAGTCATATTGCAATGGAGCAAAATTGGATGAAAACGAGGATGACGAAATGAAAGGATGGAAAAGTCTATGAATTATTATCACTTTGTCATATACTGTAACAGTATCAATATTTTATGATTTTATTTTATTCTGCACTACTTTTCAAAACCATTAAACATTCAACATATAATCACATTTCAGCACGTGCAGTTGCATGTTAACAATTTTATATCTTTTCCCCGGAGTGAGCTTAAACAAAATTCAGTATCTGTAATTGTTTGGAAGATATTATATTGAGTTCGATTTCACGCAAAACATATCCTTATTGTGCAATTAAAATTGAAAACCAGTGAACATGTCACTGGAGATGTTCCCATAGATAAGTAATGTGTTTGAAATGTTTAATTTCATCGATGCCTTTCAGCCACTCATATGAAAAGCGAGTAAAATATTAAGTGTTACTTAGAACCTTAGAATGTATTCATTATAATTGATGACGCAAAACATACCAGTAATTTTATCAAGATTTACGATCATTATGATAGGTATGTCTCCTTCAACCCTTGGGGAAATGCAAGAAAACGTATTCGAAGTGTCAGCCTTTTTTTTTTGGCATTTATTTTGCTGACATCAAGAACCTGGCGTTTACAATTTTAATCCTGATATGTATGATGAGTTTTCTCTTAACTACTGGGTCAATGCCACTGCTGATCGAGGTTTCCTCCCCGATATTATCACCAACTAAGTAGTCAGCACTTCTGTATTGACATGCAATATCATTTATATTGTCATGGTTGTGCTTACAAAACTTTTTTTTCGAAATACTAAGGATTGTCTTCCCAAGGAATAGATTATCTTAGCTGTATTTGACAAAAACCTTTAAACATTTTTGATCATCAATGATTTTCAACTTCATACTTTATTAAGTCTTTTTTACTTTTTTATTCGAGCGTTACTTATGAGAATTTGTGTGGACGAAACGCGAGTCTTGCGAAAAATACAATACTGGTTTATGTGATCATTTTTTTTTTTTTTTTTTTTTTATTATCTTAGAACTGCCCTCTTATATTGTTTTCGTTACATAAAACCTACACTTGTGGCTTCTCCACCATTTGACTTGTGCAGAAATATGTCTTTTATTACATGTATCGCCCATATGTCTTGTGATATTTCTAAGGAAAAAAATTATACACCAACATATCCATTTCCTAGGTAAATCAAAAAAAGGAATTTTCATAAAACCTGATAATATAAAACGTTCGACTATATTAACCAATGATCGAAAGGAAAACAACTGTCATATTAAAGGCATTGTTCGTAGAAAAAGGTGGGTTAAACCAAGATTTATAGAAAGTTATACCTCCCACTTGTATGACAGTTGTTTATAGTTTTCTTTTACTGACAAAATTTGGTGATCAATCAAAACATAGATAATTTGTTGGTTTTTTTTTTATGCGTAGTCAAGACTTTAAAATGTTGATAAGACATAAACAGGTCTTATCTGATTGATTAATAATAATTTTCTAATTTTAAGTTACAATGCAAATTTCAATATGTTTAATCGTTATTAATCAAACACGAGTCTGCTATTACATTACAGTTACATAAGTACATGTTAATAAGCTTCAACAGATTGAATACACTTTAACGGAGTGGTTTATTCATTGATGACGATTAGGAAATTCTTATGTGTAAATGATTGTTGGGTCTGTTAGTCTTTCAAACTATGAAGTTCTTATGTTTATAAAATCAGCTGTTTGCTTTTAAAAATCACATATTGAAAATACAGTCTTGGGTCTTTCTATTTTTAGTAAAAAGACAAATAATTGAAAACGTTAAACATGAGATGAAAATGCGTGATTCAGAAATCCGCAATGCCTAAGAAAGGAAGGTTTGATAATAAAACATGTAGAGGTTGAGTTGTTTTTCCCACAAATTTAATATTTTCTATTTCATCATTTAGTTCATCTAAATTGACATAACAACACTGAATGTTCTATCGGAAAAAAGTAATGGTCACTTACATTTGAAAATAATAGTTGACATCGAGATACACATGTATAACTATATTAACCGATTGTATCCTATTCCTGATTATTGCGTTCTAAATGAGTGTGATTACATGACAGATAATGCATGCATTCCAGGAAACTGCGTATCCCGCTCCGTTCGGAGTTCCTGCGATTCCCTGTGCTTTTGTTTTTTACCTTGAATGCTAAATTCTTTATGGATTTATGAGATTTTAACATTTGTAAATTATTGCTGCATCTGATATCTGAAAATAAGCAAACACGATAAAAAAAATGCTTTAATTAAAAATAGGTATATATGTCACAGTGATTGCCTCAAAGTTTTTCATTCAAAATGGATTTAAATTTAATGTACAGGCTCCGTGATATTTCCTAAACCAGGTAAAATGCAACTGTTCCTTGTGGTTGAACTATTTAAATCATTCAGAAAACATTATCAAAGCCGTCAAACTAGAAAAGAGTTGTCAGCATTTATACTTTCAATGTCAGCTTCACCTCAGCTTCAACAACACCAGATGACAAGGCATCAATGCATATAAAGAGCAGTAGGCTAAATATAACATATCATGAATACTTTATCCCAAACCATGTTAATGTTTCAGCACGAATCAATTCAACTTCAATTGATAATGAATGAAAAAACTTTAACATATTTTTCTAGTGGTGATATTCTGATTATTTTGTCACATAATTTAATTAGTTTTAAAAACTAAATTACACAGATTAAACAAATGTAATTTTTCAGTTATAATGGTAAGGATCCATATGAAATTCCATTTGAATTTATTTCAAAAATGCAAGATTATCATTTGTTTTTCTGAATATTATATTGTTCCAGGTGTTTGCTTGATTTATGGCTGTACGTGACTTTTCTTTATTCCCTCGCGTATGCAATTATTCAACTTTTTTTCCTAATCACCCAGGGGTAAGAAAAGACCAACTTATTTCAACCATAATTAAAAAAAAAACAAAGTTAAGCGCCAGCTGGTATCAAATGTTACAACGATAGTAAAATGTCTAGAACCTAACTTACTTTGTGATAGAATACAAAAAGTAACCTTGGTATATTAATTGCGTATTTATTTACTCTACACGTTGGTTTACATGGAAATATTTGGCTATTATGTTAAGGTGGTATGGAAGTAAAAATTAAAAATGAAAGAATTTGTTCAAAACGTAGTATATATTGTGATATGTTCAGAAATATAATAGAAATGATAAGTCTTCGGTCTTTGTTAAAAGCTTCAGGTTGTGAAACCATTACACATTTTGTATGGATTATACAGGAAAAACATCATTATGTGAATAGAAGCTAAACTAAACGATAGAATTGTAAAATTGAATACGAGAAGAATAGCTTTAAGAAAGTGCGTTCAGAATTTCAAAAGAAAAGCTACGGTTGCCGTACGTTTTTTCCTGCTAAAACATAAATTAGCAAAATTTCATGAAGATTCTAATAGAAAATGTACTATTTTAGAGTTACCTCCCCTTAATACGACAATTTAAAAACATTGAAAATCATGCAAAATTAATATACGTTTTAAAAAATATTAATAATTATAAGTTAAAATCTTATAAATTTGTTCTTTTAAATGAAAAGTTACATTAGTTTATTGCATTCCTCATCAAATTTTTTGACTTGATTGAAAATCTGGACCTTAGGTGCTCTGCTATTTTACAATGCAAGATGGCAAAAGACACCCTTAAGTCCTTTTTCATCTTATTGAACTTCAACTTATTCAGATCTTATACCTCCTTGGATTTTAAATATTGAACGTTCTTGATGAAGGTAAACCCAGAAAAGCGCTTCAATCGCATGAAGTTTTCTTTTAATTTTCTATCAATATGTATAAGGTTACTTTATATATGCAGTGATTTGACGAAGAAATTATTATTTGTTTTTCGTTTTGTTTTTTTAAACTCTGCCCTGCACAGCTTATAGTTGTTTATCTTATTTCAGCGATAAAACATTCAAAGCAAATAAAGGCAAGTTAAAAAAAAAACTTTAAATATCCAAAATATGATACAGTACATAAGAAATATAAACGTTCATAGGTCCATTCACAAAACATTTAGCAGTATCGCAACTGAAAAAGCTTAGAAAGAAAAATTCAGATACAGTATAAACGTTGCGTAAATTAACAACCTTAGTTTTAAATCAATTACATAATTCATAAACAAAATTTGAAAAATAATTAATTTTAATGACGGATTTCTCTAAAGGTATTTAATTCAAAACTTTTAATAAAGGCAACAGTAGTATACCGCTGTTCAAAAGTCATAAATCGATTTAACTGAAACAAAGCCGGGTCACAAACCAAAACCCAGAGAAAACGGTTGGGACATGACGGGTTGTGCTGTTTTGTTAAGCACCTTACGGTTTTATGCTTTCACACAATTTAAATTTCAAACTTTGTAGCTTTTGGTCTCGAGTATGGTTGGTGTAGATTATTCCAGACACATGCGAAGGGCGTATTCAACTACAAATGTATATCTTTCAACTTTTGAAAAGTAGAATAACTTTATTATAATTGGTAGTAAGTGAATTTTTGAAACAGGTCATTAATAACAGCAAAAATAATGCATTGAATCGAAGCGATAGTCTAAACATGAATTTTCTGCGTAGGCAATGTAAGTTTTATCAGAATTATATCGCAACGAACAATTGTGGACAATATAATATCTGTATCATTATGTTCTTTCTGTTAACTTTTTGCGTGTTTTTTTGTGTGTTTGTTTTCTCGTTTTCTCGTTTTCTTTTTTTGCTATTAGTTTTCTTTGCACCTATATTCTACTGTGTTTTTCTTTAAAAAGATTTACATATAAACGTTTCGTCTACTAATTATGTGTTCATAGGTAATCAAAACTTTTTTCTATAGATCTATAAGAAACAAGTTCAACTTCGGTTATTTTGTAATCGTATACGATACATCCAAATTTACTTTAATTAATTTTAGACCATATTATTGGAAACAAGATATTTTTCACATTTGCTCAATTAATTTTAATAAATCGGTGTTCGCCTAAATGAACATTTTAATGCCTTCTAATGAACAGATGAATTATAAACATGTATAAAGACACACCCACGTTCGTTTAGATCTATAAAGAGGTTAAACTCCTAACTATCCTACTGTCTGTCGATACATTTATTTTTGGCATTGCACTAGTCATGTCTTCTTTGACTGTCCATGACGTTAAAATACTAAATCCCTGGGATGTGTTTTAGTTGATTTTAGTCTCTGATGCATGATTTTTAATTATTAATTGTTTTGGCTTTTAACTAGCTGTCAGTAACTGCGAGTACTCTCAGATCGTACTTTCCTGTTTATTTGACCTGTTGATACTAATTGTATTGCTATTTTGTTATTTAATGTTATTCAGGGTTATATCTGGTCTATATACCAGCTTTGATAAGTGTTTGGTATAACTATAAATTTTCACTTCGTACTATGAACATCAAAATTATTTATTTTGTAATAATATTTCCTTTCTCTATTGGTACTGTACACGTATACCTAACAACAAAATTATTTTCATTTACCTGTGTTTAAAGTTATTGCAAATGGATGGTATTTTTGTTCGAGCATATTGTTTTTCTTTAATTGTTTCACATTTCTTACCGATATAACATGTTACTTTTATTATTCTTCCCTTAGTTTATTTATTTTGTATTTACATTGTGTCATAGGTCAAATTTATTTGTTCAGTGTATGTTCAATGGTGTTAATATGTCCTTTGATTGAGTTAAGCTATTTCACTTGATATTTTATAGTGTGTCTTTCTATGTTGTGATGTTACACTATTGTTTCAGAAAAAGGGTGAAGGTTTGGTACCATTAAAACGTTTAAACCCGCTGCATTTGTTCGCACCTGTCCTAAGTCAGGAATCTGATGTTCAGTAGTTGTCGTTTGTTGATGTGGTTCATAAGTGTTTCTCGTTTCTTGTTTTTTTATATAGATTAGACCGTTGGTTTTCCCGTTTGAATGGTTTTACACTAGTAATATTTTGGTGCCCTTTATAACTTACTGTTCGGTGTGAGCCAAGGCTCCGTGTTGAAGACCGTACTGTGACCTATAATGGTTTACTTTTATAAATTTTGACTTGGATGGAGAGTTGTCTCATTGGCACTCATACCACATCTTCTTATATCTATGTACAATAGCGGGTTTTACTATATCTCTTTTATTAATCTCTAATGGACATTCCCACGGTTCATTCGATTTCCATTATATTACAGAATCATATTTTCGCCAACGCTGCATAATAGTTCAACTTAATTTACGTTCTGTTTTCTTTGTGAATTTTTCTGGTTTATCATTGTTTGTCTCGTATAACATGTATAAAGATTTTTTCTCACATTTGATAATTGATATTTCAAAAGAATACCCATATATATATATCTTTATTCTGTCAAACCTTTGCAATTACAATGGTATACAGACACTACATGACATCAATAAATACAGACATATATACATTAATACATAGAGCAAAATATGTACACTATTTACAATATTACTGATTGTATTTAACTAGGAGAGCACACATGGGAATTTATATAACTGATGACGAGACATAGTTTTTCTCAATTTAGATTTTTTGGTAAAATTCATTACTTACTTAAACATTAAAATATTTGGGCGAGATACATACTTTTTATCAATATATGTGTTTCTTTTTACTGACATATCTTTACTATTCATAATATAATGATACTCATCTCCAAGATCGTTTAAATTGAACAATTTACAAGTTCGTCTATCTCACTGGATATTTGTCCATCTCCCTATCTCAATAGGTAATTCATGGTTAATGGTTCTAAATATGCATAAAATGTTAATATCGCGAAATTCTAAAATATCAAAATAGTTCTCAAAGCCAAAAGTATCCTTAAAAATTCGATAATCAAATGTCTTTGAACATGCTTGCACGTTTGAACCCCATGTTTGTTGAAACTGCTCTTGAAGGGATTTGCTGATGGTATTCTATAACCAAATGTCACTTATACATGTTTGAGATAACCACACAAAAGATAATCCCGGTTCATTAAAAATAGATTCAACATGATTTAACTAACTAAAATTTACATCATTTTCATTTGACAGCTTATACAGTAGTTTATAAATGGTAGCTAATAATTTAGTTGGTTTACCACATACTAGTTTCACCCAAAATGATATCATACGGACTTTAATATCTAAATGTATGGGATATCGTCCAAGTTCATCATATAATACACAATTTGGGGTAGAAGACTTTTAGTGCAGAAGAAGCTTAAAGAATTTTAATTGAACTATTTTCAGAATGTCATTATTCCCAAACCCTTTAAATTTCACAACCGTACAATAAGACCGGTTTCACTTATTTGTCAAATAAATCTAATTGACAACTAATAGATATGCCATGTTTTCTCCCCTTTTTGAATACCTCATACATTGCCTTTGTAGCTTTTTCTGCTAGGTATTTTCTATAGTATTTAAACGCGCCATTTCGGGAAAAATAGATCCCAAGATAATTAAATGCATGCGAATATATATGTTCAAACTCTTTTAGGTCATTTTTTAGTAACAGCAAACAAAAGAACTATGTCATTTGGAGATTCCGTATATCGTCAAGTTATCGGAATTCCAATGGGGACTAACTGTGCACCACTTATTGCAAACCTGTTTCTGTATTGTTACGAGTTACAATTTATGACTAAAATCAATAAAGACCCATCGAAACAACATCTGATACAAAAATTTAATAACACTTTTAGATATTTGGATGATATATTGACTCTCAAGATGACCTGCTGAACTGACTTTCAATAAAGCTAATACTAACAATGAACACTGCCCTTCCCTGGGACTTGATATACATATATCTTTAACGTGAAGCTTAATACCAAATTTTATGATAAAAGAGATGATTTTTCATTTCTTATTGTTAATTATCCATTTTTAGATAGTGACGTTCCCTTGTCACCATCTTATGGTGTTTATATATCTCAACTTGTTCGATTCGCTCGTGTATGTAACAACGTATTTGATTTTTTCGAAATAAATCTATGTAATCCTGAAAAATTATTACACCAGGGTTTTTTTTCATCTAGAATATTTTGGTCTACATTTGGTAAAACTATAGGATGGGGGATGTTTGAATTTAGACTCCTGAAAAAGTTAAGTAAATTATAAAAATGTATGTCCGGTTGTTTTGTGTGATCCCGTTTATTTAAAATATTCCAATACTCTTTTGAATTTTGAGATCAGAGGTTTTTTTTTATTTTTTAGCCAAATCCCGTCTATGAGTTTTTTTTTTGGATTTGTTTATAACTTGTCTATATTTCCTCTCAGATTTTTTTTTAACTTCGTTAAATAATAAAAGCGATGATGTTGATTTGAGCCTGCGCTTAAGTTTTAAAATGTTTGCCTCGCAAATTTGCAGTTATAATTAAACCATGGCTTGTCTCTCTTGTTTTTAGGAGCTCGCCTTTTTGGTTTATCAGATCGCATTCCAAACGTTGTCTTAGACGACTCTAAAACAACTAATCCAATCTCATTTACAAATGCGTTAACATTGTTATCATCAATATTTTCTAAATTAACATTTTCAAATTACGTAACAAACTGTCTAATCTATCAACATTGATATTAGCACTAGATTCAGGTGCCTTTTTATAATCTCATTTATTACATCTGAATACAAGTGTGAAAATTATAACACATCAAAATCAAAATCAATAAGTTTAATTCTCTATGTGTATAGCTTGGCATTATAAATTGTCCTAAACAAATGCACATAAATAAGTAGCAGTTATGCATTCATTTGTCATAGTAAAAAAAGGGGACCTCGGTGGCCGAGTAGTCTCAGTAGTTGAACTACTGTATCACTAGCCTGTCAACACTGAGGTTGTAAGTTCGAATCCCGCACGTGGAAGGAGAGTTCAATTTTTATCTAAATTAGCTAGGATTGTCAGTTTTCCTACCGAAGGTGGGTGGTTCCCTCTGGGCACTCTGGCATCCTCAACCATTAAAAACTGACTTCCACGAAATAACACAGTAGTGCTAAAATTGACGTTAAATACCAATCAATCATAATAAGGAAGTTCTTTGACAATTAAAAGAAGCAGACAATTATTAATGAAAAGATGTATAAAATGTGATACAAAAGAATAGTCTAGAAACTTTATTCAAAATGATAATAATAATAATAATAATAACACAAATGTATCAGAAAATATCTGGTTTGTAACTTTAATATTGTTCCGACAGAGTGTCATAACTACTGTAAACCAACTAATTTTTGCGAGCGATTTAGTTTACGCAACTTTCTCGCGTAGATAAGTAACGTGAATATAAATAGTCGTGAAAATTTAAAACTTGGATCTTTCCTTATCTAACTACATCAATCGTTTTCTTTGTATCTATTTATCAGCTTCGTGCAATAAATGGTTTGATATACCAAAACGGCCTTTGTACATAAACCCTTCACTTATTATTTTAAATCGTGATTACATTTATTCGTGGCGACCTATACATGTACTACCTTAAAAGAGGGACGAAAGATACCAGAGGGACAGTCATACTCATAAATCGAACCTTATAGAGAATAACAATATGTGTGACGACAATGAATGTCTTGGCTACTTCCTTTAAAACAAATTCTGTTTACAGTGTTGAACACCCTCAAGCGCAGTTTACAATGTCCAAGATCTCCTGGGAACCATTGTAAGAGATGCAAATTTAATCATCTACATAAAAATAGATAGCATCTGCTTACTTCACAACAAATTCAAACTGTGTTAAAAAAAATATCCGGATCCTCGAATGAAAACTGACGAATTTGTGGGATTACACGCAATAATATTATTTTGTGATGTGAATCACTAATGTAAATGCCATATAAGACCATATACAACTTGTCATCTGAATCTCTGGAGGTTCGCTTCAAATCATCAGATGATATCATTTGTGGTGATATTTTGTTCAGTAGCAATTTTAGTTATATCGTCATCATGAGGATAATAATCACACACCTTTTTTCTGTATATACATTACGTAATTGTTCTTTCACCTAGGTGCAACAACTTCTGGCAAAATCCATTTGCACTGAACGTACTATCATATATATAGATTCCTAAAAAAATTCAAACAACACGTTATAAATTTCTTGCGTCCGAAGCGCGTTTTTTTTTTCTATATGTGTTTTATTATTATTTTTTTTCTATAATAATTTGCATTACATTGCGCATTCCTTTTTTCTGCTGAAAATTAAACATGAGAGGTAGGGAATGTCAATTATCGTTGAATTCATACATATAATATAAAAAAAGGTTATATATTGTCTATCTTACTTTTATATTCTAGGATGGATACAAGAAACATCACAAATATTACCCTGGTATCCTAATACTACTTGCCAATTACACATGTGATTTTAATAACATGTATTCTTTAAGGTGCAAAAAGGACAAAAGATTTGAAGTGTTAAGTTGTACTTAATTTTAATAAAAGTAGCTGCTAATACATTTGTATCTCAGTTTGATTGAGTAAGGAATGGGATGGACTGAAGGTTTTAAGCACATAGCTGATATTAGTTTAATTATACGCGTTTTTTTTTCAATTTCTAGCTGTCATCTGATTAAAAAAATATACTTTAATTTTGAACTATACATCAAATTGTTTATAGTATGTGGTTTCTTTAAACAAAATCTTAAAATATGTTCCAAAATTAAATTACTAAATAGAATCTCCCCGTATCAAGTTTGGCACCGATTGGAATCGTATGGTGTATAACTGATAATTCAGTACTATAGGCAAGCTATTTGTATTTAGTGAATATGTCTGAATCGTTTAATTTATCCTTAAGCTAGTTTATAATATACAAATGATAAGAAAATAATCTTCACTTTATGTCGAGTTTATTTTCATTTTCACCATTCTGTCTACCGTCATTCAGCAAACAAGCCCATATCAAGGAGATGTCGTTAAAGATATCTAAAATAATATCAACAACGTTGATGTTATGTTTTTGTTGTCACTTATTGTCAACGTCGTTCACAAAAATAATTTTTACTAATTAATTAATTTATAAATCGGGACAAACCATTGTCCTCGTCCAACTACATAAACACATCTATTAGTCATTCATGGGCAAACATTATCTCATTTAATTCTTGAACTGACATGACGTAATATAATTCAAATTTGTGTTTCTGTCGATTTGATTTTTCATCATTTATTATAATCCTTTTTTATTAGTTTTATTGTATTACAAAACGAATGTACTCAATAAACTATTCGTTTATTCATTTAAAGTATCAAGTTAATTGTATCTTTCATTATGTCTTGTTTTATAATGCACATTTAAACGCACTTTAATCAAGTTCATTCACGAACTGACAATGTTTCTTTTGTTTATACAGGTTCCAAAATAAAGTGATGTTAGTATAAAGTTGAATAGGAGCCATTAAGCGCGTTTGGCGAACTAAATTTAAAGCTGGTATCTCTGGCGAGTTTTTACAACCAATTGGACGATGTTGATGCTTACAGACATTGCATCATCTATTGTTCGATTATGCAAGTAGTACGAACTCCTGTGTGGTCGTGAAAATAATACTGATATGATTTCTGTTTATTTTTGGTTCATAGAATAAGGAACACTATTTTTTTTCTGAATATATTCAGGCATACATTGACTTGCTGAGATCACACACAATATATTTGTATTTTCGCTTTTTACTGCTTTTTAACATGACAACTAATATTGCTTGTATTCATAATAATTTTAGCTAGATTTTTGATTTATTAAAATCCAAATTAGACAGGTTTAAATGTAGTAAAATTGTATGAACAATATGATAAAGAAACGAAAATTATATTAACTAATACCCCTTTGTCATATATTGTTATTATATTCTAATATTTCTCTTAATTCTAAACTACATTTAAAACCATTAAAAATTCATGATATAATCACAAATCAGCACGTGTAGTTGCAGTTTTCCCCGGAGTGAGCTGATAGGAAATTCGTTATCCGTAACTATTGGCGGCTATTAGAGGTTTCTCAACATCTTACGAACGAAACTCTACGAACGTATAGTTAAAGAGAAGTTATTCTGTTCAGTAACAAATTTCTACTGATATTGCTGTGTGTTTAAGGACAATTGATATTCTTTTTGCAAACTTGCATTTTATTGTTGTGGTTAAACATTAGTGTTCCTATTTATTTTGTGTTGTTGAATTTTGTTTAATCTTACGTTGAGTTTCGTTTGATAACATATCGTATATGCTTTCGATTTATATCCCTTATCCCTTAGAAAAAGAACATTGCTTTTGTGATTTCGTTGTTAAAAAAAAACTCCGCGCATCTGGTTTGCAATTGATTGATTGATTGTTGGATGTTTGACGTTTAGTGACAAGTCTTCATTCATCCCCGAATTTATTCGATAGTATTCAATAATATATGTAAGGAACCACTCCTTACAGTAATATAAGAACGGCATGTTTTATGTTTTCTTGGATATATATGTCGCAATTCATTTATTTATTTTAATATTTTTGGGATTCAGTTACAAACAAAATTAAGGTCGACTCCATTCATCGAGAAATAATAGAGTTTTGTGTATTCTAGTTGAAAGTATGAGTGCTACTGCACCAACCAAACTGATAGTCACATAGTTATTTAAAGGTATGTTATTTTTTTAAATTACACGCCTAAAATAAAAAGAAACAAACAGGAAATATAAAAACAGAAGAAAATATAAACCAATATGCCATAACGGCTCGACGAGAAGAAGAAAACAAGAAACAAGAAAACACAATAAATTAATGTATACTAATATTTGTACGACAATAAAAACATACACATAAAGAATAAGAAAGGCCATGAAATAAAACAAAAACAAAACAAAACAAAAACAATACAAAACAAAAAACACAATACATTACAGAACATCTTTTTAGAGTTAACTGTTTTTTTTCAAATATTTATTCAATATTTCCCTTTATTTATCTTTTCGAGTATGCTTGTTTAGCTAGAATATAAATCAGCAATACGCATTCAAGTTGAAGAAGTGATCATTTGTTTTTTAAAGGTTGGGGACAACAAAGTTATCTCGGATCCAATGATTTTTTTTTTAAATTAAAA
Source organism: Mytilus californianus (assembly GCF_021869535.1). Taxonomy (NCBI): domain Eukaryota; kingdom Metazoa; phylum Mollusca; class Bivalvia; order Mytilida; family Mytilidae; genus Mytilus; species Mytilus californianus. The sequence goes on from NW_026262712.1 coordinate 28,103,789, forward strand.
ACCGATTTTTCCTAGAGGCGTTCACTCCTAGATTTGTTCTACCTCATTTTGCCTAGGACTTTTTACCTTTGATTCTACATTTACCCTTTTTTTAAAATGTATGTACTAAAAAATCGATATGATGTCATGTATATCAAAATCTCTTGTATGATTACTCTCCTTAGTCTAAATATTTCATATTCTTCGCAAAAATTTATTGATAAATCAGATTTACTACTGTGTTGTCTGAATCGTGAATTGTATATTTTATGATATATCAAGTCAATATAATATGTCTACAACTCAACATTGTTTTAAAAGCTCTGCATGTACATTTGTATGTAAAAGACATTTTTAAGGGAAGTGAACAGCCGATAGTCCAATATTATCAAATAAATGAATCCTCCTTCTTTTCTCGTTACGGCAAGTTTGGTCAAGTAAGGGCGATTTTTGTTCGTTCGTAAGATGTTGAGAATTCTCTTATATAACCAGTCCGATTTCATGGAAAATATTTCATAATTGCGCAATTAAAATGGAAAACCTGTGTACATGTAACTGAAGATATTTCCTAATATAAGTAATGCGTTTGAAATATTTAATTTCATCAATGCTTTTAACCCACACATATGAAAAACGAGTAAAATAGTATATGTTAGTTGGAACCTTAGAATATAATCATTATAATTGATGGCACAAAACATGCCCGTCCAGTGATTTTATTAAGATTTACCTTTATTATTATAGGTATGTCTCCTTCAAACCTTGACAACGGAAATGCAAGAAAATATATTTATGATGTTATGTTACCATGGTTACCAGACAACAAAGTTTTATTTGTTTTTATTTACATTAACGTTGCTGGCATCAATAATGTGGCGTACACAAATTTTAATCCTGGTATGTAATATGAGTTTTTTTACAACCACTGGGTCGATGCCTTTGCTGGTGGAGATTTTCTATGTTGACGTTGATATGGTCATGATTATGTTTACAAAACTTAGAATTTATCGAATGTCTAAGGATTTTCATCCCCAGGAAAAAACTATCTTAGCTTATTTGGGAAAAACCTTTCAAAATTTTGGGCCCTCAATGCTCTTCTACTTCATACTTTATTAGGCCTTTGTGACTTTTTTTTATCAAGCGTTACTGATGAGTTTTTTTTTGTGGACAAAACGTGCGTCTGGCGATTTTTTTTAAATCATAATTTATATGATGAATTTATTCCCTCTTTTTTCAGAAATGCCTGCCTATGTTGCTGCCATTACTTTCAACCTCAACGTGCAATTTCTACATCATTACACTTATTCAGTATTATATAGATATAAGAAGTATGAGTGCCAATGAGACAACTCTCCATCCAAGTCACAATTTGTAAAAGTAAACCATAATAGGTCAAAGTACGGCCTTCAACACGGAGCCTTGGCTCACACCGAACAGCAAGCTATGCAGGGCCTAGTGTAAAACCATTCAAAAGAGAAAACCAACGGTCTAATCTATATAAAAAACGAGAAACGAGAAACACTTATGAACCACATCAACAAACGATAACCCTTGATCATCAGGTTCCAGGATAAGTGCAAACAAATGCAGTGGGTTTAAACATTTTAAAAGGCGCCAACCTTCACCCTACATGACACAATAGCGTAACATCACAACATAGAAAGACACACTATAAGATATCAATTGAAATGGCTTAACTCAATCAAAAGACATATTTACAAAAACAAGTGAACATACACTGAACGAATAAATTTGATCTATGACACAATGTAAATACAAAATTAATTAAACAAGGGGGTTAGATGTAAAACAATATCAGAAAGACAACCATAACCTTGGACAAAATGCCGCCAAATAATATAACGTTCACAGGTAAATAAGAATAGTTTTATTGTAAGGTATACATGGAGTACGGAAATAATTTTTACAAAATAAATAATTTTGTTGTTCCTAGTCCGGAAACAAAAGTGAATATTTATCGTAATACTAAACACTTATCAAAAGTGGTAAAGCTTAAAAATAGTGAGACTAGATATAACACTGAATAAGTAAACATTAAATAACAAAAATACATTACAAATTGTAACAACAGGTCAAATTGACACGGAAGTACAATTTGAGAGTACTTGCAGTTACTGAAAGCTAGTTAAAAGTTAATAAAAAAAATAATTATGAAAAATCATGCATCAGAGACTAAAATCAACTAAAACACTTCACAGAGATTTAGCGTTTTAACGTCATGGACAGTAAAAGAGTAGACATGGCTTGTGCAATGCCAAAATAAAAGTATCGACAGACAGTAGGATAGTTAGGAGGTAACCACTTATTGATATTTATATATAACTTCGTTCAGTGAGATTTAACTTACATATGTTTATCTAGAAAAAAAATAACTTGCCAATACCAAGAGAAATATTCATATCAATCTGCCTTAGGAGTGATGAAAATGAACGTGGATGTGTATTTATACATCCCAAAAAACCGTTAAAAAAATATTAAAAAAAATTATGTTTTAATTTGCTGATTACAAATTCGATATTCGTGCTAATGTAAACTATATTCAAAGATCTAATTACAACATTGGTAAGATAACATTTACTAATAAGTTTGTTTAAAGGTTCGATGAGTTTACACGGATCACATAGTGATTTTCGCACTTTAAGTACAATATTACCGTAAAATTTAGGATGTGAAATACCGTTTTTAATAAGTTTTCTACAGGTACAGCAAAATTTAATAATCAAATCTTTGTACCAATGAAAGAATTTAGTAAAATTAATATTAATTAATTAAGCAACTTATGATAACGTAATCGCTGACTTAATAATATACCAGTGATGCATTGATTACGTTCTTTAAAATCTATCACATCACTACACACACGGGCATAACGAACGAGTTTAGGATATATAAACACTATATGATGGAGCCAAAGGAACATCGCCGTCAAAAAAGAGAAAATTAAAAGAGGGAATGAAAAATCGTCTCTTTTGTCGTAAATTTTACAATGAGTTTCCCTTTAATAATTGAAATGTCTAAATCTAGAAAAGGACAACTACTGTTGTTTATGTTAGATTTATTTAAAGTTAGTTCCTTTGGGTAAATTTCGGTAGTTTATTTAGAGAACTTTGGATTATTTAACGAAAAAATATCATCAAGATAACGGTAGATATTGTTGAATGTACCAACCAAATGAATCAATGATGTGTTTTTACTGAGTTTGATTATAAACTGAGATTCATAGCAATACAGGGATAAATCTGCTAATAAAGGGGCTCAGTTAGTGCCCATTGGAATACCTACTACCTGACGATACTTTTTATCGCCGAAAGGTACATATATGTTGTCCAGGAGAAACTTTAAATCTTCAATCATATCTTCACATTTCCAATATGTGTATCTAGCCTTTCCTTTTTCGTTACAGAAAAAGGCTTTAAACGAGTCACAGTAAATACATTTGTAATAAGATTTTTCAAAAGACCATTTAATTAAATATGAAATTTTTTTCTTGATACGATTGTGTGGAAGTGTAGTGTAGAGAGTAGAAAAATCACAACTGTCAACAGAATTAAAAGAACCATCAAAAGCACGTATTTTATCTAAAACCTTTAATGAAGTTTTAACACTTCAAAAATAATCAATACCATTATTTGCACAAGCTTTATTACACAAATGAATAACAAGTTCTTTGATAGTTGTAAGCGAAGAAGTTAGAAACACTGACAGATGAATAGTAGAACACTTATTAGATGTTGAGATGAAACGTAATTTAAATGTTAATTTAGGTAACAAGTACATAGTCGGAACTTTCAAATATTTGGAAGAGGCTTTAAGCTAGGTAGTGGCAGTGATATGCTTGTTTACAATTTGACTCTCAATGGAGCGTACGGACCTGAATGTAGATGAATTGATAATTTCGTTTTGGAGAACTTCTGTGTAGTATATACGTCACACTACCACTAAATTATTGGCTGCTTTGTCTGCCGGTACGAATTATAAAAATTACTTTATCTGAGTTAGCTCCCCTTATGTGGCAAAATTGAAAAAAAAGAATCAAACAAAAATATTGTTTGTTTCAGAAAATACAACCGTAAATATGATAAAACACATAACTTTTCTATATTAACATGAAAAGTCGTACACATGATAACATACTTCTCTCAGAATTTGCACATTTCATTAAAGATCTTGACCAATTTTCATCTGGTACTTCAAAATCCAAGATGAAGGAAGACACTCCAGCCACCTTGAATAGAGGTATAGGCAAAATAAAAAAGACAAAAAACAAAAACTGTTATAAAAAGCCCGATGTAAACACTAAAGTTATACAAAACAGACATATAACAAACACAGGGCAAAAACAGAGATTGTAAGAAATCTAAGTGAAAAAAATAGCAAGCGTGGATAAGTATTTATACATCCAAACACAATAGTATTTAATTAACAATTAATAACAAAGATATAATAAACATGTGAATCATCCATTTGTTTCACCGCTTGAACATGTTGAAAGAAAGTAGTATTCCAAAAAAATTAAACGAATTCCGAGGTAAATTCAAAAAAGGGGAAGTTCATCTTTTTATTTTTTCTTTATAAAGAAAAAGATTCAAGGCTGTATTTATTTATGTGAATTTTCGAAATATTCAAAAGATTAAGCTGATTTTATAAACAATAGAATTGCGCCTTTTGTAAGAATAGCACACGCTATGTATCATAATGGTCTTCAATGAATAAACCACCTCTTGTTTTATCTATTTCATCTGTTGAATCTTATAAATGTTATTTAAATCAATTTTTGATACTACAAGGCGTTCACTGTGATATTATATTTCGTTTTTGTTTTATCATTTATTATTTTTCTTTTTAAACAACAATATTAGTGACATCAATGAATGTCTTAACTACTTTCTTTTAAAGAAAATTATATCAACGGTGTTGAACACCATCAAGCTCAATCCACAATGTCCAAGGTCTACTGGTATTTCTTGTAAGCGAAGCAAATTTAAACATCTACATTGAATAGATAGCATCTGTTTAAATCACAACAACTTCAAAATGTACGAAAACAATTAAATCAAGATGCTGGAAGGAAAACTGATAATATTTCGGGATTACACGCAATGATTTTACTATCATTGCATGTTATTCCGCGAGAAGACGCTTACAGAAGGTTTCTGTCTGTCTCATGTTTCATATATTTATATATATCATTCTGTCTGAGTAATACTAAAACTTAAAACCAGATTGATTCTGATACATTTGTATTTTTTTTATGTGAATTATAGTTCTTGACCAATCTTTTTATTACATTATTTAATCAAATAAGTGCTAATCTATTGCTTCTTTTTGCGTTTTTTGTGAAGGAGAATTTGAATCATTAATTAATATAGCATATAAAACCATGAACAAGTTGTCATTAAATCTCTAAAGAATAGCTTCAGATCATCAGATGATATCATTTGTGATCATATTCTATTCAGTAGCCATCTTTTTGTGAAACCGACATCATGGTGATACCATTGATACACCTTTTGTATATATATAAATTTATACAAATTACGCAATTGTTATCTCACAAAGGTGGTAACTCCTAATAGTAAAATGCATGCGTACTCAACTTCCTGTCATATTTTAATAGATACCCAATTTTCACGAACATTAAAAAATTTATATTTGTAGATTTGTGTTGATACATTGAGAGCGTGGACATTTTTTTTCTTTGTGTTTTTTTCTTTTTATATGGTAAATTGCATTTAGTTGCGACATTTTGTGGCATTTCGAATCATTATTTTTTTTCCATAATGTCACGGATTCATAGGAAGCAACACTAGCAATAATTTCGTTTAAATAAAAGTATTGCATCGTCTTTATAGGTAGCAAGTTCAATATGAAACACATATGAATCCCGACGCTGGAATATAAATTAATGAGGTTTTGTTAGGGGAAACAAGCAATTTCTAGTTAAAAACATACTAACATCTGCCAGATGTACAAATCTAACCTTATAACTGTATGTTTTTGTTTGTCCTCTTTTAAGCTTCTCTTCACCATTCTTTGTGCCATTTTTTATCGGGCTGCTGAAAAACGGGTAACAAGCCGATTTCTACAAAACATAAAGCAGTTGTCATAAAATATATCAAAAATGTTTACCACGTTGATATATGTTTTTGTTGTCACTTATTGTTTACAAAGACAATTCTGACTAAAAATGTATTTATCAATCAGGATAAACCACGTCTATCCTCTTCGAGATGCAAAATCATTTGAGTGAGAGGTTTAGCTAACTATAAAACCAGGATTTAATCCACATTTTTTTACATAAGGAAATGTCAGTAATATTATAGTTGTTTACCATTCGTTTGATGTGTTTGAACATTTGATTTTGATATTTGATCAAGGGACTTTCCGACTTGAATTTTCCTTGGAGTTCAGTATTTTTGTTATTTTACTTTTTGATAAGTCATTAATACGCTAACGCTGTCCCTTTTCATTTTGAGGTGCTCTGATGTTATTGAATTCAAATTTGTGTTTGGGTCGATTAGATTTTTATTGTTTAAAACAATCCCTTTGTTATTGTTATTTGCTTAAAACAAAAAGTACATATTAACTCTCTATTTATTCATTTTAAGTAAATTCTATAGTTCATTGTTTTTTTTTTTTTATATTGTACCTTTAACATGTTTAAAGCCTTTTTAACCTAATTCATGTAAGAAATCACAATTTTTATTTGTTTATACAGCTCTTTAAATAAAACGATTTTAGTATGAAGAGAATTGGAGCCAATTAATTAGACATTAATGAGTTAAAACGCGTCATGCGTTTCAAAATTAAAGCTGCTATCTTAGATGAGTTTTTGGGCGATGTCAATGCTTACAGATATCTCACTCCCTATGGTTCCACCATATCATGATTAATTTTATTCTGGATATTATATCGTTTCAAGTAAAAGTATGAGGCTTGTATTATAGCTGTACTGGACTTTTCTTTATTCCCTAAACGTATGCAATTATGCAACTATTTTTTTCTTAATTAACCAAAGGTAAGAAAAAAAGCAAACGTGTTCACAACCATAATTAGAGAACAAAGTTCAGTGTCAGCTGGTACCAAATGTAAAATGTCTAGAACTTTATTTTATTTATTCTGGAATACAATAAGTAACCTTTTTATACAAAATGCGTATTTATTTAACATACATGTTGGTTGACTTAGATGGATTTGACTATTATTTTAAGTCCCTTTTCCTCATATAAATCTTCAACATACTCGGTTGTTATACATCATTGGCTTTCAAATAATTGGCTTTGATGAGGGTATATCCAGAAAAGCGCTTCCAATGCATGACATTTATATGAGTTATTGTTTATCTTATTTCAGCGATTAAAACATTCTTAACAAAAATATCTTTATACACAAAATATATACTACTGTACATAAGAAATACAAATGTACATAGGTCCATTATCTAACCGTTTTCATCGGTAAGATACCAAGTTCAGTGTTTATAACATGTGTTTCAGGAAAAAAAAACGTCAAAGTAATGAAAAAAAAACAAATTCACAATTAGCATTTAAAAAAACCTCTACAAGAACAGTTCAAATATAATGTACAATTGTCTCAATTAATAATCTAAGTTTAAAAACAATTACATAATTCATCAACAAAAGTTGAAAAAATAATTAATTTGAATAATGACATATTTCTCTAAACTGATTTAATTCAAAAGTTTTAATGGTTTTTTTCAAATGTGAATAAGGTTTATTTTCTCTGACGACAGAAAAAGAATGAAATACCCAGTATCTGTTAAGATTTTTTTCGATTTTTGTTAAATGAAATAACTCTGTCAAATTTAGCAGCAAGTGAATTGTTGAAACAGGTCATAAATGACGGTAAGAGAACGCATGAACATGACTTTTCTGTTGCGACATTGTCATTTTAATCACAATAGTATTGAAACCGATAATAGCAGACAATATGATATCCGTATCAATATTTTTGTTGCTGTTGTTGTTTTGTTGTTTTGTTGTTTTTTTGTTTTTGTTTTTGTTTTTTTTTTTTTTGGGGGGGGGGGGGGTGCTTGGTGTTTTCTTGTTATTCATTCTAATACTTTTTTTATATTAATTTATTTTTGTGCATCTGTTCAACTATTTTTATTTTGAAAATATTTACATATACACATTTTATCTACGAATTATGAGTGCATGAATATTCCTTATTTTTCTATGGATCTATAGGACAAAATTTCAACTTCATTTATTCTTCAGTATTATACGTTACAATCATATTTACATCTATCAATTCCATACCTGATTATTAGAATCACCATCTCTTTTGTTCAATTAATTTTAATAACTCGGTAATGGACTATACAAACTCTCAATATAAACATAAACAATAAAAGCTTTTACGATTTTTTATTTAGTATTTCAAATGGACATTACCATTGTTGATTCGATATCAATTATATTCCAAATTCGTATATTCCCAAACGCTGCATAATATCGTTTAGCTTAATCTATTTTATGTTTTCCTTTTGAAACTTTCTGGTTGATCATTGTCTCGTATCAAAAGTTTTTTTTCACATTTGTGATTGCATATGCATACTTTAAGTGTACAGCTTGACCGTTACAAATTGTTCTAAACAAATACACATCAATAAGCAAAGGTGAAGCATTCGTATTGCTTAGTCTTTAGTTTTCTATGTTGTGTCTTGTGTATTATTATTTGTTTGTCTTTTTATTTTTTAGCCATGGCGTTGTCAGTTTATTTTTTATCTATGAGTTTGACTGTCCCTCTGGTATCTTTCGCCCTCGTTTGTTATAGTACAGGAGTTATTTGACAATCACATGAAGCAGACATGGTGGTCCAAGATCTGCAGTGATCAATTGATATATTTATCATATGAAAAAAAAAAAGAATTGTCAAGAAACATTATCCATATGACACAAATGTATTAGAATTGATTTGGTTTTAAACTTTGATATTGTTCATACAGAGCGGTATATATATATATGGCTTTCCAAATACCGTTTCGATTCCTAACATCACTGAAGAGACATTAATTGTCGAAATCCGGATATGGTGTACAAAAACCTTTGCACCTTTTGTTTGCGGTATATCATCTTTTCCGCAAGTTTATTGGTTTCTGTTTATTGTTAAATTTACAATTAAGATCCATTTATTACATCGGTGATCCGTTTATTTGGCAATCGCCAATGGCAGTCAGCAGGGTTTAAGAACATTTGTTGTTCGACCTGTTAGTCAAATGCGTTTTGTTAAAATATACTTTTTCACTTTTTTGTTCTTTTGGAAAATGTTGTCTGTGCTGTATTTAGACCCCTCTAACAAGACATTTGTTTTGCATGCACACGTATAAAAATTGCGGTTTTTATCCAACGCAATCATAGGTTTGAACGTTGTTTTCAATTTAGACTTGTATATATATATATATATATATATATATACATGAAACAGAAAGAAACCCGCGGCAAACATCTGCTGTGTATCTATTTCTCATTCTTGTGTTATACATGTTTTGATATACCAAGATGGCCCTTGTATCAAATTAGTCAAATATTACCTTCAAGCGTCGTATACTTGTACTACGTTACTCATAAATCGAATTATTGTCACTCGTTGGAACAACAATAATTATGACGTCAATGAATGTCTTGACTACTTCCTTGAAAAAAACATTTTGTTAACGATGTTGAACACCCTCAAGCTCAATCCGCAATGTCCAAGATCTACTGGGATTTCTAGTAAGCAAAGCAAATTTAATCATCAATATGAAAATAGATAGCATCTGTTTACTTCACGACAACTTCAAACTGTTAAAATAAAAAAAAATCTGCTCCTTGAATGAAAACTGATAAATTTGTGGAATTACACGCAATAATAGTACTTTGTGATTTGCATCAATATTGTATATACCACACACAATCATATACAAGTTATAATTCAATTCTCCGGAGGATCGCTTCAGATCCTCAAACGATATCAGTCGTGGTAATATTAAAATTCAGTAACCATTTTTGTGATACCAGCATCATGAGGATAATAATCATACACCTTGTTTCAATAGTTTAATTACGTGATTGATCTTTCGCGAAGGATACAACTCCTTCTCGTAAAATTCATGCGCACTAACTATACTGTTATATTAATAGATTCACAACTATCACGAAAAAAAAAGAATGTTTTAATTTTTTCAATAGAATCTTCCCGCACAAATTTGGTACCAATTCGAATCGTTTGGTGTACAATTGGTAAGTCAATACAATATGCAAGATATTTGCAATAAGTGAATGTGTCTGTTAATCGTTTAGTATAACCTTAAGCAAGTTTACAATATACATATGGCATAAAAGTATATTTTTCTTGATTTCCAGTTTGTTTTTTTTTTCTCGGGAGAACAAACATTTTTCTTTGTTTTTCTGTAAAATATTGCAAGATCAAGATCCCTATGGAATCATTTGATGTATCAATTACAATAATTTCGTTTAAATAAAAGTATATATTTTCGTCTCCATACATTCTAAGTTTTAAATGAAGCAAAGACGTATCCAAAAGCAAGAATGACAATTAATGAGGTTCGATTTGCTGAGAAAATAGATCTACTTACTTCCTGGTTAAAATCATACGAACAGCTTCAAGATGTAAACAAAATCTAAACGTATCAAAATTTGTTTTTACAAATGAGGAAAAAAAAGGTCTTATTTGACTGAGGATCAAATACACTGATACACTTTTAAACTGACACTACTTAGGAATATATTTTGAGAAAGCACTTAATGAATTCCTTAATACATATACAAGACAGGGTAAACAAATATTACAGCAAAAAGAAGGAGTGTAAGAAGATACTGATAATAATCAAAAACCATCAATTGAAAAACAGAGAACGTGAACAAAAATGAAAGATAAAATGGTTAAGCGGCTTACATAGGCATTGCACATACTTGAGTCACTTGCAGGGAAAATCGTGAGTTTTAGGTATAATATTAATTAAATACTGTGAACCATGTTTCCGTAATCGACAGTTTGTGATTGGTATGATATTCGTATGTGGCAGCCAATTCATAGAGCATGAAAATCGACAAAATGAGAAATGTAACAGTTATATTTCAAGAGATACACACAATATAAAAAAACTTACACAAGGATAAAGGATGCACATAGAAAGTGTCGTAAGGCCACTCCAAATTGAACACTTGTTTTTCGCAATAACATTGACTAAATTGGATCAATCGGGAGGAATTTTATTCTGATTTTTGTTTTCTGAAATGAATATTGTAGCAAGTAATACCAGCGAGGAAGACGTATTTGAAATCATATATTAATATATATTATTTTAATGATTGTGTCCAATTCCTGAGCATGGAATTTTTATTGAGTTTGAAATCGCATGTTGGGGACAAAATGCATAGCAGGAGACGCTATCAGTTTGAATCATTTATTTGTCTCTTCCTAATCTATCTATTTACGAGACTTCGTAATCTATTTACGAGACTTCGTAATCTATTTACGAGACTCCGTAATATATTTACGAGACTTCCTAATCCATTTACGAGACTTCCTAATCCATTTACGAGACTTCCTAATCTATTTACGAGACTTCCTAATCTATTTACGAGACTTCCTAATTTACGAGATTAGAACATCGGTAAACTACTATCTCCATAATTTAGTTCCGTCTAAAACTAACACGCAATAGGATGAGCATGATGTCAATATTCTACTTACACCTGCATCATGTGTAAACTTTAAAGAGGATACACAACAGCTCATCTAAATGTTAACTCTTCACCTGCTCACAACTTTAACAGTGGTCAGCCCTTTTCTGCCAGTCCAAAGTTAACATTGATTTTTTAATAGTTTTTTTTTTTAAATTCAAGCTTTTAAATATTTTTTTTTCAAATGTAAATATGGTTTATGCTTTTTTCTGTCAAAAGAAAGAGAAAGATATATACCGTCTATAGGATTGAAACTTCTAGTATTTTTACCCTAGCTGTACTCTGGTAATAATATAATCAACATGAACTGTAGTGTGTGTTTAATAACGTGAACTGTTTACACGCTATACCTGACTAATCAGAACAAACATTCCTAATCAGCTGTAAAACTACTGCTTTTGATGTTTCTTCTTAATTTGCAGGTTCTAAGCAAATGTGACTGTACTTAAAACTTAGGTTTTTAACACCCTATGCACCTAAGTTGATATTTAGATCCTGTCAGTTTTGGGCTTTCAAACGCTTCATATTTTTAAGTGTGCAAAGTTTGAAGCAAAGCAGGTAAAGATTATTACATGTACATGCGAAGCGCGTACGGAACTATGCCTTTCATTTTTTTTTTGGTAGCAAGTAAATTGTTGATACAGATCATCAATAAAAGCAGGAGAAGTGAATCAAATCAAAGCAATAGTCTAAACTTGAACGTTCTACGTAGACATTGTAAGTTTAATTCGAATTAAATTGCAATCATAAATTGCAGAAAATGCAATAGTTTATCCATATCATTATGTGCCTTTTAATTGCTTTTTGCGTGTTCTTTTTCTTTTCTTTTTTGTTTCTGCCTCCGCCACGGATGGGGAATTAAAGTTTACACTTGTCCGTCCTTGCGTCGTCCCTCCGTACGTACGTCCTGAAATTGGTTTTCGTTCTCTAACTTAGGTTTGCCTCAACCAAATGTTATCAATCTTATACGCAATGCTTATTACCATAAAACTCAGAAATAGATCTGGAGTAATGCTTCATCAAAAATGGAAAAATGCTGAACGTTTTTTTTTCTATTCTCTAACTTTAGTTTGCCACATTTAACTATTTTCAAACTTATACACAATCATCACAATACACAGATCAAGATCGATTTTTGGTTACGTCACTTTTACAGTTCCCTATTGTGCCTTTATTATACTGTTTTTCTTTGAAAAAAATTACATATAAACATCTTATCTACGATTTCTGTGAGCATGAGTAATCTTTTTTTCTATAAATCTATAGGACGCAATTTAAACTTCTTTTATTATTCAATCATATCTCAAACATTCAATCAATTTTATACCAGATTATTGAAAACAACATGTTTTTCACTCTTGCTCGATTCATTTTATCAAGTCGGTGTTCAACTATATGATTTTTTAAGCCTTCTAATGAACAGTTGTATTATTAACATATACAATACCATATACAATAATATATACAATAACGGGTTATACGATATCTCTTTTGTTATTCCCTAATGGACATTCCAATTGTTCATTCGATTTCCATTATATTCCAGAATCATCTTCATGAAATAAATGTTTTGATATACCAAGGTAGCCTTTGTATAGAAGACTTTGCATATTACCTTAAAGCGTGTTTATATTTATTGGCGGTGACTTAGGGACCAGTCATTATTTATCTCCAGGGGGACCGGCAAAAAAGTAGGGGGGTGGGGGGGGGGGGGGGGGGGGGGGGGTGGTCATGAAAAAATTGAATCTGATAGAGAGGGGTCATTCTTTTTCAGGTTGATCTAGTAGGGGGGTCATGATTTTATTGGCCATAGATTCATTGATCGCCATATACAATGTACCATGACCATAGACTATACATGTATAGTCAGAGCTTACTTGTTTCTTAGTTTGACTCTTTCACAAATATCAAACTGTCACTATCAGTGATCTACCTAGAGCTAGTCACTTTACTCTTTGACTAATTTTATTGTCAAGTGACTAATGAATATTACCAAAAAATGTGCAAAATAAGTCACTTTTCTTATGTTTTTCTTAGCCATGATGTTATAGAACTAAGAAACTAGGAATAGAGACTATAAAATTGGTTTCATAATCCTGGCTTCACCACAACAAAAGTATACTTTGCTTTTTTAAGGTGACACCATTTTTATTTTTCAAGATGTACTCATATATATATTTTACAAACTGTTGTTTTATGTGTACAAAAACATATTCTATAAAGACATTTTCAAAGCATTTTATTTTTATTTTTATTCCATATCTTAAATATACCTTATATAGATTTCCACTATAAATAAATATATGAATGATTTTTTTTTTAAATGTATATTGGATGGGCAATAACTTATTTTGATAGGAAAAAAAGGATTTGTCTTTATAATTGTTCTGGACCATATGAGTATTTCGACCATACACGTATCGGCGCATGGTAATGGCCATATGCGTATACTCATTTAGTTATTGATGAGCTGGTCAATAAGAATATTTGGACGATATAGGTAGTCTTCGAATAACTTTTAAGGGACCATTCAATATCTATCAGATGGATGGGCCGGTGCAAAATGAGACGGGGCAATTACTTTATTTGTGGAAATATTTGGATGGGCGAGAACTTTTTTTTATATGTATAGTGGATGGCCCAGAACTTATTTTATGGGAAAAAATTTGCTATCAATTTTATCGGTGTGTAGGAAATTTCTTTTGCAGGCACACAAAACATAATCTCAACAAACTGGTAGCTTGGTTAATTTCTGTCAATTTTAAGGATTTAATTAAAGAATACAAAAGCTAGAATTTTCTATTCGGACTAATTTCAGATAGTCACTTTTAAAAGTTTATATAAATTTTCAAAACCACTTGAATTTTCATATCAATTGTATTTAGACCTTATAGAAAACAAGGTTGTTTGATAGTTTGGTGTATTGCTGTCAAATTTATGGATTTTATATAAATAAGTAAGAAAAAAAATCTAAAATTTTCAGTTTAGGCTTAATTCAAATAGGCACCTTTAAAATGTTTATAACTTTTTCAATTCAACTTGGATTTTCATAAAACTCTACACCTATCTCATTAATATATTGATCTTACAGAATGCCAGGTTGTTTGGGAGTTTAGTGTATTGCTGTCATTTTTATGGATTTAATAAATAGGTTAAAAAAAAGTTTAAATTTTCAGTTTTGGTTAATACCAGATAGTCATCTTTAAAAAAAATTATAACATTTTCAAATCAACTTGGATTTTTATATAACTCTACAGCTATCTCATTAACATATTGATCATACAGAATGTCAGGTTGTTTGGTACTTTGGTTTATTGCTGTCATTTTTATGGATTTAGTTAATAGGTTAAAAAAGCTATAATTTTCAGTTTAGGCTAAATTCAAATAGTCACCTTTAAATGTGTTTATAACTTTTTCAAATCAACTAAGATTTTCATATAACTCTACAGCTATCTCATTTATATGTTGATCTTACAGAACGTCAGGTTGTTTGGTAGTTTTGGTGTATTGCTGTCATTTTTACGGATTTAAAAAATAGGTTAAAAAATGCTTAAATGTTCAATTTAGACTAAATTCAGATAGTCATCTTTAAAAATTGGTATAAAGTTTCAAATCAACTTGGATTTTTATATAGGTATATAACTATCTTATTAACATATTGATCTTACAGAATACCAGGTTGTTTGTTACTTTGGTTTATTGTTGTCATTTTTATGGATTTAGTTAATAGGTAAAAGAAGCTACAATTTTCAGTTTAGGCTAAATTCAGATAGTCATCTTTAAAAATTGGTGTAATGTTTTTAAATCGACTTTGATTTTCATAAAACTCTACAGCCATCTCATCTATATATTGATCTTACAGAATGTCAGGTTGTTTGGTAGTTTGGTGTACATGTATTGCTAACAAATTTAGGGATTCGGTGGCGAATCCAGAAATTTTCATAAGAGGGGGCTCACTAACTGCCTAAGAGGGGGCCCGCTCCAGTCATGCTTCAGTGATTTCCTATATAAGCAACTAAATTTTTCCCACAAAAAGGGGCCCTGACCCCCTGCCCCCCCCCCCCCCCCCCCCCCCCCTAAATCCGCCTTTGGGATTTAATTAATAGGTAAAAAAAAGTTGCATCAAAGTCAAAAACATGTCTGCCTGAATTGCTTAAAAAAGACCATAATTTCTTTCTTGAAAAGTAGAATAGATAAAGGGACATTGTATATTTGAAATATAAGAATGCTCTATTATTAAGACAATAATTGGTAATTCAGCATATGGTAATATGTTTACTAGTCTTAAGAGTTATTGTCCCTTAATTTAAATTATTCTCTTAATTTTTAATTAATATGGTATTTTGAAAATTGTATACAAATTGGATATTTAGTTAATATTTTTTTGGTTGTTAACAATAGTTTGAATAAATCTTTATGTCCTATGGTCACAAAAGGGAAAAAAGTGGTAACCATCAATTATTTAATAGAACAAAGACGTAAGAAGAGATACATTAAACTGTTTCAAATTTAAGATGACCTCAGATTTCAGAAAAATATAAACTAAGTACATTTAATAGTATGGTTAATATTTCTTCATATGTTTTATGACTTGCAAGAATATTGTTAGCACTTCTTAAGCCTCTATGAAAGGCTGGCTGATATAGTATGCTATTACTTATGTCTTGAGATTTAATTGTGATATTGTATATATCTGAGGCTGCACATATAAAGTCAAATCTATACATGTATAATCATACTGGTTTTAAAATTAATAAAATGTATGTTTCTGATACACACATAAATATATATATATATGTGGAATTAATTAGCACATTTTGAATTTTGTATTTATACACCAAAGTTTTTTCTTTGATTTCCAGACATAAACATGCAAATATTAAAATATAGAAAGAACCTAAATCATTTTTGATTGTCTTTAAGTTTTAGAGGGGCAAGGACTCTTTTTATAGTTTGTTTTAGATGGGCATTAACTTTTTAAATGCAATAATATTAAGAATGCACCGGCCCATCCATCTGATAAATATTGAACGGTCCCTTACATCAGTGTATTCTTCTATCATATGTCGTCCTCAATGCATTCTCAGTGTATGTGTATTAAAATACCTTACTAGGAATATTAGCAACATATAATATTTGAATCATTTGAAACCTTTCAATTATAATCAGAAAAGAGAGGGGGGTCAAAAGTGTTTATGTAGTTGAAAGAGGGGGGGGGGTAAATTTTTTAACACATTTTGAAAAGAGGGGGTCAATCATTTTTTATAATTTTCAAATTTACATTTTGCAAGCCCCCCAACACCCCCCACCCCCACCCCTTGGAGATAAATAATGACCGTTCCCTTATACATGTAATACGTTAACCACAAATTTAATCAATGTCGGTCGCGTAAAAAACAGTATATGTGACATAAATGAATGTATTGGCTACTTCCGATAACAGAAATTCTGTAAACGATGTTTAACAACCTCGCATTAAAACTACAATGTCCAAGATCTACTAGGATTCCAAGTAAGCGAACAAAAAATATAATCACATAGATAGAACTCAATAGCATCTGTTTACTTCAGAACATTTTCAAAGTGTTAGAAAAACAAAATAAATCTGATATTGGAATGAAATCTGATAAATTTGTTAGATTACACGCAATATTAGTACTTTTTGATGAAAATCAGTGATGTATATACCATATAAAACCATATACAACTTTCATTTAAATCTCTGGAGAATCGCTTCAGATCATCCAATCATATAATTTGCGATAATATTCTGAGCAATAAACATTTTTATTAAACCGCCATCATGAAGATAATAATCAGACATATTTTTCTGTATATAAATTACGTAATTTTCCCTTCACAAAGTTTTCAATTCCTTCTGGCAAAGTCCATTTGCACTAAACCAACTATCATTATTGTAGACAAAGATAAGAAATCAAAACTTTATACATTTCATGCGTTCAAAGCGCTTTTCTGGATTTACCGTAATCAGAAACGCTTAAAGCGACATAATTGAAAGCCAAGGATGAATAAGAACAAACTGTCACAAAATTAAAGAATTTCTGTACTTTTTTCTTCTGTGTTATGGGGAATCGTTTTGCTTAAGGAGGCTCGCGGGTATAAATCAATACTTTTTTTTTAATATAGGATTTCGCTATTTGTTTCTATAAATAAAGTTTATCCTATACTTAATAGAAAAATAAAATAAAAATAAGGGGTCACCGTTAATTTAAGCTCACAATCTGCCTTCGAAAGAAGCATGCATTTTTGTTAAGGTACTTTGTTTCTGTTGAACTAATAGGAGAAAAAAGGTCATATCTAAATTAAAATAAGAAAGAAATTACAGAAATTGCTTAAAGTTTACAATAGTTTAGTTTAAGTACAGCTCATTTGAAATAAATAATAAAAAATATAGGTCACCGATGATTTAAAAAAGATATTTCAATTTTTATGCAAACATGGTATTTTTCCACCAAAGGGAGATGATTTGGAAATTTTTCAATGATATAAAATTTTTAAACAGTAACAACTAATTGTGAACTAAATTAAATTCAGATTTAGAATATTTTGTTTTTGATGATTATAATATCACGTGAAGGTGAATTGGAAGTTTTTATCAAATGCCTGTAAAGATAAATTTCTAGCTGCTATGTTATTAAAATAATTTTCTTGATTGTGAACTCAACATCAAATAGTTAATAATAGTGTTCATATGCGGTGGAACCGATTCATAGGGTGCATAACTGATAAGTCAGTACATTATGCAAGATATTTGTTTTAAGCGAATATGTCAGGAATCATTTATTACTAAATTAATATAAAAATAAGAAGATGTGGTATGATTGCCGATGAGCCAACTCATCAAGAGAGACCAAATGACACAGAAATTAACAGCTATATGTCAACGTACGGCCTTCAACAATGAGCAAAATCCATACCGCATAGTCAGCTATAAAAAGCCCAGGAATGACAAATGTAAAAAAATTCAAACGAGAAAAACTAACGATTTGATTTATGTACAAAATAATGAACGCAAAACAAATATGATGCACAGAAACAAACGACAACCACTGAATTACCGGCTCCTGACTGGGGTCAGTCACATACAGAATGTGGCGGGGTTTAACATGTTAGCGGGCGCCCAATCCTAACCCTAACCTGAGACAGTTGTGTAATAATACAACATAAGAACAAACTATAAAAATCAAGCCAGTTTACGATATAAAATGATATAACAAGATATTTAACTCGATATCGATTTTTTTATCAAGAGAACAAACATTCTCTTTGTAATTCTGTAAAATGTTACAAGATCGAGATCCCTAGGGAATCATTCGTCCCCTTTTCCCGAATTAGATTTGATACCAGGTTTGTACTAGACTGAGCAACAAGATGGGTGCCACATGAGGAGCAGGATCTGCTTATCCTTCCGAATCACCTGAGATCACCCCCAGTTTTTTTTTGGGGGGGGGGGGGGGGGTTCGTGTTGCTCAGTCTTTAGTTTTCTGTGTTGTGTTTTGTTTACTATTGTTTGCCTGTTGGTCTTTTTCCTTTTTAGCCATGGCGTTGTCAGTTTGTTTTCGACTTGTGAGTTTTATTGTCCATCTGGTATGTTTTGCCTCTCTTTTTCAATGTATCGTTATCAAATATTTCGTTGAAATAAAAGTATATATCATCGTCTTTATAACAACACGACTTGTTAAATATGAAACAACTATGTATCTTAACGCTGGAATGTAAATTAATGAGCTTAAGGCTGTGGATGAAATATATCTACTTCCTGATTTAAATTATACGAACATCTGCTACATACTAATAAAATTGAGAATGGAAATGGGGAATGTGTCAAAGAGACAACAACCCGACCACAGAACAGACAACAGCAGAAGGCCACCAACAGGTCTTCAATGCAGCGAGAAATTCCCGCACCCGGAGGCGTCCTTCAGCTGGCCCCTAAACAAATATATATACTAGTTCAGTGATAATGAACGCCATACTAAACTCCAAATTGTACACAAGAAACTGATATTAAAAATAATACAAGACTAACAAAGGCTAGAGGCTCCTGACTTGGGACAGGCGCAAAAATGCGGCGGGGTTAAACATGTTTATGAGATCTCAACCCTCCCCCTATACCTCTAGCCAATGTAGAAAAGTAAACGCATAACAATACGCACATTAAAATTCAGTTCAAGAGAAGTCCGAGTCTGATGTCAGAAGATGTAACCAAAGAAAATAAACAAAATGACAATAATACATAAATAACAACAGACTACTAGCAGTTAACTGACATGCCAGCTCCAGACTTCAATTAAACTGATTGAAAGATTATGTCTTCATCATATGAATATCAGGCACAATCCTTCCCGTTAGGGGTTTAGTATCATACCATCATAACATATATGAGAAGAACATAACCCGTGTCATGCCAACAACTGGTTTTTAAATAAATGTGTTTAGTGCAGATGCAAAGACCCTATAAGTGAATCAATATCAACGCCAAAATATGCAATCTTTAATGACCTGACAACAGTATCGTAACTATATCCCTTCTTAATAAGTCTATTTAAAGGTTTTGTTAGTTTCAGAGGTGAATACTGACATTTTTGTGCTTTATAAAGAATATTTCCATAAAAAATTGGATGTGAAATACCTGAACGTATAAGAAGTCTGCATGTTGAGCTATATTTACGAATGATGTCCTTATACCGATGATAAAATTTAGTAAATGTTTTGACTAGTTTGTGATATCGAAAACCCTGGTGTAATAATTTTTCAGTAATACATACATTTCTCTCGTTAAAATCTAAAACATTGTTACATACACGAGCGAATCGTACAAGTTGAGATATATAAACACCGTAAGATGGTGACAAGGGAACGTCACCATCTAAAAATGGATAATTAACGATAGGAAATGAAAAATCATCTCTTTTATCATATATTTTAGTATTAAGCTTTCCGTTAATGATATAGATATCAAGATCGAGGAAAGGGCAGTGGTCATTGTTAGTATTAGCTTTATTTAAAGTAAGTTCAACAGGATAAATTTCTTTAGTATACATACTGAAGTCGTCATTATTGAGAGCCAAAATATCATCCAAATATCTAAAAGTATTATTAAATTTGTGTATCAGATGTTGTTTCGATGGGTCTTTACTGATTTTTGTCATAAATTGTAACTCATAGCAATACAAAAAAAGGTCCGCAATAAGTGGTGCACAGTTAGTCCCCATTGGAATTCCGATAACCTGACGATATACGGAATCTCCAAAGCGAACAAAAATGTTATCTAGTAAAAATTCAAGGGCATATATAGTATCAAAGCATGTCCAATTGACATAGTTTTTTTGTTTATTGCTACTAAAAAATGACCTAAAAGAGTTTGAACATATATATTCACATTCTGACTTTTTAAATGCCCATTTAATTAGGTGTGTGAATTTTTTCTTAATGAGAATGTGAGGCAATGTGGTATATAGGGTAGAAAAATCAAAACTTTGAACAGATTCAAAATCACCAATATATGCATGCAATTTATCAAGTACTTCCAACGAGTTCTTGACACTCCAAAAGTAATTAATTCCACTATTTTCGAAGGCCTTATTTGAACAATTTATTATCAGGTTTTTGATTGTACCAAGTGTACTGGTAAGAAGAATAGACAATTTAGTAGTGGAACAATGGCTTGAAGACGAAATGAATCTATATTTGTAAGGTGTTTTGTGTAGCTTCGGAAGCCAATACATAGTTGGGACTTTCATTGTATTTGGTTCTGCTTGTAAAGCGGTAGCTAAAAGTTTATGTTTGTTACAGATGTCGTTTTCTGAA
The DNA here is from genome assembly GCF_021869535.1 of Mytilus californianus. Classification (NCBI taxonomy): domain Eukaryota; kingdom Metazoa; phylum Mollusca; class Bivalvia; order Mytilida; family Mytilidae; genus Mytilus; species Mytilus californianus. The sequence goes on from NW_026262712.1 coordinate 28,125,331, forward strand.
AATGGAGTCAGTTGGAATGTTGGTGAATTGGTGATTTCTTTTTTCAGAACCTCAATGTAAAATTTACGTCAAACAATAATAATATTATTAGCAGCTTTATCGGCCGGGACAAAAACAAATTCCTTGGCTAGTTCTTTTAGTTTATGTTTGATACGAGAAATAGGTTTATTGTGGTTATTGTTAAGAGTAAAATGTTCTTTAAAATGTTGAATACGTATATCAACTATGTTCATTACTGATTTAAAAAAAGAGTCCAAAGATTTTTTGTCAGCTTTTTCCCGTTTTATCCATTTCAAACAGTAAGTATGGAGTGAGTCGTGGATGATATTACGACACTCATTCCAATTAATAATTGACGGGGGACGATATTTAGGTCCTTTACTGAGGAATGATTTTAACTCTCGGTCTTTAACGATGTTAAGATCTCCTGTTATAACATGGGAAATGGGTCCATAAATGTATTCGGAATTACTGCAATTACATGAAGTAGGTGTATTTTCACTGATATTAACATCTTTACACAATTGGCTATAATTAAACACAAATTTCCGGGTAGATTTCTTGTAAATATAACAAATAAGAGGGAGCTCAGTATTATCAAAATATCCCGGAATTTGTTCTTTAACAGAATGGTCGTTAAAAATACCGGCAATATTTACAAAATCAAAACCTTTATTGACATACTTTATTTTAATAAACTGTTTTTTATGATCTTCAGGGCGATCAATTTTGGGAAACAGTTTAGAATAACAATATGCCATTATAATTTGAACGATTTCATACTTAGGACTGCTATATGAAATTGTGTTGCAATCCTCTAAAATTTTATTTAACTTATTAACCGGTAATGAACAGAGCTTTGTTAACAGATAATGTCTGCCGTTGTTTTTTGAAATAGAAATTAGGTCCGAAATATTGGTATGATTGGTCCGAAATTTTCTTTGATTGCGATTTTTTCTACGACCATGAGAACGGTTTTTACGAACAGTTTTAGAAACTATATCCAAAATGTTAACAGAATCGGTTCTTGATATATTACCAATTCCCATGATATTATCATTAAGACCGAGAGGGTAGACAGTCTGTAATTTTTTAATCCAATTTAATTCAATTATTTTCCGCGATCGTACAAACTTTGAATGAGATTCACCAGGCTGCTTATTTACTACTTCTAAAGGTTGAACTGCTAAATATTTAATAGGATGATTGTGCTTCTTAAGGTGTTGATAAATGATACTTTTGAATTTATTGGGTCTTTTAAAACGATACAGATGTTCTTGAGTGCGTTTAGATAAATATCGTCCAGTTTCACCTACGTACTGAATACCGCATCCCGGTTTGTTTCATGTGAGTAAATAAATTATACTGTTTGTTTTTCAAGTTATATCAGTTTCAAAATTTAAAGAAAATGTGCGACCATTAAACGTGGACCTTACCGTATTGTTGGTGGAAAGACGGGGACATGTAAGTCATTTTTTGGCATGACACTTATCGATAGAAGGGTAACCACGATTTTTATTGTTAAAAATGTTAGCGATGGTAGTATTTTTAGATAAGCGATTTTGAAGATTGAGACGTGTAGATACCCTTTGAACGAGTTTAGTATTTAATATTTTTCCATTTCTAAGCTTCATATTTGTTTTTTGTTTGTGAATTATATTAGAAAGGAGCAAAGACTGGCGTCCAGAATATGAACCAGCATACAATGAATTAAATTATGTAAAAATGATAAATCTGTTCGGCTAAAGATGTCAAACGCTATCCGTATTAATTACCCGAAAAAGAAAGGGTATATTAGGGTAGCGACTGACGTCTGACTAAATAGTAGAATGGGGCTGAATATTGAAATACTACTTTTTGATAAATATTCCTAAAGTAATGAACTAGAGAAGTTCTCGCTCGGACACACACTCCATAATCTAGTATATTATAAGAGCATAAACCTGAAGCACGGGGAGGCACTCTACTGTCTCCACACGGCACTAAAGACAAACTCTGTAAAAAATAAAATTGAGAATGGAAATGGGGAATAGATCTAATCGTATCAAATTTCTTTTTATAAATAAGGAATATGGTCTTATCTCACAGCCATTTGGATGAACTACACTTATAGAATTTCAAACTGTCGCTAATATAGAATATGTCTTGGAAAAGCACTTAACGAAATCTTGAATGTATATAAAAAAATGTGAACATATTATTACGCCAAAAGAAAAATAACGTACGAAGATACTGTGGTATTAAACAAAAACATTAATTGACAATAAAGAACACAATGAACACAATGGGCGAGAGTGACTAATCGGTTCTCAAAAGTATTACACATACTTTTAATATCGCAGTAACTTGAAGGTAAACTCGTGAGTCTTATCTATGATTTTATAAATAATGAAATATGGTGAATGTTAACAATATTTCCTTATTTTTTAAAAAGGTAATTTGTCTTTTTGACAACTAAAAATATTAAATACTTGTTTTTCTGACTGATATGTCAACAATGAAAGCGATCGAGCGCAATTTTTATTTTATTTATTTTTCTACAACTAATATTTAAGTAAGCAATACCTTAAACTGAGTGAAAGGACAATAAGAAAATATGATTTAACAAATTTTAAATCATATTTTCTTTTTCTTGCATTTAACATCCTCTAACGTACAATCATCTTATTATACAAAATAGTTTATATTATGAATGCATTCATAATTTATCACTTTCACGAGGTATAAGGATGATTATGAGTTAAGTTGTATTAACATGTTTTCATATAGCGTATCAATTACCCTGTTGCCATAAATTGCTTCAAAGAAGTCAAACGATGATGTCAATTCAAATACTATGAAATTGAAATAGAGTTTGCATTGCGTGAATATTACCTTCTACGCATTTACAAAATATCTAATTAGTTTCACAACACGTTGGATTAAACGTTTTCTCATTAAAAGATAAAAACAAAACTTCACGACATGAAATATGAAATATTTATCGATGAACTATTGAATCAGATGTTCGTGACTTTTCCAATCAGATATTTGTACTTTTTTCATTAGTATATCTGATTGGTTGTAAAATCTTCTGATTGGGTATAAAATCATTTCCACAATAGAAAAGGGTCAGCTTCCGATTTTTTTGGATCTAATGATCAGATCTTGTGGTAGGTAACTTGACTCCTAATTCAACAAACATTACAATGTGATTTTAAAACCTAGTTATACAATCAAACAATAGAAATGTTTACAGGTTATAGAATCTAAATGTTGTGAAAATGTTGATAATACTTTATGCATGAGGTGTGTCTGAAGCTCTTTTGGGGATATATCTTCATCAGAAACGCGCACCCGAGAATATTGAAAGCCAACATAGGGATGTATAAGAAATTAATTTCACGAAGAGCTGCTTAATTACCATGATAAACTCAAGTCGAAATATAAATTATCTAAGGATAAGCATTAGTTAACCGCCATTCTGTAAGTGTAATTAAAACACTCATTGAAGATACCAGGCGCCTGTTTCTTTTACATAACACTAATCGGTAGCGCTCTGTAAATGGCCATGTCAATAATAAATGTCAACCAACTAAGAAAAAAATCACTGAGCATATTCAAATATTTATCAGTAAAATCGTACAGATATCAACATAATTTCTAAGAAAATAGACAAATATTGTGGAGAGTTGTCTCATTGGCAACCATACCACATCTTCTATTATCTATATATACAACGATCCACTGAACATTAAACAGACAATTAATAATTTAACACGTGAATTGTACCGGATTGAATTCAGGTGCTGCGGAAGGAGTAATAATATTTTGAAGATTGTGATACTTTCTTGACCACTTTTTTGATGAAGAATCAGACATTTTGTTATCATACCTTCTTTAGTTGAAAAAAAAACAAACTTTATTAGCTATTTACTGATTTGCTATTGTGTGAGGACAATTTTTTGTAGTCCCCAAACGTCCTTGTCCGTTTAGGTCTATGAAGACTTGTTAAGAATAACTTAAAGTTTATCATTGAAATGGTTTACCTGTAATAACAATATATATACCATACCAGTCATCTATTATGAAAAAAAAACACTATAGAGACTATTCTTCAAAAATCATTTGCAAAATTATATGAGGTTTAGTGTTAATCACGCTTGGCAACAATTTGTAAAATTTAATTGTTTTCAAAATAAAAGATTAATGAACCAATGTGTAATGTCCGTCGACAGTTATTGCATGTATACTCAGAATAAAAATATGTGAGATATGTTAAACAATATGAACCTAAAACATGTTTTGCACCAAACGTACATTTCAGCTGATCCAGTTCCTTTATACTGCTACGTCATAGGTAACAGTCTACAGGAAACATTTCACATGACAAGGATACATGTATCCGTCCTCATCCTTAATACCGCCTTGTTCAGTGGTAGAGCAGACAAAAATACTATCATAAAGAATTCGTTTTGATTCAGCTGTTAATCGAACCTACGATTCCCATCACTCGATGCGCGAATGCTTTTCCTAACAAGATATCAGCTTTCACATTCTGAGATGTCAAAAGCAGTAACTTTGAATTCGTTTACCACTTGTAAATGATTATTTGCCTTAAAAATTCTTTTGAACTTGATATGTCTTAAAACATGTTAATTCTTGTTTAGAGTTTAGAGTGATCTATTTTTAACATGTTAAGCATAAGATTGCTGCTGAACCGAGATGGACTCAGACATATCGTTTAGGTCAACCAATTGCAGATCGTAATATTTTAATGGCGAGTGGATAACTTGGTTGCGTTGAGAAAAAGACTGAAACAATCTTAATTGTTCGTTTCCAGATCGACTGAATACTACTGAATTCACCACGGCTGCTCTGAACGGATTTTAATTGAACAACTGAAAAAAAAATATTTGGTTTATATCATTTAAGATTGGTTCAAATCAAGTTTTACCCATACATTTACAATTGATTCACTAGAAAATCTATGTCCTTTGTTAGTTATATCAAAATAGGAAAAAGGAAAATAACACAAATATCGAACTCCAAGGAAATTTCTAATCGGAAATTCCCTTAAAAAATGACAAATCAAAAGCTAAAACACATCTAACGAAAAGAAAACATCTGTCGTATTCCTGCCTTAGTACAGGCCTTTCCTTATGAAGACAATGGTGGATTAAGCCTGGTTTTATAGCAAGCTAAACCTCTCACTTGTATGACAGTCGTATCAATAAATAGGAAAAACAATGTATAAGTCGTATTGGAATCTGTATTATGCAATAGAAAACAAATTTCGTTTTAACAACCCAAAGGAAACATAATGATGGATGATCAACGCTTTAATTGTGAAATGTGAAATTAGCCTTTATTGATGCAACTACACATACAGTTGAAGAAGCTGTTAACCGATATTTTAAAACACTTTTTTTATTGAATTTAAACATCTGTCCACCGTAACGTAAACATAAACGTATTGGAAGTATGTTTTTGTCAATTAGTAGTGATTTCTGTCAATGTTTTTTTTTTTCGAGCGGCAGTATCTAACAAATGGATGTTGTTACAGTTTTTAACTTCATTTTGTATTATCAAGACAATAGGTCTGTATTATTTCCGTGGTAAATTTTGTGGTGATCCTCTTGAAAGCTGCACTTTATATGTTTGTTATTGCTAGTTTTACTTTTCCGGTATATAGTTAAGATGGGCAAGCGTTAATCTTATGCACACACAAATTAGTCTAACCTCGTCACATTTTGTGTATGTACCAAAAATCGGTCGCTGTTGTGTGTTTTTGTTTTCATTGTTGTTCTTTTGAAGAGGAGTCATTTTGTTTTGTGGTTGGTGTGGTCTGTTTTACTACGTATTACCTTTGATTTTCCTGTTATACCTTTTATCTATCATAAATTATTTGTAAAAAAATAACATTTTTGCTATAATCGGTCATGATTGTAGACTCTAGGTTATTGATCATCTATAATGTGTTTGTTATTTCAAATGACAGTGGTATATACCGTATCCGTTAAAAGCATTTTGAAATATTAATCTTTAGATTGGTCTTGATTTATATACGATTTATGCGTACAATTAATTGACATATATTACATGCATTATAGTCGGGGGGATTATAAAACAAATAAAATAGAAAAGCACTTGAAAAAAATGATTAGAATACGAGGAATATAATACGAAATACTCATGTTCTTCGTGAAATTTTATACCCCGATTTAAAGATATTACATTTAGACTGCCCACGGGAATCAAAGTGTTAGGGCGATGTAACGTTAACAGAATTTGATAATAAACTCATCATAGTTACCAGGCTTATGATTGTGTACGCCACACGCCCGTTTCGTCTACAAAAGACTCATAAATGACGCTCAATGAAGCTCGAAAAAAGAAAGTTTAAAAGGCCAAATAAAGAACGAAGCGGGAGAACATTGAGGTGATAGAATTCTGAAAGATTTTGTAATGTAAGATATTCCTTGAGTAGTAAATCTATAGTAATACGAAAAATTAGAAACTATATTTTACACAGCTTATTCATAATTATAATCATATCAATGATAACGATAAATCGACCTAGTGGTTGTAATATTCCCCCTTTTTATTTTTCTTTCTATCAAGACAATCTATTCTTCGTTGAATACCAGTAATGTTTTACCGTTATGTCACGGCTGTAATGATTTTTATCCTTTCATTTTAGCCGTTCTTAAACGGACAAACATTGGTTGGTAAATGATATGTAGTAGTCATTTTTGAAAACTTATGTCTAATTTATGTACAAAACAATGAACGAAAAGTAAATATGAAACAACAACTACTGAATTACAGGCTCCTGATTTGGGACACATGCATACAAAATGTGGCGGGGTTAAACATGTTTGAAGGCACTAACCCTCTACTAACATCGGACCATGGTGTGAAACATGAACATGTTATCCATGACAAACATGTGCTATTTTCCTGTCTTCAAGGTTCATTGCCTTGAAGATAACTATAATCTTCTGATAAACCCTGCTGATGGAAAACAGTAAATACATATTAATTGGCCTTATTAACAAAAATGCAAGACACATTGTATTTATAATGCAGATGTTGACGTGGTGAAGTTGAAATAATGAGTTGGAACCATAGTTAATTCATAAAATCTAAATTTATGAACGGAGAATATTTTACGGTTTTTCTTTTACTGGTGCATTTTTAATGTCTAGCAACAGAGTTCTGATTATCTGTATCGGTACCTCTTTCTGAATTTTGTAATGTTTTAACCGTAAATTACATATTAGATTAAAGGTGGTACCTAACACTACAGGGAGATAACTCTGTATATTCAGCTAAACGTTTTAATTACGTTGTATTGTTAAGGAAATATTAAGCTTCTCAATGATCAAAATTGGTGTTTGTCAAACTGCTATATAACCAATGAAATTTTTCTGATAAAGTGGTTGGTTCAAATTTTTTGAAATTTTTATATTTTTGTCAAAGGGTCAAAGTAAACATTTGGTCAAAATTTTATGAAAATTTAACGAGCCAAATTTATATTAGTCAAGGTGTTGGGTACCACCTCAAACATTGACAAATTGTTCTTTGTCTTTTTGTTTGTTTGTTTTTTCTTTTCTTTTTTTACTTTTTGTCGTGGTGTATTTGTCAACTTGTGTCGGTTACATTTAAGATAATCCTTTGGTATTTTCTTACGTAATTAAAATGTATTTGTTCTTAAAATGTATAAAGTGATGATATATTATAACATGATATATTTCAATCTTAGAAAATCAAATCTCTAGCGGGTTTTGATATACGATTTGCTATTAACGAATAACAGAGAGTAACAAGAACAAACGAATATTAAAACAACGTGAGTAATGTTATCTATATATATGTCATGTGTGATTATTGATCATTCAATAAACTCGTATAGACGAATAACGTTGCGCACGATGTTGGTACTACTTAGCGTTACACGACGTTCCTCATAATGAAGCGATTTCGACGATTTCAAAGAACGTTTCAAGCGTTTAAGCTTATTATTAATGAGGTCAATTTACTGTTGTGAATTTGTTAACCTATTTCGGTTTGTCTGAAAATGCATAGTTTAACAAATAAAACTCAACGTGGTCGTACGCATATTTTTTTTTAATGAATATTCATTTATAGGAGTTGTCAGTCTTTCCAGGCCATAATTGATAATTATACTTTTGGCAGCAGTTCGCATTAATGAATAATACATTAATTTCCAAATGTATACAGATTTGTATTTAATATAAATTAGATTTTTAATCTATTTTCCCTTTTTATTGCATGTTTATACATACTCCTTTTGTTGCATTTCTTTCCGTTTCCGTTTTCTTTCTATATTTTATCATTTCCCGATGCTTTCTTTGTCTCAAAATTTATAAGTAGTTAAATATTTTGGATTCATGTTTTTCTCATTTTCGTATTTTTGAGGCATAAGCACATCCTTTGTTTTGTTATAATTGCCAGCAATAGTTTTTCTCTATTTTCTTTTATTAACAAAAAATTATAAAAAGCATGTTGCTTTGGATGATTTTAAACTGGCAGGTAGACAACGTTCCTTGAATAAAACAAATGTCATGAATGTGCTGAAAAAAAACTAAGATTCCGATATTTTTTATATCAATCTCATTTGGTGAACATTTTTCCTTTATCATACATTGGTTATATTATAACTTATATTTTTATTTTCATTTGAATTAAACTGGAAACAAATAATTATGATATAAAATTAAAAACCCGAGCATTACATCAATTACGTTTTGCGAACGTTGGGACAAAACGACTATACTTTTTGAAACGATTTAAAAATCTTGTTGCCAATCGATAAAAATGATAAACACCATATTGTTTAAAAAGAAAAAGAACAAAACTTTTACCGACTAGTTTTATTTTCTATGATCTAACTATGCTTATTTAATATACAGCCGGTTAAAACGTCAATTGAAAAGAAAATACAGTTTTTTTTTCGTTGGGACAAGATGGCTATACTTTTTGAAGTCATTGCATTAAAAACTATACGCTTGGTTTTCGGCCAAAAATAGCATGAATCAGGAGAAAAGTAAACAAACTTTCAAAATATCATAAATATTTTTTCTCTCAGCTTTTCCGATTTCACGGTATAAATGCGCAAACCCGATATATGCTTACCTTGCATATGCTTTGACATTTTTCAGACCGGTTTCAAAAATAACTTTTTCCGGTTTACGGTTTCAGTGATATTGAATGTGCTTTAACACGCGAATAACAATAACAATAGCAATACTCAATGATCAGAAAAAAAAATACCTTAGGAAAGAAACGGAACTCCAACCTTTTGCACACAAAATGTAACGTTTGACATTACGTTTTTGCGTAAAAATGGGATAATTAGGTGTTATAATTCTTGATATTTTAAATTTCGGTTCTTTTTTTTCTACATTTCTAAGTCTAATGTAATAAATTCAACCAGAAAACACTATATTTTTATCAAACAGACCAGTCTACGTATTTATTTTCATTCTTTTCTATAGCAAAATGGAATTGGTACCAACATCGTACGCAGCGTCAAAACCTTGTAGATGTTGTCAATGGGTGTCATGTTTCATGATATAATGCACATTTTACTAAGTGATAGATAGGTTCTCTTATTTATGGCATTACCATCATTTCTATATAATGGAATTCTATGCGACTGTCATACAAGTGAGATGTGTAGCTAGCTATAAAACAAGGTTTAATCCACCATTTTCTACATAAGGAAATGCCTGTACCAAGTCAGGAATATGACAGCTGTTTTCCATTCGTTTGATATATTTGAGCTTTTCATTTTGCTATCTATAAAGGACTTTCCGTTTTAAATTTACCTTGGAGTTCTGTATTTTTGCTATTTAACTTTTTCTCTCACTTTATTCATGTTGTTTTTGAAAAGCGTTGGTGTTTTCCCATACAATGTTGCGTGGAGATAATTTTTGAAACGCTGAAATCCAAATAATATCGCACAGTATATTAACATAAAAATGAGAAGGAAAGAGAAAACACAAAGAATAAGAAAAGAGAATGGAAACGGGAAATATGTCAAAGAGACAACAACCCAACAAAAGTGTAAAAAACAGCACAAGGCCACAAAATAGGTCTTCAACGCAGCGAAAAATCCCGAAAGGAGATTCACTGTTGGTTAAAAATTACCTAAACTTTATCTTGAGCAAATGTTTGTAAACATTTGATGAAAAAGAAAACGTCTAAAAATATCTGCGAAATGAAAATTCAACAAACTCGAACAAATAAAAGCAGACGCCATGATGACGTCAAAGTTATGTAATTTATTGATGACATTAGGTTTCCATTTTAAGATTTGTTTGATGGTTTTTTTTCTCATGCATTGTCAACCATAACTTGTTGCAAGAGTGCGTGTTGCACTCATTACATATTTTTAACAAATTACTTTAGATCGGAAGATGTGGTCATTGTTTTACTAATGTAATAGATCTTGCATTTACACAGGAAACACCTCTAAAAGAGTCAAATGAAATAATTCAAACTTGTTAGCAATGTCTGAAACAACCATAGGCCGAAAAATGTCTCATTTATTTATACTCTCAAATTTGAGATATAAAATACTGGTGTTATACATAATTTTACAAGTCCCGTTATATTGGTAAATTAAGACTCTATCAAATTAACTCATCAAAGATACTAGGATTAAAACTGTGTACGCCAGACGCGCGTTTCGTCTACAAAGACTCGTCAGTGTTACTCGAATCAAAAACAAAATTATATACTTAGTTTGAAGTTGAAGGACATTGAGGACCAAAAATTCCAAACGGTTTTGTCAAAAACAGTTAAGGTAATCTATTCCTGGAGTAGAAAGTCCTCAAAGTGGTAGCAAACACCTTGACAAAAACATTTGGCTGGTTTAATGTTCATAAAATTTTGACAAAATATTAAATTTGACGCTTTGACAACAATATAAAAATTTCCAAAAACTTGAACCAAACACTTGATCGAAAAACTTTTATTGGATATATAGCAGTTTGACAAACACTAATTTTGATCATTGAAAAGCTTAATATTTCCTTAAAAATAGAACGTGATTAAAACGTTCAGCTGATTTTCACAGAGTTATTTCTAGGTTGTGTTATGTACCACCTTAATTGCCATTTGATCTTTTGTTTCAGAAAGCATAACATTTAAAACCTGTCGTTACCACCAGTTCTATATAGAAGAAAATAATAAAATTGGACTCTAGATTTTTTTATCATGTTTTATATTCCTTCATGTTAAACAATTTCCACTTAAATCGTAAAGAAAAACTAATAACTATTTTTGTATGCATAGAAGTTCTACTGTAATACTCTGGGTGTACATTGTATAATAAGCAATGGAAGGCAATAAATGAAGTTACATGTATGAGGTTGTTGAAAAAATGATCTGGACATCTATTGATCTAAATTGCAATGTTTTTTGGAGAACAAATATTTTTTTTTTTTATATTCTATTTTTGACAATTTAATGACTGATGATGTACATGCATTGTATGAGTTCATGACAAACAATTTCGACACTTTTTGAACAACACAAAAGCATGTTTATCGCAATGTCACACTTTTGTCTAAGGTGAAAAAAACTCACATCTCAAACAAGCCTAATAGCATTTAGTTTTACAACGTTGCTTAATAAATGTTATATGTTCATCATGACACATTTAAAGAACACATTGGATGATACCAACGAATTATAAAATGTGATAACGTTTATGGTACCAATTTTACTGTACCAGGTACGCATTTGTACAAATAGTGTCTCATCAGTATGTTAAAAACAAAACTTTTTGAAAAATTCCTAAATGAATACAAACTATTAAGGTCATATATAATCAAAAAGGACTAATACGTTAAGTAAAATCCGAGCAAGGTAGAAGCGTCATGCATGAGGGAGATACATTCCTTAAATTGTGTTTTCTATTATTTCATCAGTAGCTTTCAATCATACAATACCAATATATTCATAATGAGCTACTGGGCTAGATAGAGTCTTGGGGATTAGTAGTCGACCAGCAGAGGTATCGACTAAGTGGTGGTATTACATTAACTACACGGGTAATAAAATATACCAAGTATGTATCAAATTGCAACTCAAACGGAAAATGCAAAAAAGTTTAATAAGGAAGACATACTGAGGGCACAGCATTACATTTGGTAGATACATTTGTATGGAAAATGTTTAAATTTGACAAATACCTCTATGAGGCTATGTAAAATACAGATAAACAAATCTTGAAATGTGACAAAGAAGATACGCTACAAGTTGTTAGGTATGACTATTCCTTATACATATATATAGAAATACACTTCAAAGTCAAGAATAGATTACCTTAGCTGTCTCGTATTTATTTCATTTTGCTTTTTTGATGATTTTTTATTCAAGCGTCACTGATGAGTCTTTTGCATACGAAATGCGCATTTGGCGTACAAATATTATTAATAATATGTTGTGTTTTTTTTTTTAAATAACAAAATTACAACAACGTTTGAATATTTGAGTTTACTTAATGCTGTGCCTTTAGTATGACTTCTATTAATTTTTTTTTTCATATATGTCTTATATGTTTTATATCATCTAATGTTACTTATCTACAGATGTTTGTTTTTCATGAGCAACTCATAAACGAATATCTTTAATTGAAAAGAAACTGTCTAACGTTTTGAACCTTAGTTTGTTTTTGTTTTTGTTTTTTTCTTATATTTTTACTTATAATCCTCTTTATTAACACAGTTATTGTTCGTTATTTTTAGTTATCTTCATTAATCATGTATGACATTTGAATATTTGTAAACTGCTGCCTAAACTGTGTTACTCTTTTCTGTACTTTTCGTTGTCAGTACCATATTACATTTTGTATATATGTTTTGTTTTGTGTGGAGTTGGGAGATTGGATTGTGTATGTCCGATACCCTGGTTAAATAATATTTCTTATTTTAGACTAGTTTGTCTGGAATTTCTAACCTGAAAAAGCTATCTACCATCCACTTATATTCATTACATTTCACCAATGTTTAATTTTAATAATGCATGATGCAATATACAGATATATGAGATATAATAAGTAATATTAAAAATTAGTTTTAGTCTAATTTGTATCCATATGATTAATAGACGCAGTAATGAATGAAAAACAGATGATGAGATATATTGATACTTTTTTCAACTTTCATCGCAACAGGTGGTTGATTTACACATTTTGATACAAATTTGCCAGACATCCAATTAAAAAAGAGGCACGATTTGTGGTAGGACACAGGTTGTAATGTTTCCTTTGATATCGGAGGAGATCATATAGTAAATATATTTGTAGAATCTCAAAAAAAAAAAAAACAAATCAACATCCTAGAAGTAAATATCGAACGACGAACTAACATTGAACTCGGGATAATCAATATCATTATAGTCTTCGTAATGACATGCACATTGAATATGTGATATATCTAAATTAATACACGGAATTCATTGGAAAATTTTATATTAGACTCTCACACTATGCTGTCATTGCTATATGTATTATCTTTATTTTATAAGCAGAATGTTGTAACATTTTATTAAAGGAAACAAAAAACTGACTTGATTGGATGACTCAATGAAAGCAGTTTACATTTGTGAGCTTTTTCATGTCCCAAACATTAATATCTTACAAAAAGTGCTTTCCTTTCAATATTTCTTAGCCTCAAAATGTGTATATATCAAACGAATTATTTTTTTTTAATTCATGTGTCATGAAAAACTCATATTAAGTAAGTTAAGGGTTATTGCATGAATTGTGCTAAATATTGTCATGAGTAAAAAAAATTATTGCACGAGCTTCCGAGTTAAAATTTAGATTGTACGAGGAATAATATTCACTAATTTGCATGCCATTATAAGTGTCTTATAACTTGCAAATGTGTTATACACACATTTTTTAACGAATGACATCACTTATATGAAGCTATGGTTGCACTAGTGTTATATAGTAAATAATTGACACTAATGTCGTGCGTCCGTTCGACTCCAATCTTAAATTACTTGGATTGTCAGTTTTCTTGCCGATGGTAGGTGGTTCTCTCTGCGCATTACGGCTTCCACCAATAATACATTCTAACCGCAACAAATTAGCTAAAAGTGCTCAAAATGACGTCGACACCAACAGCTATTGATTATTAAACGTAAACTTTTGGTTACATTCTGATTTAAATATTTTGTTGCAATACATTACAATCTGTAAATCATCGATTGCAATGTAATTGAAACTTCTTCAAAGAAAGAACTTCAGCAAAATCATATTACACAATTCCATAATACCATATAGAATACAAGTGTATATGTTACAGGTCTTGAATTAAGGCATATGTTCAAAGGTATCTACATGATCTATGAGGTTCAAAGTAAACAATACATGAAAGGCCAGCTGACGCTGTATGAGTTCACCTTTTTTTCAGTATGCGTCTATAACTTTTAATCTCGAGCGTACACAAAACTGATTAGTTCAGGGATACGTGTTGTGCGAACGCCGTTTTTTTAAAGGATTGATACGCCACAATTCTTAAAATATAGTTCATAATTCAAGTACTGAAAGTATCGCATGGCTTGCTATTTGCTGAAGTAGAAAGGGTACTAGTATTTCTATCACAGGCTACCATTTGATCAATAAAACCCACGAAGTATATCAACAATGTTCAGTTTATTATTTGACATTATGAAGACATCCTGTCGAGTTATTATTTTTTCAGTGAAATCAAAATTTTGTATAATAAGAATATGTGTCTTCAATTTATTATCGTATGATATGATTTGTTTATGCTAGAATAGGATTCGTCAATTTTATCTGAGTTGAAGAATCTAAATAAATGTGCATAAACGTGTTTCAGCAAAAACTTAAACTTTTAATTTGTCATGTTTAGTTTTTCTAGCCTTTGTTTTAGTATTATTTGTAATGTATGTTTTTCGTGTACTTTGAAATAGTGCTGAATCAACCTGAAAACTCGTTATACTTCAATAAAATGCACTTAATATACCATACCTTCTTACATCTGAAGCTTATTTCGTTTTGTTAACGTTGTTAGATCCGTTTACCTTTAATTCAATGACTAATTATCCTAGTTCAATCATCTAGATAAATGTTACTTCCTAGCAAACATTAAAATCAGATTTGCTACTAGTGCTCAACATTTGAAAAACAATACTTTTCAAATACAAACAGAGGGTTCTAGTTCTAAAAGGTACTACATTCAAACAATATTATGGTGTTTACAATCAGCCACCTATTTTTCCAAGGTATTTTCAATGTATTGATTCAAGTTTCAAACTTAAGTGGAAAGATATTTATGAAACAAATGAGTCAATTCTTATCGTGGAGATAAATTTTGAAACGCTGAAATCTATACAATATCGCATAGTATATCAACAACAAAATGACAAGGAAAGAGAAAACACAAAAATAGAATAGAGAATGGAAACGGGGAAGATGTTAAAGAGACAACAACCCAACCAAAGTGTAACAAACAGCACAAGGTCACAAAATATAGGTCTTTAACGCAGCGAGAAAATCCCGAGAGATTCAATATTGGTTACAAATTACCTAAACTTTAACTTGAGAAAATTTTTGTAAACATTTGATTACAAAAACCTGTAAAAATATCTGCGAAATAAAAATTCAACAAACTCGAACAACCAAAAGAAGATGACATGATGGCGTCATAGTTATGTAATTTATTGATGACAATAGTTTCCCATTTTAAAATTTGTTTGATAGTTTTTGCCCACGTGCACTGTCAACCATAATGTGTTGCAAGTGTGCGCATCGCACTCATTACACCTGTTTAAACAGATTACTTTAGGTCGAAAGATGTAGTTATTGTTTTACTAATGTAATAGACCTTGAATTTACACAGATAATACCTCTAAAACAGTCAAAAGTTATTCTTTCAAACCTGTAAGCAATGTCTAAAATAACCACAGGCCGAACAATGTCTCATTTATTTATACTTTCAATTTCTAGATAAAACATACTGGTGTTATACATAATTTTACTAGCCCCATTTTATTACCAAATTTAGACCCTATCAAATAAACTCATCAAAGATAACATAATTAAAACTGTGTACGCCAGACGCGCGTTTCGTCTACAAAGACTCGTTATAGTGGCACTCAAATCCAAAGTTGAATTGTATTGTGGCCGGTTCAGACCGGTTTTGCCAAATAAAGTTAAAGTTATCTATTCCTGTAGTAGAAAATCCTTAATTGCCATTCAATCCTTTGTTTCAGATAGCATAACATTTAAAACCTGTCGTTATCACCAGTTCTATACAGAAGAAAATAATAACATTGGACACTAGATTTTTTTATCATGTTGTATTTTTCTTCAGGTTAAAAAAATTCCACTTAAATCTTAAGGAAAAACTAATAACTATATTTGTATGCATAGAAGTTCAATTGTAATATTGTCATGGGTGTACATTGTATCATAAGCAATGCAATGTCGTGTACTCTTGACAAAAATAGCAAAAAGGCAATCAATGAAGTTACATTTATTAGATTGTCCATTAATCGATCTGGACATCTATCGATCTTAATTGCAATGGTTTTTGGAGAAAAAACATTCAATGTTTTTTTTTTTCTATTCTATTTTTGACAATTTAATGACTGATGATGTAAATACATTGTATGAGTTCATGACAAAACATGTCTATATGAACAACACAAAAGCATGTTTATCTTAATGTCACACTTTTGTCTGAGGTGAAAAAACTCAAATCTCAAACAAGTCTAATAGCAGTTAGTTTTCAACGTAGCTTAATAAATATTATATGTTCATCAAGACACATTTAAAGAACACAACGGGATGATATCAACGAATTATAAAATGTGATAACGTTGATGGTACCAATTGTACTGTACTAGGTGCGCATTTGTACAAATAGTGTATCATCAGTATGTTACAAACAAAACTTTTTTGAAAAATGTCAAATGATTACAAACTGTAAAGCTCATATTTAATCAAAAAGGACTAATACGTTAAGTACAATTCGGACAAGGTAGACCCATTATGCATAAGGGAGATACTTTCCTTAATTCAAAATGTGTTTTCTATTATTTCAACAGTAGCTTTCAATCATACAATACCCATATATTTATAAGTAGCTACTGGGCAAGATAGAGTCTCGGGGATTAGCAGTCGACCAGCAGAAGTTTCGAATAAGTGGTGGTATTACATTAACTACACGGTAATAAAATATACCAAGTATGTATCAAATTGCAATTCCAACGCAAAATGCAAAAAAAGGTTAAATAAAATTGCTTTATTTTATCACCTTGCACTTTCACGACTTGACTGTGGTTTTCTACAGCAGTTTGTTCAAATTTCTGACCAGTTGAACAGTTTGGTTTTATAAAACAAATTGCAATTTGGTAAGAATTTTCAATAATTTGCAATTGGTGGAGAGCAACACTAACAGTCACGTCACAGTAATAACATGTTTTTATTTTCAAATTACCAAATTACAACAACGTTTGAATATTTGAGTTTACTTAATGTTGTGCCTTTAATATGACTTCTGTTAATAAAATTGTTTTGTTTTTTCATATATATCTTATATGTTTTATATCATCGAATGCTACTTATCTCCAGCTTTTTGTTTTTTTCATGAGCAACACAAAAACAAATTTCTCTAATTGAAAAGGAACTGTCTTACGTTTTTACGCTTAGTTCGTTTTATTTCTTCTTTTATTTTGTTTTTTTGGTGCTCATGATTTGTTCAATGTTTTGACTTCTATGTAATGTTTGAAGACTAATGTTTGTCTTTCTGTCTTTTCGTTCTGAATATGGTCTGTCTTTTATTTCTACTTATTATTCACACAGTTATTGTTCGTTATTTTTTATCTTCATAAAAGATGTATGGCACTTGAATATTTGTAAACTACTGTTGCCTAACTTGAGTTACTCTTTTCTGTACTTTCGTTGTCATTCCATATTTCAATTTTTATACATCTTTTGTATTTTGTGGTGTTGGGAGATTGCATTTCGTATTTCCCATACAGTGGTAAGATATATTAGATATTATAACTTAATTCAAAATAAGTGTTAGTCTGATTTGTATTCATATGAATAATGGACACAATAATTAATGAAAAAGTAGATGATCAGATATATTCATACTTTAAACGTTTATCGCTACAGGTTGTTGATTTACACATTTTTATACAAAATTTCCAGACATCCAATTAAAAATTTTGTGGTAGGACACATTTTGTAATAAAATTGAGAATGCAAACGGGGAGTGCGTCAAAGAGACAACAACCCGACCAAAGAGCAGAAAACAGCACAATGCCACCAATTGGTCTTCAACACAGCGAGAAAATCCCGCACTCGGAGGCGGGCTTCAGCTGGCCCCTTAAAATAATGTATACTGGTTCAGTGAAAATGTTTACTTTTATATCGAAGAATATCACTGTTTTCCTTGAAAATGTGTGTACATGCCGAAATCTCTTTAAGAACTTTTAAATGTCAAGCAACATTGAATATTCGAATCATAAACTTAAACATTATGAAGAAAAACTTTTGATGGATTGAAGGAGGATTCAATTTCCTTTTAACGATACTTAATGTGTTCGTTTACAATGCTAATTACTTTTTCAACTCAATGTTTTCCTATTCATCTAAGGTAGTAATACATCTCAATGATATTCCTAGGAGGAATATATTCGTATAAAAGAATTTATACTTATACTTGTAATCATATAGTAAATATATTACCAGAATTTCTAAATGAAAAAAAAGAAACAAAACAAATCAACATCGTAGAAGTAAATGACATCGAACTTATATTGAACTCCGGATAAACAATATCATTATATTTTCTTAATGACATACAAATTGAGTTCATGCTGTATGCGATATATCTTAATTAATATACGGAATTCATTGGAGAATTTTATCTTAGACTCTCACCCAATGCTGTAATTGATGTATGTATTTTCTTTTTCTTTTATCAACAGAACGTTATACATTTTGTTTTAGGTTATCGATACGCTGACTTGTATGGATCACTCCATGACAGCAGTTTGATGTGATGCGGTTTTCATTTGTGAGCCTTTTCATGTCTCAAACATTAATATCTTACAAAATTGTTTTCCTTTCAACACTTCTTAGCTTCAAAATGTGTATATATTCAAAAGAATTACTGCACTCAAGCAAAACTTTAAGCAATGAAAAACTAACAAATAATCGGGTTTTTTTTTGTGTTGGAATTCACGAAATGTATCATGAAAAACTCGAATTACATAACTTATTATGTTATTATGTTATTGCATGAATTGTGCTGATTATTGCCCTGAGTAAGACACTTTATTACAGAGCTTCCGAGTTAAAATTTATATTCTACGAATAATATTCTATTCTCAAATATGCATGCAATAATCAGTTTGTGTATAACAAAGCTTGCAAAAGTGTTATAAAGATATTGTTTTCGTTAAAGATATCACTTATATGAAGCTATAGTTGCACTAGTCTAATGTGATAAATAATTGACACGGAGGTTGTGCGTCCGTTCACTTCCAACCTTAACTAACTTGGATTGTCAGTTTTCTTGTCGAAGGTAGGTTTTTCTCTCTCAGCACTGCGACTTCCACCAAAAATATAATCTGACCGCCACTAAAAAGCTTATCAATAGTGCTGAATATGTCGTCGACACCATGCAACAGAAATACAATATTGGCCGTTAACGTTAGGTAATATTTTGATTAAAATATGCTGTTGCAGTTCATTACATTCTGTTAATCGACAATTTGATGTATTGTAATTGAAATTTATTCAACGAAACAACTTAAGCATAATCATATCACACAACTCCATAATATTATAAAGAATACTAGTGTACAGGTTCTGAATTAAGACATACATTCAAATGTATCTACGAGGTTCAAAATGACATTAAAAAAACATGAAATACCAAGTAAGATTATATGAGTTCAACGATCACCTTTATTTCTTTTTTTTTAGTACGCGTCTATTACTTTTAATCTCGAGCGTACACAAAACTGATAAGTGCAGGAATACGTTTCATTTTTAGGGATTGATACATCATATTTCTTAATACATAAAGCATAATTCAAATACTGCAAGTATTGCATTGCTTACTATTAACAGGAGGGGAAAGGGTACTTGTATTTCTCTCACAGACTGCCATTTTATCAACAGACCCCAACAAGAATATTCAAAATGTTCAGCTCATAATTTGACATTATGAATATATCCTGTCGATGAATGGTTTTTAAGTGTAATCGACATTTTGTATAATAAGAACATATGTCTCCGATTAATCATCGAATAATATAATTTGTTAATGCTAGAATAGTATTCTTCAATTTCATTTAAGTTGGAGGATCTAAATAAATGTGCACATACGTGTTTCATTATACAATTACACTTTTACTTCGTTTTATTTAGTTTGACTACTCTTTGTTGTAGTATTATTTGTAATGTGTATAGTCATGTCCATGAAAAATGCTGATAAGAAACACTCTGAAAACTTGTTACACTTCAATGAATCTCCATTCATAATGTTAAAATACTATACCTTCTTACATCTGAAGCTTATTTCGTTTTGTTTACGATGTCAGATCCGTTTACCTTTAATTCAACGATTGATTATCCTAGTTCTATAATCTTGATTAATGTTACTTCCTTGCAAACATTAAAAACACATTTGCTACCAGCGCTTAACATTTGAAAAACAATATTTTTCAAATACAAACAGAGGGTTCTAGTTCTAAAAGGTACAACATATTAATATTCAAACATTATGGTGTTTACGATCAGCCACACATTTCTCCAAGGTATTCTCAATTATTGATTTAGGTTTCAAACGGAAGTGAAAAGATATTTATGAAACAAATGATTAATTTTTTTTCTTACAAATCACATGAAACTACGTTCTGAACAAACAGAAATGACTCTGCAGACGATTTAATGTCATATAATGTGATTACTGTTATTTTAAGGAAGAGTCTAAAAAGGAAGATACCAGGGGTTAAATATGATCAAAGACAATTTCATGAAGAAGAGTTCAAAAAGGAATTTACCATGGGGTAAACGTGGTCAAAGACAATTTCACGATCAGACGGAAAAAACGGAAAAATAAACAATTGTTCACCTAAGATTAAAAATAAACCTTTAAAACACGGATCAATGCTCGAGATGGACAGGGTAAAAATAGTGTTAGAGTGAGTCCTGTAAAGTGCGGATTTGTTGTTATACGTTGATAAAAGTCTAATCGAGCGATAAAAACTAAATCACATCACATCACAGAAATACCACAATCGTGAAAAAAAATGTGTATGAAGAATTTACAACTGCCACTTGTGTAATACGATGAAAGAATTATGTAATCCTATTAATTTACCAATAAAGCTATCATATTTTTTGAATATTGGAAGAAATTATCGTTCTTTGTCTATTGCAAGGTCCACTTTCTCCTTGCCTTAGTTGTTAATGATTCGTACATGATCTGAAATCTGTATTAATTCCATTATTGTTATTTGTTGTCGTTCTGAGATTTATGATTTTTAAATACCCCTCGGTATATTCTTATCTTACATCAAAGGACAAAGATTCTTGGGGAATACTAAATATTACATAGTTGGAGAGTGACTTATATTGTTTTTGTATCCGTGTCTTCTCTTCCATTACGCAGTATTGTTGTTGTTTTTTTGTGTTTTTTTTTTAAATATAGGTATTAATAGGACAGTTGTAAATGCCGAGTTCCATCAGTGAATTAGTAAACTCCTCGTAGTCTATAGGTATGTTTGTCATGGAGTCCAACCCATATCGATTCTATATAACGGTACTATTAAAGTCTAATGGTTATTTTAGATCAAAATATTTTAGAATCTGTTATTTACCCGATTGTTTCCTATTCTCAATTGTGACAATTTGACTGAGTGCGATTCGCATGGCGGGTGATGCACGCATAACTGGAAAGACTTACCCTGTCAACATGTCCCTCATTGCTCCTTTTGAAGTTCATTCGATTCTCTTTTAAGTTAGTTCCTGTTTATAACCATGATTTGTATCTGAATGGATTTCTCAGATTTGAACTACTGTTCCAAAGAATTTCCAAGACATGCTTCATGATCGAAACTTTTATCAACCTATAACTAAAATATTAGCTCCTACTATACTTTCGCCTTGCCGAAATAGTTAATAATTATTATATGCTTTGAAATCGCGAATAATGCTAAAAGAAGTTTGTGTTTCTACGAGTCAGACGACAAGTCTTTGAGCACTTAATTTCCATGCTTTATTCTGTGATTGACATCTGTTTTAAACATTAATACACCAGGCTTTTCTTAAGGGCTTAGAGTTATAAATGTATCTCAGTTTTAAATCCCGTGGAGGTTTTCTAGGCAATAGTTATGATTAAGTTCTAGGAAAGAACCTCTAGACAGATCGATCATGTAAAGAACAATTCATGAAAAGGTTGATTTGAGCCTGCAAGATAATTGTATATGTCAACACAAACATTTGTTTTTCTATTTTAATTTGATAAGAAGGAGCGTACCATCATGCATCTGTGCATACAATAGAAAATAAATCATGCAAGCATCGATATCTTACGCATAGTTTGAAACCTACATGAATTATGAAATTAAGCAAAATGTCGATTTTTCACTATGACAGCAATTTACCTAAGAATAAAATTCAAATGTTCTATATATTTATCTCATTTATGCTTTTTGGTGTTGTCGTTAGAATTGTTTAACATTTTGTCATGTTGGGATATATAAAAGTTTACTATACGGTTCTTGTTTGTTGTTGAATATACGTCGTATGGTCCCTGGTGGAGAGTTGTCTCATTAACAATCATACCACATCTTCTTATTTTTGTATTTACTGATTGCACTTGCCTCAACTCAATATCACATGTTTCTTACTTTTACCAATGAGATAACTATCATCTTGAGACCAAAGTACGCAGATTTAAGCAACTGCATGTCATTATAACGCCTTCAAAGAATCCCAAAGTACATAAAAGGAAGATATTGTTGGCTGCGACATGACAGATAGGAAAGCAATTCAAAAGAAAAAACCAACGGCATGATGTGAAATGATTAATGTAGGCTTAAATTAATAAAACACGAATAAATAAAGCAGCCAAGCCATTTACATTGTCATAGCTTCATATGGATATGTTGCTGTTGAAACAACATAATGGTGTACATCTGAAAATTTTACATTCTGAGAGGCAAATACAGTAGTTTACACATGCTCAAATCTCATAAATCAATTAGGAACTGGTGTAACGCATGAACTCAAAAAGGGACAAAACTTGGTTCGTCGACCGTGTCAGCTTCCTATGCAATAAATGCATCAACAGCCATAAAACTGTATTTTGATATATATTTGAGGACTTTTAGCGTATTTTAAAAAACACAAAATGAATAAAAAAAGACATTCTGTATGGAAGCCTAAATTCAATTCAAAGTAACGCTATATATAATGTCGTTTTAATCTAAGATTTCAATATATTACATATTAAACTGTATGGTGTAGTTGTTTGACTCATATATATCATAACTTGCTCGTATACTTAATTTCAGTCATGATAAACGATGCAACTACATAATCATGTTTCCGTGAATCAATGCATATACAGCAAGCATTGTGTTTTTTCCAATACATACTTCTACGTTAAACTGATCGATCTTTAGACTTCTTTAGATTGAATTATATTGTTTATTAGATAGAATACCCCTTCAAAGTTAATTACAGTAAACAACTTTTGCAGAATACAGGTAAATCTTAACAACTTAAATCGAACATATATTCATCTCTTTACATAAGGCTATTCAAAGATGATCAACGTACTGTTAATACATAAGATATTCTTTGACGTTATTATTGTGACTGTTGAACTATCGACACGAATGCTAGAATATGTAAGGTTATTTTTAGGAAAGCTGCATACCAATAATGCTATCAAAATTGAAAATGCGAGTTATTTGCTTTTCTGCACCTATCTGGTAGCAATTAACCAATAATTGAAAAACATCGCAAAGCAATCTTAATATACAGTATATTATATTACGGGACATTCTGTATAGTCATTAGAAAAGTTAACATTGCATTTATTTGTGCGCATGACTGTCAGTACGTTATAATTGTGTCTTCGACAATTAAATAACATCACTCTACAGGTTGTGTTTTCTAACCCAATACAACCATTATACATGAGTGTTTCTATTTCATTTAATATGATATAATTATGCATTTCTGAAAAAATAAATCTTTTCAAATGTAGGTGATTTTCTTTCTTTTTTTTTTTGTAAAACATTTTAATGAAATTTATAACTATTATTCAGCTAAGTCTAAGGAACATTGCTTTATTGATTATAAATGTAGAGACTTATAATAGTTAAAAGCTTTGCTGCAAAGAATATGCATGCATAATTAATGAAAAAGTTCACCAAGAAGTGTAGTCTTCAATAAACCTACAATAATTCACTAGCTTGAAGCCAATCCAGTTGATCTTGTATTGGCATCTTCTGTCAGTAGACAATACATAACAAAATGTTACGGAAAACTGTAAAGGAAAGTTTTAAGAATTCGTGTACGCGTGTTAATCTAATTGACAAACAAGTCCTATAGGACTTTTTACATATCCAGATGAGTGATTTGCAGAGATAAGAATCTGAAATCAAAGATTTTTCTTAATTTTTTTCACACATTTTATATGTAGATGTTTCCACTGTGAAACATCTTGGAGTTTCAATTTTGCAAACAAGATGATAAACAAACATTGATAACACTTTTCTGACATTCGTTTTGCAAGAGCAGTTGCCAGTTATTATAATTTTACAGTATCATTCAAGTATGAGAATCTGAAAAAGTATTTGCGGTACTAAATTTACTGTACCAAATGCTCATTTCGATCATTATTATCTCTTCAGTGATACTCGATGACAAAATATTTGAAAACCCAAAACTTAATCAAAATGTGAGGAGCTTAAAAACCGAAAAAAGACAAAGCCGTGGTCCGAATCAAGGCTGTGTACGAGGGAGATATATTTCTTAATTGAAAGTAATTTCCAAAGATTTTAACATTAAAGAAGACCACACTATCCGCATTTTAATGCAAGTACAGAAGTACTGGCTACTGTATGCATATGCTATGGTATAAAGAAGCAAATAAAAAATAACAGTTTTTCAATTTTACGCGTCTAGATCTCTTTTCTAGCAAAAGCTATATATAAAGTTATTAATGTCAAACAAGGACAAATTATGTATGAAGCTGAAAGTATAAATTTCAGAGACTCAAGTACATACATATAAAATTGAATCATAGTTTATTTTTTTACTGAGTTCTTCCATGATAGATATGTCTTGACAAAACCGTGGTGATGGGAAATTGAAAACATTATATATAAAGTCCTATGGGACTTGTTTGTCAATTAGATTTACGAAGAATTACAACATAGACGTCTCCGAATAACTTTCCGCTTAGCTGCAATAAACGTTTGTGTAGTTATTTGATCGTTATGTCAGTACATGAGAGTTTTATGCCTGTATTTGTGCTTCTAACAGCTCAGAAAAAAAAACATGATACAGTTGAGAGGTAGAGAGATGTACTGATAAATTGTCGATTGTTTTAAGCCGCATGAGTACCACAAAAGGCTACATCGTGAAGAGAGAGAGAGAGAGAGAGAGAGAGAGAGAGATGTGGATACTTGTAAAACAACTAGGAAGTACAAATTTAATATTTATTCAGACAGTAAGGTAGTAAAATAGATAGCGATATATTTGAATAAGATCCTGTGCATTACCTTTCAACACAATGAAGTATCATTCAAACAGGCAATTGTGTTCATATGTTGTATGGTTTTTTAAGTTGTGAAGTTTTAAAAGAATCATATCCTGTCACAAGTAGATATTTGACCCGCTATTTGCTTTTGAATATATCTATCAAGTGTTATTTTGTTTTGTCTTAATATTTACATAATTAAAGTGACTCACAAGAAAGTCCATTGTTCATTGAATGGGTAGAGTAATACCAAATCCGTATATAAATCACTTTAAAGAGGCAGATCTTTTCGTATTCGTTTAAATCCGAATGTTTGATAAGATCATTATATTTTTTAAAATAACATTATTTATCAATGATATCTCTAAAAAAGATGTCGAAGACGTCTTTTGAAATTCATTTATTCAACATGACTGTCTTATTTTGGTTGCAACTGATGTACATAGATTCTCTTAAACTTTCCTTTTGAATTAAAACAACAAAAAAACAATTCATTATGTATTGTCTACTGACTGAAAATGCCAATATAAGATCAACTAAAGTAGCTTCAAGCTAGTTGATTTATTGCAGGTTTATAAAAGACTCCAATTCTTGATGAACCCTTTTATTACATTATGTATGAACCTTCTTTGAAGACAACGCTTTTAATTATTATTAATCTCTACAAAAACTGTAATCAAGCACTGTACCTTAGGCTTAACTGTTCAATGCTAAAGAATATGTATAAATTTCATTAACACAAACAAATATCTTATAACAAAGACGCACCTAAATTTGAAAAAAAAAATCTTTTCTAAGAACTGCATAATTATATCATATTACAATAAAATCAAACACTAATGTTTAGTGTTTTTATTAGGTTAAGAAACACAATCTGTAGGGTGACGATCATTATTTGGCGAGGAGACAACTATTAAGTACTGACAGTCATGTGTATAATAAAATGCAATGTAAATTTATTTAGAATGTTAAAAACAAATTTCAAATGACTATAAAGAATGTGCCGTAAAATGGTTTACTGTAAATTTAGAATTTTTTAGATGTTTCTAGTATTGCGAAAATTGCGACCAAGATAGGTGTTGCAAAACAAAATATCTAGCATTTTTAGTTTGCATGATATTATTTGTATGCAGCTTGTCTTTAAATTCCAATAAATTCCATATGTTCGATTTAAGTTGTTAAGATTTACATGTAATTCTGATATACAACAGCTGTTTACTGTAATTAACTTCTATTTAACAATCAATATAATACAATCTGAAGAGGTTTACAGATCAATCAATTCAATGTAGAATAATGTAAAGGAACACCTTCAGAATTAAAAATTAGACTTCATGCTCAGATGTAGACCAATATGTTGTTTCAGCAGCCAGCACCTACATGAAGCTATGATACAGTGAATTGGGTGGTTGCTGTCTGTTTTATTTATTCATGTTTTATGAATTGAAGCATTAATCATTTGTTTTTATGCCGTTCGTTTTTCCTTTTGAACTGCTTTCCTATCGGTCATGTCGCGGTGAATTATAGTATTCTTTTATGTACGGGTTTCATTGAAGGCGTTATGATGACCTGTAGTTGCTTACATCTGCGTACTTTTGTCTCTGGTTGATAGCTTTCGCATAGGTTATGATACCAAAATCTACTCTTCTGTGTCTTAAACGGAACACAATCTGGGCAACAGGAGCTCTACATTCTTCGTATTTTTAAGAAACAAGTGATATTAGGTTGAGGCTAGTGCAATCAATAAATACAAAACTCTCCATCAGAGACCATACGACGTATATCAAACAACAAACAAGACCCGTACTTTAAGCTATGAAATAAGCAAAAGCAGATGTCAGTCACAGAATTAAAGCATGAAAATTAATAAGTGCTCAACGGTTTGATGTCTGACTTGCAAAAACACAAACATCTCTAACCCCTATTATTCGGGATTTTAGAGCATGTCATTATTGTTAACAACACAGACAAGGAGCAACTATGATAAGAGCTAATATTTTAGTTATAGGGTGATAAAAGTATACTGATCATGAAACATGTCTTGGATTTTATATGCAATGATAGTTCAAATCTGAGAAATCCATTACGATACAAACAACGCAGCGAGGTTAAGGCACATTGAAGGAAAATCAATTAATTTTGGCCATAATTTGTATCTGCAAAAAACACGCTTGTTATCACCTATAACTTGGTTAAAAGTATATGCCAATGTCTTTATTTCCAAAAAACATACAACTAAACAGTTTTATTACATTGTAAGGTCTTGCAGTAAAGTGAAAGTAGTCACGTGACCACTAATCCAAAAAAACAACCTTAGCGATCACAAAAGTGAAAAGTGCAGGTTGAAGATAACCACGTACAAACGCCAACCAAGGAATTCTAGACACTACTAGGTACACTTTATATAAAAACCGCTGTTACAAGTTCAATATTTACGTTTAAATTG
Source organism: Mytilus californianus (assembly GCF_021869535.1). Classification (NCBI taxonomy): domain Eukaryota; kingdom Metazoa; phylum Mollusca; class Bivalvia; order Mytilida; family Mytilidae; genus Mytilus; species Mytilus californianus. The sequence goes on from NW_026262712.1 coordinate 28,153,576, forward strand.
AAAATCGATCAACTTTTACGAGTTAAATGGCATAAAAAGGCAAAAAAATACCCTCCCGATGGCGCTAGAAAAATGATCCACAACTATTTTGATTTGTAACAGCACTTTTTATAAACTGCAACATCTGCTGAATCTATACATGTCTGCAATTAAGAGGTACTCATTGATCTTCAACCTGCACTTTTCGTATAAAAAATAGTTGTTTGTTTTTAGTTTCCGAGATAAAATACAAACGCACAAAAGACGAAGAAAAGCAAAGACGGAATAAGACGGGCCAACAACCCGGAAACGGGGAAGTTGGGAGTATAAAATTTTATTATTACCTTCGATGAAACATTCGTTTTTTCTTTATAATTTGCAATTAATTTCTATAAAAATAAAATATTTGAAGATATGCTCAAGTTTTCCAGTTTTCTTGGAAGATTCCAATATATACGAGGTCGTACAAGCTAGATAACAGAGATAAAAATTACCCGAGAACTGGTTGGCGAACAAAAATAATAAGATAAATATCCTAGCACTCCCTACCCCTCCTACACAGTATGTGTTCCACAAATTTTGTATACCAATGTATTAATTGCCAAGTATTTTCATGTTCGAACCTCTGGTGTATCATCGCAAATGGTAGAGGCGGATTCAGGTGGGCTTGGGCTCCCTTGTGGATCAACCATTATATGGTTAATACATACACTTTTTACATGTCCCACTCCAAACGTCGCTTAGTGATGGGGGGACCCTGAGTCCCCACTTTTTTTAAAATCCGGAATCCACATCTGATCAGCCTCATGCCCCCCCCCCCCCCCCCCCCCCCGGGTCCTAGTGTAGTTCTCATTTGGCAAATGCAAGTTCATTATACAAATTAAAAGCATACTAGGTCTCTCCTAGTACATCAAATATGTATATATTGTAAATCATTATATTAAAAAAAGTTGTATTTTCACAAAGAACTCACCCAAATTCATGAATTTACTTATATTATTTGTTTGCTCTTCGTCATTGATAATGTGTAAATAAATTATAAATCAGTATAAACTTCCTACCTGCATATAAATATTCAGATTGTACTTGTTGAATGTCTCAAGTGAGAACTGGTATCAATTTGTAAATCATGATTGGGAGGTCTTTTTGAATTTCTTATGATTTTTGCCTCTGAATATTCATTTCTACCATGCAGTTACCAAGCCAGTATTATGTATGTACAGCTTGCACTTTTTGATTTTGTCCCTAATGATTTCCTGCATTTTGTTGGACAGAAGATTCCTTTTCATCCCATCTGAAGCAATATTTTTCTTATTTCAACATTTTTACTTGGTAAAATCATTCTGCCGGTTCCTTACTTATTTTTGTTTGGAATATTCAAAAGCACACAACAGCATTAACAGTTAATGGGGGATACAATTCCCTTTTCCTAGAATGAGTAACTTTTAATATTAGCACTTACTACCTTTTTGGGGTAAGGATTAGCAGCCGAGATATCGAGTTACCCATCCTTAAAAAATATACCTTTATATCTCATGCTTTATGCTTGCAATATATCATGGAGAGATAAACAGATTTGACAGATATCGAATGCATTTACGACTAATTTTAATCGCATCTGTAAAAAAAACCAGATTGGATTAGTTTCAGATACATGTACATAATGCTTCAATCAGCAACCTTATCATATACATCATCTTAAATTCTCAATATAATAGTATACCATGAAGCTGCAAATAGTGATCTATTTTTTTCAGCCGCTCATTACATGTTAAGTTTCTCCCTACCCGAGTTCCAACAATAAAAATGGACAGCCACCGAAGAAATAGCCAGAAGCGCTAACTGACATCCAACACAAGCAATCAATTGTTTTTACATGATAAAGTGCCATATAATTTTAAAGTTCATCGTTAAACATGTTAAAATCAGAAAACATATTTCCCAAGACCTGCTGAAATTGGAAGCAACTGATTGGTAGCTATGGTAATTAATTTTTTTTGCTGTCAAAATAAAACATGCATTCCGAGAGTATTGCATGGCAATACACAAGTCCGCTACCGGTTAAATAAAAATTAATTGTACTGGAACAAAATGCTAACCTTATCTATAACTTGTCATGGTGTAAACTATATAACAAATATTAAATCAATATCTTCAAGCATGACGAAAAAAAGTGCAGAAAACTGAATATTTGAGTGAATTTTGATCTGTAACTTGTCATGATAAAACAATATACCAAATATCAAATCAATATCAGAAAGCACGAAGAAAAAAGTGTGGAAAACTGATTTGCCGGACTGACGGATGGACAACAGAGTGCGGTAGGGGACTAATAAATTCTATGTACTGGTATATATATATATATATATAATAAAATATAAATATACAGAAATGACTGACTGAATCACAATTTTTACATATACATGTAAACAATCCAAAAGTTTCAAGTGAATGAATCATGACATAGGTGACAGGGCAAAATCATGAGTCAACATGGAAATGAAAATATGTAAATGCTAATAAAACTACATACTAGTACTGCCTACAAATATCATTAACTAGGATACATTCAGTGGGTAATCTTAACCTGACCCAATCACAAAAAGTAAAATGACTTAGTTCATGTAATTGTTAATCAAAACTTCATTGGCAATTATACCACATCTTCTTATTTTATATTAAATTCTAGCTGTATAATATTACCAAACATGTACGCAATTTCAAAGTTAGAAAAAAACAATTTCTGTCAGTGTTGGGGATGCTGTCTAATGGCCATACATGTATACCCAACATATTTTGCTAAACAGACTAGATATAAGAATCTCTAATACTATGGAAATATTCCATCACAAGTTTCAAAGTTAGGTATCCTTCAAAAAGATATAACCTGATAACTATTGTAAACTCAGAAACTTTTGCGTAAATTTATTATCAAGATAATCATGATAATTATAATTATTGAACAATGCCAGAACAAAAAATGCGAGATTAATTATTGCAGTTTCAGAAAATGCTGGATACAAATAATACCATCATTTAAATAAATTTACATGTTTTTTTTGCAAAACATATAACCAATTTCAATTTAGACAAGAAATGAAAACATTGCAAAATTTTCTGATTTCCAAGTATATAGACAAAACTAGATACATGTATGTACATGTACATAATGGCAGCTACATGATATATATACAAGCAAAGAAAATTTCCAGATTTCTTTTTTCAAACATTCTGTCATGTCTGTGGCTGTTCCAGTGGTCTTGCTTAGTATTGAAGGCCCACCTCAATGTGACCATAAGATGAACAACAGCAATTGCAATAAAAACACTTTTTCTATGCTTTTGAACTTTTTGTATACCTGTATGCTGTGTTATGAAATGAAATTGAAATGTAAATCGTTATAAAATATGACTATTTGTTATCTGGTGGAGAGTTGTTTCATTGGCAATCATACCACATCTTCTTAGTTTTATAATTACATGTATATCCATTAGTGGTGCATCAGTAAATTGTATGCCTATATCTCATGTATATATGTAGGTATGAGTAATGTTTAAATCGAATTGATTCATCTTTCCCGTAATTGCCATAAAAATAACAAAACACTTATATAAGTCTTATAAATGAATATTTCCTTCTTCACAGTTCAACTGAAATTCATATGTCTATCTGTAGATCTCTCATTTGGTAAGGTATTGCTTAAAATATATTGCTGATTATTCAAATATTTCATAAAAGAGACGACAAATTTCATCTGTGAAATAAATAATTTTTTTAAATTAAATCCATTTTGAAACTCCAATCGTAAGAAAATTCACAAATCTCCAAACTGCCTGTATTTAGAATTCATTTTAACTGTGGTAAAAGCTTTTTAAGATGGTAAACATCAACTTCAATGACACATGAAAAAGAAGCTAAATTGTTCAGTTAATGTTCCTCTATCTCTCAGCATCAAAATACTAAATTCCAACACTGACATTGGTATTCAAACAGCCAATGCTTCTGCTAAGTACTTTACATAGAATTGCTGTCTTTTTTCTACTTTTCATAGACATATTTAGTGGCTTTCTAAACATAATTTTCATCTGATCTGATCTTCCATAATGGTCATGATGATCATGAGTTATATGCAACTTTCTACTGCTGTCTCATTGCAGGTCATCATCCCTGAAATATGAAAATGCATATATATAATAATTATATTAAATGAAATTTTTAACATGGGAAAAGTGATCAAAAGTTCAACTTCAACAAGTTACTGTGAAAATGCTTACAAAATAATTCCCCTGTCCTACATGTCCTAAATTTTATAATGTCTTCATTGAAGTTCATTCAACATTTGAACCAGAATTTAATTTCCTCATTAGTCATACACATTTTAATAAGGTGCACTACTTTTATTTAATTTTAAAATTTAACACATAATACATCTTATATGCAGCCTATAAGATGTATCATGTAATAAATTAAACAAGAATGTGTCCATAGTACATGGATGCCCCACTCGCACTATTATTTTCTATGTTCGTGAAATTGAGGTCAAAACTTTAATTTGGCATTCAAATAAGAAAGATCATATCATAGGGAACATGTGTACTGAGTTTCAAGTTGATTGGACTTCAACTTCAGCAAAAACTACCTTGACCAAAAACTTTAACCAAAAACTTAAATCTGAAACGTGACAGACTGACGGACGAAAGAACGGATGCACAGACCGAAAAAAATAATGCCCATATTATGTTTAACTACATTGTTTTGTATCTCCTTTCCCAAATGTAAATTATGACATGAATAAGGCAGGGTGCTATACTGCAATATCAATATAAGTAATGCACTTAAACCACAGCTAAGAACTTTTAGCAATCAAGCTTAGTAGATTTTTTAATAATATCTGTGTAAACTAGACATCATTGAGATGGGAGCTATCTCTGTGGGCCACGCTGTGAATAACGTGTGGTAAAAAATTTGTATCTTTACCATAGGACATGTGTTTGTCATCTGAAACCAAAGATTTTTACCTTGACCTTTGACCTAGGAAGTTGTACAAAAATTATGACACACCCTCTGGTGTTGGTTAATATACATGTCAAGTATAAAGTATGAAATCATAACGGTTCTCTAGATACAGAGCGGACACAATTTGTTACGTATGGACCGACGGACAGACTGATCACTATAGGGCGACCAGCTATTCGGCGGGGCCCTAAAAAAGTGTATTGCTGGTAAAGATACATGTACGTTATTAAATTCAGAAATTATTGTGTGCATTTATTGCAATTTTTGAAGAATGGACAAATGCGAGATTAATTATTGTGATTTCAGAAAAATACAGTTACAGTTATATGTATTGGATATCAGAATGTGACTTCTTATTATTGGGATACTCACAAAGTTACCTTAAAAAAACATTGCAATAATTTCTGAATTTACACCATACAATATTCTTACATTGTACGACAACAGAAATTTATTTGCACAAATTATAAAAGAGGAAGAAAAGCAAGGCTTGTATAGCTTTTCTCCTATTCGTCATTTTGTTCGTAACATTTGCTTTAATGTGGACTGTAAAGAGGACACAAAATTGAGCTGTAAAATAGATTTTTTTAGTAATTTGATGACATAGCTGAAAGACGCCTCCGGGTGCGGGAGTTTCTCGCTGCATTGAAGACCCATTGGTGGCCTTCGGCTGTTGTCTGCTCTATGGTCGGGTTGTTGTCTCTTTGACACATTCCCCATTTCCATTCTCAATTTTATAACTGTTTCCAACTCCAAGCAACAGAAGCAGGATACCAGTAGAATATATATATATATTACTATATATATAATATAGCTTTCTCGCTTCAGTCAGATTATCTGAACACCTGTATTTGTATAGCAAAATGGTTGGTAATATTTAATTATGGGATTATTATGTGTACCGATTCTTTTTGTCTTAAAAAATTGCCCTTTCTATAAGTTGTAATTAGCGTTGAACTAGCTTTCAGTAACTGCAAGTACTTTGTGCCTTTTTTTTGTGCAACATGTATGTGTTGATCTGACAAATTGATTGTCAAGTCTATTTCAATAACTTTTACAGTTTGTTCTTATGTTGTACTGTGACACCACTGTTGTTGAAGACAGCAAAGCAACCTATTTATAGATGCTTTCATCTACATCATTTGGTCTCTGTTGGATAGTTTTCTCATTGCAGTCATACCACATCTTCTTATCTTTATATTAATAGATTTGGTCTTCTAACTAGTAGTAGGAAAAGATTTTGGTGCAGATTGATTTGATATACAAAAAAAAGGGATAACCAGTTTTAATAGCGAGCAAAAAGAAAAAATACAACAATTTACCTGTCTAATAATAAAGCTTTTCAAATTCAAACCATTACTTTATAGTTCATCAAAGCTGGAATAGCATTCTGTTTCTTATATTTGACAGGTCAGCTAAAAATAAGAGAAAGTAATTTTTTTAATACAAATACAGATACTTTTTTTAAAATAAGGAGCAGATTAATTACAATGAATCATACACGATACATAAATAAATATAACATATCAAATAAAGAAATTACGTCTGCCACCCAACCCTGAATTGATATCTGGATTTCCTTCATAGAAATAATGCACATTTTTTCTTTGATTTCTAGAAGAATTACTTCATCATATTTAAAATAAAGAGCTGCGCCATGAGCACATGATATGTCTGTTGTCCTTTAGCTCGTCTTTATGCCTTGAATTAATCTTTATGATTAACTAGAAATACTGCTCAAAATAGCCCCCCCCCCCCCCCCCCCCCCAAAAAAAAAGCATACAAAAAAACATGCACACACCAGCACACAGAGGCACAAATCATGAATAATTTTTAAGAATAAAATCCCATAACTCGAAAAAGTAAAATCTTAAATATATAAAAATTGTATGGTAGCTTATGTTACATTTCACCAAAGTTTCACGAAAATTTGTTAAAGCATTTTTGAGTTATTGTCCGAAAACTGGAGAAAAAAAACAACCCTTTTTATGAATAAGTCCCAATACTCAAAAGCGAGAAATCAAAAATAAAAAAAAGATGGAAAGGAAACTTTTGTCAATAAATATAAACAATTCACCAAAGTTTCATGAAAATTGGTGAAAGCTTTTTTGAGTTATTGACTGAATGATTCACCAGCGATGTTTCTTAGCTTATTTCGACAAAATTGAACCAAACTGGGTGCTAAATGTGAATTATTATTTCACTATTGCACTTTCATTAAATATTGAAAAAATAATAATCATATTTTAATTTTTTCTATATCTCGTAGCTTAGATCCCCATTAAAGGCAGGCGTATAATGACTGCAGGCTTTATTTTGAACATTTCTAAATCATTGTATGCATTTAATATTATTGTGATTTTTGAAAGGAGGGACAATAAACTGCTTCGCTGATCGCAGCTGGATACGCCCGCAGAGGTCCAACCCTGAACAGTTGGGGCAAAAATGGACACAATATTCAAGCTTGATACAGGTCTGAATTTGGATTGTAATTAAATATTTGACATATTATAGGTTTCTGAATAAATGTAGTCAAAGAGCTTGAAATTGGTTATTTGAATTGAATTTATATTCAATTAAAGATTTCTTGCTGTTGTCAATACACTATATGCTGTTGCGCAATACTTAGTAAATCTGTTGTCAGACTATAAACAAATAAAATTTATACAATTCTAAAGGGAGCTTACATCAATAGATATAAACAATTCACCAAAGTTTCATAAGAATTGCTGAAAGCATTTTTGAGTTATTGTCTGAAAACTGGAAAATCCCCCCTTTTTTAATGAATAAAACCCTATAACTCGGAAATGTAAAATCTTAAATTTATAAAATTCTAAAGGGAGCTTACATCAATAGATATCAACAGTTCATCAAAGTTTCATGAAAACTGCTGAAAGCGATTTCGAGTTATTGTCCGAAAACTGGAAAATCCCCCCTTTTTTTGTGAATAAAACCCCGTCAACTTGGAAACGTAAAATCTAATAATAGTAAACGAGCGTATAAAAATGTGAGGTTAATTATAATTGCGATATTCATCGGATTAATCGCAATTCTTCTGAATTTATAGTACAATAATGTACTGCCTTGTCAATGTCTGTTGTAACTGTATATTACGTGAGCCGAGGGTACCCAAATTGCACCTATTTTGACAGTTTTTTCACATACATTTTTTAAAGATCCAGACAAAAGTTTCCATTCTGTGTTTATTTTGTAGATCCGTATCCTTATTTACTATTTAGTTCCACCAGTTTAATTTTGAATCCATATTGAATCATAGAAAAATGGGTTTAAACCGTCACCTCCAAACAATCCATGATTCTGTAATGAGGAGTACCCAAAATGCATCCATGCTTTAATTCCTATCCTTGAAATTCGAATAAGAGATGTTTTGTTTTATTTCTTAAAATATTTAGAACAATTTGACATTTAAGTCCATGCTTGCTATTCAATTTTTAAGAAATTAATACTCGTATGGCGTAACATATTCTATTTGCTCATTTTTAAAAGATGACTTTTTGTGGACGTCACATGCTAATGTTTCTGTAGATTTTACTTTTCCAGTGAATACTTCCTCTTAGAAAACTTGCAAGATTTGCTAAATAGGTGCAATTCGGGTACTTAGACGCAAGACATCATCAGCATGCTAGCAGTGCTCTTTTTCATTTTAATACTGATGATAACCATATCTAAAAAGAATATGTCAACATGGGCAGTCATGATATTAATAAGTCTATTATTATTGTCATGAGAGGCTTCCTTAATTTTTTGCTGGGATTCCTTCCTTAGAATGACGGTAATGTGAAGTGTCATAGTAAATCATTAACAAAGCCTTTCAAGAAAAATAATATTATTTGGACTATCATGTTCAAAATTGTTCTCATGTATTTTATAACCAACAAGTATATAAACTTGCAATTGGTCATATTGCTGACTTGGTTCTGGATTTTAAAAATATTGGTTCAAAAATAACTTATTCAAGGTGCAGGCATTTTCCAGAGAAAGACGCACAGTCCCCGATAAGTCCAAATAATAGGCTGTTTTTAATGTTTCTGATATCAGGGAGGGGGTGGCGTTAACGCTGTAAACTTCCGAGTATAGGGATCTATAAAATTCAGTCATGAAAGTTGAAATATACCGTCAGCACTCGGCAGAAAATATTATACTATGGACTTCACAATTGAATTGGTTTGGTTGGTTGGTTGGTTGGTTGGGGGTGGGGGGGGGGGGGGGGTTACACCATATGTGACTGGTCTCCAAATTACGTGTTCAGGGTTCCTTTGAGCAAGTTTTTGTGCCCTAAGCTTCAAATTAAGGGCTCCATGATTTGAAGGTATGGATCATGGCTCCAGCAACGTGGGCTCCGGACGGAAGTCAACGGTGGAGCAAACTTTGTTATAATTTAAAGATGTACCCAACCAGGATACCTGCAAAACGTTAATTAAAAATGAATTTCAGGGTAAATGTTGAGAATGGGCTCTTGATATAATGCAGGGAACTCGTTTCATTCGATATTCTGTTCATTTACTGACGGGACTCGATAAATTATTCAAATTTCAGATATTTTTTGCAGTCTAGTTTCGTTTTGACCACGTGTGTAACATGCTTGCCAACACTGAACTCGTTTTATCTAATACTGTGTCGTTTTTCGCCTTCTGAAGCGAATGATTAACAAAACAAGCAACGTATGTTTCATAAATTTTACATATTTGGTGGCTTACACTTACTTTTCTGGCTAGATTTTCACGTAGAAGTGAAAATAATTTCCGCTGCAAGGTGCTTTCCATTCTGCAAACTACAAACATCTGTTCGACGGCGATCGTCTACTGATTGGTTGATAATCAAAAGGAGGCGGTGTCCACAAGCCGACAATCTCGGCACAAAAAACAGCTATTGCAACCGTTTACCATAATAATTAAAGCACAAACATACAATATTCGTGTTTCAGTACAAAAATTACACCATATGGATACCTGTTTTTAATTAACAGGCATGTATGTAATTTGATTTCATACAGTTTTATCGATAGACGCAGCTTAGGTAATCTCCGCCATTAATGAATATATGAATACATAATGAGGTACCTGCGGGGTTATCTGCCCCTGACCAAATCTAATCGAAATTGCCTTAACATCACTGCGAATGGTTATAATCAGGAATAAAGAGATTCGAATGAACTCGCAAAGGAGCAATCAGGGGTGTGTTGACAGGACACGCCTTTCCGTTTATGCATGCATCACCTGCTATGCGAATCCCATTCAGTCAATTTGTCACAATCGGGAATAGGATTAAATAACGAAAGAGACGACTTTTCTAAGATCTTAAAACCTATAATAAATATTTTAACTTAATAGTACCTGTATAAAGAACCGATATGATTTTGACACCATAACATGCATACCTATAGACAACGATGAGTTAACTTATTCAAAATTAAAAAAAAAAGATTAGCAGTTCATGTCAGAATAGGAGTCACGGATACAAATATAATATAGGTCTTTTTCGAACTCTGTAATATTTAGTATTCCCCTAAGAATCTTAGTCCTTTGTTATAAAATCAGAAAATACCAAGGGGCATTTAAAAATAATCAATTTTAGAAAGACAACGATTGTAGTATCTCTTTGATGTGATGTAATTTGATTTTTATCGGTCGATTAGACTTTGATCTACGTACATGTATAACAAAACAATCGCACTTTATGGGGATCACTCTGACCTTATTCTTACCCGACCTCACTGGAGCATTCATCCGTGTGTTAAAGTTTTTTTTGTAATTTAAGGTGTGTCTGATCATGAAATTGTTTTTGACCAGGTTTACCCCCTGCAATCTTTCTTTTTAAACTCCTCCTCATGAAGTTGTCTTAGATCATGTTAACCCCCTGGCATCTTCCTTTTAAGACTAACATTAATCACATTATATGACATTTAATCGTCTGCAGAGTCATTTATGTTTTTTCAGGACATACTTTTATGTCATTTTGAAGAAAAAAATGAATCATTTGTTTTATAAATATCTTTTCACTTCCGTTTGAAACCTAAATCAATATTAGAGAATACCTTTGAGAAATAAATGGCTGATTGTTAGCACCATATTGTTTGATTATTAATATGTTGTACCTTGTAGAACTAGCGTCCTCTGTTTGTTTTTGAAACGTATTGTTTTTTAAATGTAAAGAGCTGGTAGCAAATGTGTTTTTAATGATTGCTAGGAAGTAACATTTATATAGATAATAGAACTAGGATAATCAGTCGTTGAATTAAAGGTAAACGTATCTGACAGCGTTAACACAACGAAGTAGGCTTCATGGCTCCATATGTACGAAAGTATGGTATATTAACATCATGAATTTAACTTCATTGAAGTAGAACAAGTTTTCAGGATAATTATTCATATCAGCAACTTTTCATGGACATGAATATATACATGTACATTACAAATAATACTTGAACAAAGGCTGGAAAAATTAAACAAAACGAATTAAAATTTTAGTATAAAAATAAGGAAATGAGCCATGATTTCCTTTACTGAAACACGTTTATGCACATGCATGTAGATCCTTAGACTTAAATAAAACTAATGAATACTTTCCGAGCATCAACAAATAATATCATACGATAATTAATTTGAGATACATAATCTTTTCATACAAACGGTTGATTTTGATCTCACTTAAAGAAAACATATTCCTCGACGGGATATATTCATAATGTCAAATTATGAGTTAATTACTTAAAATATATCTGGTGGGTTCTGTTGATCGCATGGCAATCCGTGTGAGAAATACAAGAACTCTTTCCCCTCCCGCAAATAGCAAGCAATGTGAGACCTGAAGTTTATAAATTAAGAATTATATATTAAGAAATATTGTGTCTCAATCCCTTAAAATATCGTCGTCTGCACAACACGTATCCCTGCACTAATCAGTGTTGTGAACGCTCAAAATTTAGGTTAAAGACGCATACAAAAAAGGGTGATCTTTGAACTCATACACTTTTATCTGGCTTTTCATGTCGATTTTTTTTTTTTTCCTTTTGAACCTAAAAGATGCCTATCAATCTATGCCTTAAGGATGTTCGCTCCACTTGATTTTTAGTTTTTGCCAGATATTCGGAATCCTCTGGTTTTATCCATTTATTGCCATTAAAAAATTTTGCCCACTAACCCCTACTTTTCTTTTCATAATTTTATTACATATAGTTTAAAAAGCTATACTTGAAAATCTTATAAAATCCTTGTTATTTTTTCGTAGTTTTTGAAACAAAAAAGCGGCCAATGTTAAAGTATAAAAAATCTAGAGACAATCATTTCCCGTCAAATTTTCAATGGCTTTTATCTCTAAAACAAGCACACGGACCCTTCTTTTTTTTCTGCTTTTTTAGTGCCTTTTTTAAATACTATAATTTTAGAACAGTCTTTTAAAAAGCTTGTTATTTTGAAACAGAGTAGCGAACATCCTTAATTCAGGACCTGTTACATGTACATGATTATTCTTTATGATATCATGGAGTTATGTAATATGATTTTGCTAAATTAAAGGTTGTTTCGTTGAAGAAGTTTCAATTAATAGGCAGTGGATGATAAACAGATTGTAATGTATTGCAGCAACATATCTTAATCAAAATGTAACCAAGAGTTCAATAAATTACTACTGTTGGTGTCGACATTTGTTTTGCACTATTAGCTGTTTTGTGGAGGTCAGATTTTATCATTGGCTGAAGCCGCAGTGCGCAGAGAGAGCCATCTACCTTCAGCAAAAAAATCAACAATCCAAGTAATTTAAGATTGGATGCAAACGGACGCACAACCTCAGTGTCAATAATTTATCATATAGCACTATTGCAACTTCAGATTCATAAACATTAAGTCATTAGTTAAAAAGTATGTTTATAACACTTTTTATTATTATTAATTATGTTTACTGTATTCATGTAAAAACCCTCAATACGGAATTTTCATAATTCATTTCCTGAATTAAAAAGAAACGATTACTAGTATTTGTTCTTTAAAATGCAAATAGTTTCGATTGAGTGAAGTAAATCTATTTAAAATATACACATTTTAAAACTAAGAAGCATTGAAAGGAAAAAAAAAATTGTAACATATTAATGTTTGAGACATGAAAAAGCTTACAAAGGAAAACAGCATTACACAACATTGCTTTCATCGAGTGATCCATACAAGTCAGTGATTCGATTACGTAAAAAATGATTAAACGTTCTGTTTATAAAATAAAAAGAATGAATATACCAATAACAGCAATGGATGAGAGTCTAAGATAAAATGTTTCAATGAATTCAGCGTATTAATTACGATATATCACATACAGCATAACATCTATTTGTATGTCATTAAGAAAGCTATAATGACATTGTTTATCTGGAGTTCAATGTAAGTTCGTCGTCATTTACTTCTACGATGTTGATTTGTTGTATTTCTTTTTTTTTATTTATTTAGAAATTCTAGTAATATATTAACTATATGAGTACAAGTATAAGTATAAATTATATTATACAAATATATTCCTGATAGGAATATCATTAAGCCGCTATCTATGTGTTTTTATACTGGTAACATTCCCAAGTTATGTCTATACGAGGTGAAACATAAAGATCCTATCAAGGAACCACTAAGTAAACAAAACAAAATATCTATGAATATTATATATTATATATTTCCCTCAAAGAGGCGTGGTTTGTGAAACAGCTGTATTTACAAAGGGCAACCGTTACCTCTGTATCGGAAGAATGAAATCCAATCTCACAAAACACGAAAGATGTCTAACAAATGTAATAAAAAACCAGGAAAGATACACAGTAGTCTACAAACATCACATAAAAGTAAAAGCATGAAAAAAAACTGAAATAAAACGAACTTAACTTCAAAACGTAAGGCAGTTCCTTTAACATTAGTGGTATTTGTTTTTGTGTTGCTCATTAAAACAAAATCTGGAGATAAGTACCATTCGATGATATAAAACATATAAAACATATATAAAAAAAAACATTTTCATGAATAAAAATCATAATAAAGGCATGCTCTAATTAAACTCAATTATTCAAACCTTGTTGTAATTTGGTCGTATTAAAAACAAAAAACATGTTCTGAATAGTATTTGTACGCCAGTCTTTTAGTCTGCGAAAGATTAATCAGTGACACTTGAATAAAAAATTATCAAAAAAACAAAAACAAAAACAATACAGCTAATGTAAAATTGAAAATGGAAATCTCTCTTCGTCAAAGAATTCAGCCAATATATGGCCTTTGCAATTGACAAAGAACGATAATGTCTTCAAACAATCAGAAAATATTTTAGTTTGAATGTTAAATGAATATGATTATATAACTCGGACATCTCATTACACAACTGGCAGTTGTGATTCTTCATACACAACCTTATTCACGATTGTGATATCTTTGTGGTGTGATGTAATTCTTATTGCCAAATTAGACTTTATCATCAAATAATGAGATATGCCCACTTTACTGCACTCGCTTCGACACTATTTGTTCCCTGCCTATGATCCCGGTACATTGCATAGAGCCGTGTTTCATCAAGAGTTCATTTATAATTTTAGGTGAATTATTATTTATCTTTCCGTCTTTTCGTCTGATTTTGAAATTGCCTTCAATCATGTTTATTCTCTGGTATTTTCCTTTTTATGTACTTCCTCAAACTAATAGTAATCACATTGAATGATATTTAATCGTCTACAGAATCTTTTTTGTTTGTTCAGTTTGTATTTTCATATCATGCATAAAAAAACAGTTCAGTCATTTGTTTCATGAATATCTTTTCAATCATATTTCAAAACTAAATCAATATTTGGTAATACCTTGAGGAAATAGGTGGTTGATCGTAAACAGATTATTTTTTGGATATTAATATGCTGTATTTTTGAGGACTAGAACCCTCTGTTTGCATTTAAAAAGTTTTGTTTTTTGAAATGTTAAGCGCCTGTAACAAAAGTGTTTTTAATGATCGCTAGAAATTATAATCTATCTAGATAATAGAACAAGAATTATCAATGTTAAACTACAAATAAACGGCTCAGACAGAACGAAATGCGCTTCAGATGTAAGAAGTATAGTAGATTCACATTATGATTTGAAATTTATTGACAAGTCAAAGGTTTTGAAATATTCATGAAATATGTCTTGATCATAACTTCTTACTTCCTGATATTTGTTTGCTCGTCATATTTTTCGGACGAGGCAGGGTTAATATATTTTAAACTGTTTCATATAATTCAAATGGTTGATATCCTTTGGCACTTTATTGGATAACACGTGATCACTGAAGATCTCTACTTACTTTGTGTGTCCATGTTTTTTCCTTGCCATGTTTTTTTTTTTTTTGCAATGGCGTTTTCAGTTTGTTTTCGACTTATGATATTGTATTCCTTTTGGTATCTTTATCCTTTCTTTTATCTGTTTTGAATAAAAGCTGTTCTGAATTTTCTGTTATAAATAATCGTGTTAGAACTATTTGATTTGGTGTTTTTCCTGAAACTATTGATATCTAGAAATTTTCCATTTTTTTAAGTTGAAAAATTTTGACACTTGGGTATTTGCCAATGTTAGATGAATTTAGAATAATGGACTCTCATCCAAGTATAACTTGGAAAATGAAGGATGAGAGTCATTCTAGTAATGGATACTGAGGCTCAAGAGGATGTAACTATATCATTCATTTCCCGATGTACAACGAGGCATCTCATTTAAAAGAGGTCAAAATCCTTGACCTATGGGTATGACGTAGCTATAACTAGCTATAAATACTGCGGCTATTACCTGTGCCAATCATGATTCAAAGTTTGTTTGTGCAACCAAAACAATTGGGATGGGCAAACAGTACCCAAACTGGGTGGGTAAATTGTTACATCCTCTTGAGCCTCAGGCTCCATTACTGAAATGACTCTCATCCTTCATATTCCAAGTTTATATACTTGGATGAGAGTTCATTCAACTAATTACGCTCCTCGGCTCTTCGAGGATGTAACTATAGCATATTCAAAGTGTTGACACAAATAAGTAGTTCCCTGAACAACTAACAGAGAGCAAATCAGAATTTGCTGATTTACTCAAGAATATACTGGAGACTCAGATAGTAGTCAATCTAACTAATCTTTCTGACTTAATAATAAATATAATCTAAATATTAAGTTAAAGTACCAATATTGTATACCAATACCAATAGGCATAAAAAATAAATAGTTTCAAAAACATTTAATTTTGAAAATAAATATACAACAAAATATCTATTTCTCTCAATATATTTTGTAGTTTGAATTTCACTATTCCTCTCTGAGTCATATTAAAAAGTCATAAATAGGAAATTTCACAAATTTGTCTTGAATTTCTAGAATAATAACGTATTCTAGAAATTCAAGACAAATTCTCCTAACTATATACAAAGCATAACACTCATACTACATCTTCCTATATCTATATAACAAGTTTTGAATTTTCAAAAAAAACATTTGCCTGATACTTGCTTACAAACCATTAATTGTATATCTAAATATTTACTGACATATTATTCGGCAACACTTTTCTTAAATATTTGAAAGTGTTTTAATTCTTTAGCCCTTCTTTTTTGTACACTTCTAACATGACACTCTCTGTAGTTCAGATGTGTATAAAAAAACAAGAATTTGAAGACAAATTCAGGAGACAGTAGTTTAAATAACGATGTAAACACAACCAGATACAGATTTTCATTAGCCTTCTGAAGTTTCCGATATTATCTATACATGATTTATCTAATAATAATCCGTGGTTAAATATCTAGTATATTTACAAGCTAAAAACTGTCACTGCAAGTTTTACGAGTATTATCTCTTTGCATGACATTTGCAATTCAGTCAGTCTTTAATATTGTAAAAACAGAAAAATTGATTCAAAAGCACAAGTAAGCAACGAAAGCTTTAAATAGTGTTAATATTCATAACTTTAACATAACTTAACAATCAAAAACTCCTCTCTGAGTCATATTAAAAAGTCATAAATAGGTGATTACTGTCACACTAAGGTCATCTGTTAATTAAAGGTTGACTTATTTAAAACTACATGTAGATGTCAAAGATGATCAGCCTCTACTGTAGATTTTATTCAGGACACTTAATAAAGTGACTATATTTACAAATTTCTTCTTATTCATTTGTATCTGGAATATACCAACCACAATATAGTATTTGATGTCTGGTTCAGTAAATTTACATTCCATGTGTGTTAATGACAATGAACGTAGTATATAAATAGTATATATATATCAAACAGTATTGATAATAAATTGAATCTTAAAGTCCAACACTTCATAGAGAGTAGGTCTAGTAGACATATACATACTGCATCTAATGTAACATTCTGAAGTAAATCATCTAAAAAGTATCATCGTTATGATATTTCATTAAGTATAAACAAATTATACAAAAAACAGTGTAGCTATTTAATATCTTATGTTATAAGAATTAATATAGATCAATATATCCAGAATTAAAACTTGATCCAGCATGTTTTAAAATCCTAAGATTTAAGTAATACGGTTCTGTGAAAACTCATCTGATAATCTGATAATTTTCTTAAAATAGAAGTGGAGAAGGGTTACAAAGTTCATACTTTATTGTAAACTGTCAGATTTGAAAATGACCTTCACCCATCCTGATATCCATACACATGTTGGATATTAAAAAGGAATATAACTATTACTGTATATTAACCTATATCAGTCGAGACTTGAACTGCTCCTTTGTACAACATGCTTGTGATACATCTTACATGTACTATTTTTCTATATGTATACATCTAATGTTATATATGGCTATGTTATATTTAGAGCAATATAACTACATGTAATTAAGAAGAGTAATTTCTAATTGAACTGAAAAGAAAATCCAGTGTACATGTACAGATTTAGGTGGTAAGCAAAATATAAGTTTGCAATTTGTTTTAGCAAATTCTAATGCTTTATAGAATACTTTTCAAAGTTGCATTTCTCGATGGAGCATAAATATATATATATATGTATTTCATACTATGAAGATGTCAATTCTTATTAACTGATGATACAAAAGCATCAATATGGCAATTCTATTTCAAGTTCATGGATTCTAGAAAGATCACCATTTTCTATTTTAATTTCCATCATGGATTTCAATAATACAGATGCATAGGTGCAATATAATCATTTGATTATTATTATAGAAACTTTATAAGTTCTACATAAATTCAAGTAATACTACTTTCTTCAGTATTTGCTATCTGACATGAAAAATTTGTAGGGGATTAGTCCCCTAAACACGTGTATACAATTGTTTACAGATATATTACTTAGCCTATAACAAGGCAACAATTAGTCACATAAAGATTAGTGATGCACATATCCAATGTACATTATAATATTCCTTTTTAAAAAAAGGAAAATAAGTCAGATATTTCATGTCCAACATCAAAGCAAAATTTGCATTTTGAGAGAAAAATCTTCCTGTTTTCATTTGTATAGTTCTTTAACATTCATTGCTGCTACCATTCACATTCTAACAAATATATTATATCTTATTATATCTAGTATCATTACTGAGATTGTCACAATTTGTCTTATCAAAATAAGCACATTTATACAATATTATCTGCAAGTCAAAATAGGGACTTTTGAAAAGAATCTTCCTTTCTTGGTAGAATCTAAATAATTTTTATAGCTGTATCTCAAACTATATTTTACAGTAAAAAGTTGTTTACTATTACTGATACCTTGAAGATAGCAAGATCAGGATCTACAATTGTGTTCTGATTAAAGAGAACAATAACTTTGAACTATTTCTTCAGAAAAGAGTAACTGTTTATCTATTTTAAGACTTTGTTTGTTATATTCATACTTAATGTTATAACAATGCCAAGATATAAGACTAAAAACTCTATTGTCTTATTTCAACTATGTGAAGATATCTTTTATAAAGATATGGTAATAAATGTACATGAATGTATCATTTTACTAGTGTCAAATTATTTTATTCATTATCTGAAATCTACATTGATGAATTTCAAGGCAAAGATAAAACCATCCAATGGAAATTATTATTATTTCCTTCCACAAAATGTTTCTACAGTATGTTTCTACTTAATCAATTGTTGTTAGTGGCATGTTAAATGCTCTACAAGGAACTTGCTAATGTTTTCCCTTCGACCTATTTCTGGTCAAGTTTGTCGTGATATTCCACTGGACTCTCAATATTCAGATATTAAATATCAATCACATAATATTATTTCTGTAAATGTTTCAACTGTAGCACAGTTTTATTTCTCACTAAGAGCTTATTTTGAAGCCTTAAATTGCTTTGTTTATTACAGATACACATATTCCTGATAGTTTCAACAATATTGTAAGTTCATTCGAAACTGTTGTCACATTTATGACACACCAAGGACTTATACAAGTCTCTAGGCTCATTAATTGCTTTAGACTAATAAGCTTTTAAAAATTAGCTATTTGATCATTATTTGATATAACATATCTTTAGCAAAGGTTTTCCGATACTTTAAATTGGAAGTGGCACATAATGCCTTCCGTATTATCACTAACTTTGTCTATTTATAGTAAAACACATACAATTATAAATCGACAAGTAGTATATCATATTCCAATGTACTACATTACAGTTTCTTATATTATTGGAATAAGAAATGTATTTAAATCACAACATTTTGTGATAATAAAATCTCAAATATATTTGCTATATTTTCTATAAATTGTACGTCACTACGTGGGTACATTATAGCAAGAATATACGAGTACACCTTCGTACATTTTGCACTTACCTTGAAAATCAAGAAAGATATTCTACTCATATACTTCCGTATAGAGATTCATTCATGTTAAAATAACTACGATAATGTATCAAATTATTTAGACGAAAAAATATCAAAATTATTAAAAAGAGAACACGTTCGGTCCACCATTGATTACGTGATAAGCACCTGTGTGTTACACACCACAGTACACGTGTATTTTTAAAACAAGGTTTAGAAAATAGAACAACGATAAAATACGTTGTATTTAACGAACTTGGATATAAAGTTCGCAAAAAACTAACGCTTATTAAACATTTTTTACTGGAACAAGATCTCGGTTTTACAAATCTTAAAATTCTGGACGTCGTCACAGATTATAACGAGTAAGACACCTCGATGCTTGAAATATAATATGATTGGCACAGGTAATAGCCGCAGTATTTATAGCTAGTTATAAATAAGTCATATCCATAGGTCAAGGATTTTGACCTCTTTTAAATGAGATGCCTCGTTGTACATCGGGAAATGAATGCTATAGTTACATCCTCGAAGAGCCGAGGAGCGTAATTAGTAGAATTGCTAATTTGCCTCTTAAATTTTGGATTCAGATTTAGAATGTATTCAAGCTTAATTTAAAATTATAGGTTAAAAATAGGCATTTATCCTTTAAACCATTTTAAACAATGTAAATGCACAAGTACTCGCTTTGAGACATTTGTATTTTAGAAATGCAGACAAATTAATTATTCTCAAAAGGGTAAACATACTATTTGTACGAGACACTTATTTTAAAGAATAAATCAAACCCAATTACAGGAATGTTTACATTTAATAGAATTCCCATAATGCAGTTGTGTCTGTCATGGTTTGTAGATTTATTACTGGTATTATTTTTGTCTTAATCTATATCAATCAGTACATATTTTAACAAACGGTTACTACATTATTGGAAATATTCAGATTTGCGCTCATCGATTGTAAAACATATACATAATCTACAGAAATTGCGGCTTAACTATATTCTGAAGGCGTAAAATTAACTGGTTAAATCCGGGGCACTTCAGATCATCCCCTGTGTTATATATATGAGTCGTTGAACCTGTTATATTTTTACATTGAAGACTGGTTTATCGACTATGTAACATCTTTAATCATTCAATACTGACTAATTCGTTGAAAAACTTATGACTGTCTATTTATACAATGAGGTAATATTTGATAGAATTAAATTGTCAGATCTTTTATATGTAGATTTTCAAAACAAAGACTTCGTAAATATAATCTTCTATGTCAAGACAGACAATTATAGACGTTGTAACGTATTTGTACAACCAAGAACAACTACAACTAGAACTGAAGGTGACATATGTATGGCAAACATATTCATAATACCTCATTTAGTTTAACATTTGTTCATCAAGATAACTGTTTATTTGTTGTAATCATATATTAATACATTTTGTTTGCTATTGCTTGATCCGTATGACTGTAATTTTTAAAAAAAGATTATTTAAAACAAAAAAAGTTCATGTGTGTTTGTTCGTTCGAAATGTTTAAATACATAGCCACGTCCGGAAGACATAGACTCCTAGATACATAATTATTTTGAACTCACAAGATCATCATACTAGTTGGAAGTTTGTCAGGTTGTCTAGCCTAGTTCCTATTGATTGTGACATGTAATCCCCAAAGGATCATTTTTTTAAATATACATTACGAGGCAAAAGATACCAAAGAGATAATATATAAGCACAAATCGAAAAAACGAACATGCAACACCATAGCAAAAGTTCATTTCTATCAACAATCTTATGCAACGACCTAATGCTTAAGATAAACTGGATTAGCATACCCAGTTTATCAGTATCTTCAGATATGGTGATGCAAAATCAGGAAGTCAGGAATTACGCTGTGTGGTTGGTGAAATTTCATTTACTAAGAATCTAATATTGCACCGCGTGAGAATGGAAATAGAATTGTGTAATGTATTTATAAACTGAATTATTCATATTTTAAGTGTTTTGGGTGATTAAATAAGATGTAATCTGTTGATCCGTCCAATTTTGAAGATGAAAAATGCATTTCATATTGGTGGATTTATTTGTGCTATCATGATAAGAATTCAATGGGACGAATTCTATATCTGAATTGTATTTAAATGATAAAGAGAAGGTAACATGTGTATGCATTAGGTTATAAGGTTATCAATCATAGTCATTACTTGTATCTGTAAAATACACATACACGTAGTATACGCTAAATTATAAGTGTTTAAATTTGACTAAATTACATGTAGCATTTTATAAGCCTTATGTACCTTTTTTTGTATGTTGCCATTGGACGATAAACAGAAAACGATCAGTAAATTGCATATTGGGAATCATTTTCCTTTGAATGTTGATATTAATTTTCCAACACAAAATTCATTCAATTTTTTGTCAATTCCTCTTTGTGACGATTCTTCTAGGTATTTGTTTATCATCTTAATTCCGTGTTATAGTGTCTTTGTTTATTTTTAACCTTTACTGCTTAGTCCATTTGTGGTATATACTTTTGGCGTGGCTAGGTATTTATACATCCCACCATTGTGTTATTGTGCTCTGGTCATTTTTGTATGCTTGTCTTTCATTTGTGCTCATGTACTTTGTCTATAGAGTGTATATATGCCATTTCGTTTTTCTTGAAAGATTATTACACAATTTTGACTGCTGTACCTTAATTTATGACAGTTTTACCTTGTATGTTTGTTTGTTTTGTTTACACATTGTTATCAATATATTGGAATTATATTTTACTGTCATACAAGCGAGAGGTTAGCTAGCTATAAAACCAATATTAAGCCACCATTTTCTACATAAGCAAATGCCTGCATCAAGTCAGGAATAAAACCATTGATTTCCATTCGTTTGATGTGTATGAGCCTTTCATTTTGTCATATGATAAAGGACTTTCTAGAAGTTTGGCATTTTTGTTATTTTACTTTTTATCCAAGTTAATATCAAAGTCAAATCTAAATAGGGCAAAATTCTTTGCTTGTTAAGCTGTTAAAAAAGTGAAACTGAACCAAAACTTTCGATGATAGATACATTCAAAAGTGATATCAATTTGGATGCAGTTGAAATTTCATCATTTTAACAATAACATCATAATAGGTCAGATTTGATTTTTTTTCATTCAATATTTATTCTAATAATACAAATGTTTTGATACCATTCTGATAGACGTATGCAACTTTCTACTTATGTTTCTATTCAGTCGTTTTGATTTTTAAATTAAATCGTCTGCAAATATATCTGATTCCATTTTTGTATAACAACAGTTTATTTAATCGACCATTTCTCTATCCACTTGCTGAAAAATTATTAACTCGTCTTTATATCATACTTTTACCAGTAGTATCATGATATCCTCCTCCAGTTGGCTAGATTCTCTAGTCAAACACTATATAATATGCGATGCATAATACCTTCACGCTTTTATTGTTAACTATATATCATGTGTATACTAAAGTACTAAATCAAACACGACATTACAGTGCACTTGTTTCCTTTCTAAATGTGTTTGCCAAGTTCGTTATCATTCATTGTGTAAATTCCCATTTATCCATAAAAAAGAAATGAAGGTCATTTATCCAAAAAAATATTGATGATTTATGGGTTATTGTCAGATATTTTAAATGTTACAACCTAAAAACGGACACATAAATCTGGTATCTAATTGAAAATCAGAGAATTATATAACCGAGCAGAAGTATTATTTCAGTCTTTATGTTTTGTTTGATTTTTCATAAAACTACACATGCCTTTAAAATGTAATCATTTTTGTATTATGCATAGAAAAACGTAGACGAATGTTTGTATATTTCTAGAAATAATTGATATTGACTAAAGCTTATGGACTGTATGAAGATTAAACCGACAAATATTTATACATCTCTAGAAACAATTGATATTGACTAAAGCTTATGGGCTGTATGGAGATTAAACAGACAAATGTTTTGTACATCTCTTTTGTAGATTTGCTGTTTAACGGCCATTATCTAATACTGCATGAATATTCAGGATGCTAACGGATAAATGAGATATAAATATGCTTTGTACTAGATTGAAAATAAACTCACCATAGCGAGCAGGATAAACTTTATGTATGCCAAACAAGCGTTTCGTCTACAAATGACTCATCAGTGACGCTCGAATAAAATAAAAGTTAAAAAAAGACCAACTAAAGTATGAAGTTGAAGAGCGAAAGTTTGTTTGACCCTAATTTTTACAGTATTGAAACTTCTTTAACAAATTCGTCATGTTCTTTTAATATCACATTAAACTAACGACAGTAACGGAGTCCTTCTGATGACCTTCATTCCATTGTCATAAAATGTTAAATATAGCGTTTGTTATGTTATATATTTTCCTCGTGAACTGTTTTTTTTTTTTTTTATATCAAAGTACTGAGTATATTATCATTAAGTTTGTAAATGCCCATTTCTCGTTAATAATGAAATGACGGTCATTTATACAAGTAAATATCGATGATAAATATTGTATTTCATGATATTACAAATGCTAAAAGCAAAACAAAAGTACTATACAATATTTATAATCGATATTGACTTGTATAAATGATCGTCATTTCATTATAAATCGTATATCTAGTTATATATCAGAGAATTGTATCACTAAATAAATGATAATTTTTAAATTCATATAACTATGTCTATTTTGTTATCTCATAAAACTGTATATTACGCTTTTATAATAATTTAGAAATAATTGATATTGTCTTAAAGATCTGTATGAATATTTCAGACAGCATATAATGATTAATATCGATTGCTTAACATCCAGCAGCAAATATTATATCAATAATCAGGAGGTTTTTGTTCTATATTGATATGGATTTAAACTTTTCAGCTCAAAACGCAGCTGTTTACATGACTAAATAAAAGACTTATTACTTTAATAAGAAACAGTAGCTGAAGCTGACTCGTCTTGCTCTTACTCCTACAAATCGCGTGATTAGTGGACTATACAAGATAACAATTTTTTTGTTTGAGAAGCACATGAAGTCAGCGCACAGAGGCTTCGCGATGGTTCAACCGTGAACAAAAACCGTTCATAATTTAATGACATATCTGTTCAAATGATAATTGTATAATACATCATACATAATAAATATGTTCAAATGAAAATCAGATTAGTTTAGGAGTTTTGATATTAAACTCTAGGATTTAGGTTATATAGCAGGTTTACATTTAAAAATACAAACGAATTGCGCTTAAATGAAAATTACGAAGTTAGACAAATTAAAATGAACACTACAAAAGTGCTTCTGCACAATTATTTGAATTGCTATTTGACGATGCATGTGCATAACTAATATTAATACTGACTGATTATTTATTAATAAATGTTGTGAAATTGCTAAGGACGCGCAAGCAGACATTGGCGACGACAGCAGTCTTGTTTGTTTAGGCTATCGAATGACAAAAAAAGCATTGTAATTGAGGTTTATTTATAGTCTCAAACGCAAAAATTAGTGCACCTGCTCCAGTAATTTAAACCTGTGTGTGAATGATCTTGTTGTACACCTCTATTTTTTAAAACATTTCTCACCAATACCATATTGCCTCTATTTAGCGATACTACTATCGATTGACTGCAAATATCGAAATCATTACCATACATCCCAGCAAGCTCCACGCCATTTTTAACAATTTCAACAAAAACACTACTGCTGTCTTGACTATAAATATTGTTGATGATATGATATGATATGATATAAACATCGGACACGGGAACCTTGTCCTGCATGTTCCTTGTGTCATAGATATTTTCGATGTTTGTTAAAATTTTATCGTGTTCAACGGCTTGTTTTTTGTCCAAGGTCAACATCATATGTTACAATGGCGGTAAAAGCAACAACTGGCTGAACACTTGGTGCTGACTTTTCTACAAATTACGATTACAAAACATTAGCAACCATAAAAAGGTACAGCATTACAACTTTAGAGTTAGCAGTTTAGCGAATGCTGTAGATGAACTACTTAAACCAAATGTCAAACGACGAAGATGTTTTAATTAACCTGAAAGTGTTGTCAGAAGTAAGAAGTGCACAGACATGTTTTAGTTTGTGGTCATCTTATTATTTACCATACAATAATGGCGAATTAATGGAAATAAAGCTTCCGTGTGTGCATGGAAGTAAAATGAAATATAAAACTTCCATGGTTTGTGACAGGGGAGTGTACGTTAATAAAAGTTATCGTGGGTTAAATTATAGTAATAAGGAGTCGCATGATATATTATTTATCTACTTGGAGATGGATATAATATCATTTATTTTTTCATTTTTTGGGGGGGAGGGTTTTTTTTGGGGGGGAGGGGGGGGGGGGGGGATTACATTGTCTGATTCTTAATTTCTTGAAAAAAATAATATGCTTCAGATCGAACAGACAAATTTGTTTTCATTGAAAATTATCAATTCAACACTGTAATTCAACCAAACAAAGTTCAAGTATGTTGTTGAAAAAAGTTACAGTCGAAAAGTATAGTTTGTCCCAAGATTTTTTGGTTTTTTGTTATTGTTTTGTTTTTGATATACATGACTTCGTTATGTCAGAGTTTACGGCGCTTCTTGGACTTTTATTCGTTCATGATGTTTGAACACAGTTCCAGACGTGAAAAGGAATGCGATATTGAGACGAAACACGCTTAACCACGTCACATGTTTATGTAACTGTCCCGTGTCAGGAATCTACTCAATGTTTTTTTTATGTCATATATTAAATAAAGTTTTGCTATTTGGAAAAGTTTGTGTTGTTGGTAGATATTTGATAGTTGCTGTTAACTCTATTACTTTATTAGACTTTGGACGTTTTAGAGCTTTACGGTATTGTATAAAAGATTGCATGTTGACCTTTGAATGCCTTTTTGTTGTTATTGTTTTTGAAATGCTCAATCATTAGCGTATTCCCCCGCATCATTAGAATAATAATCAGATCTATACTTCATCATCTTCAATAATATGTGATAGGAAGACATATAAGAACACAACACAAACTACAACAAATTTTGCATGGTGGCTTTAAAAAAGCAAAATTATTTATGAAAGAACCAATCAAAATGTAGTCTTTAGAAATAATAGACATACAGTACTTGCAACCTTAGGCGTAACTGTTTTAGCGATCAGTCAGCGGTCATCGATCAGTCACCGATCAGTCAAGTTCGCGTCAAACTCACGTCAGCAATCCGTCAGACTTATAGTAAAAATATTTGACTGATCGGACGGATCTGACGGATCGGACCCGATAGACCTTTCTGACGGATTGAACTCTACTACGTCACATGATGAACTAATACAAATTACGGAATCTTAGTTTCGTTTCATTTAATTAACATGGCGCCACGGAAAATACGAAACGTTCAAGTACAATAGATCAACATTTTTATTAGTAATTATTCGGCAAAGTTTTAAGAATTTAAAAATAAAAGAAATATGCAAATAAAACTGATTTTAGATATTATTATAAAAGAATGGTGATTTTCGTTATTATTTAGGTTATATATTTTCATACCCGAATAGTGCTAAAATGGTTTTTATCGCGATTGGGAATTTTTCCCCGAAAATGCTACATTAAAATAAAGAAATGATAGCATTCTTATTCAACAAAAACAAAAGTGTATGCATATTTATCCTTCAATTATTCACATTGTTTACAAAATTACTTATCTAAAGGTATTTATAATGACTGATTGCAATTGACGTTCCATTATTTCTGATAAAAAAAGAAGAAATATTTGCATTTTTAAGCAAGGCAAACAAAAATTTAGTATCTTTTCCCTGAAATTCAGCATAATTTATGAAAAACAAACCATGCAATCCTAATGTACAAAAAGTACTGAAATCATAATCTCTATCAAAATAAAGAAACTATTGTATATGTATTCAACACAAACAAATGTTTAAGTATTATTACACTTACATTATTAAAATTCTTATAAAAAAACTTATCTCGAGCCTTTGAAATAACTATTTACAAATAACATTGCATTTTTTGTTAGCATAAAAAGAAAAATTGATAA
This sequence comes from Mytilus californianus, assembly GCF_021869535.1. Lineage (NCBI taxonomy): Eukaryota > Metazoa > Mollusca > Bivalvia > Mytilida > Mytilidae > Mytilus > Mytilus californianus. The sequence goes on from NW_026262712.1 coordinate 28,181,438, forward strand.
TTTTAAACAATGCGAACAACATTTTAGTATATTATTTCTGATATTCTTTAATTTTTATGAAAAACAATCAATCCTGAACTACAAAAAGTACAAAATCCAATGACAGTCAATAATTTCCATTAAAATAAAGAAATGATTGCATTCTCATTCAACAAAAACAAAAGTTTATGCATATTTATCCTTCAATTATTCACATTTTATACAAAATTACTTATCTAAAGGTATTTATAATGACTGATTGCAATTGACGTTCCATTATTTCTGATAAAATAGAAGAAATATTTGCATTTTTAAGCAATGCGAACAAAAATTTAGTATCTTTTCCCTGATATTCAGCATAATTTATGATAAACAACCAATTCTCATGTACAAAAAGTACTGAAATCAAATGGCGGTTCATAATCTCTATCAAAATAAAGAAATTATTGTACATGTTTTCAACAAAAACAAAAGTTTAAGTATTATTCTACTTTCATTATTAAAATTCTTATAAAAAAAATTATCTCGAGGCCTTTGAAATAACTATTTACAAATAACATTGCATTTTTTGTTATCATAAAATGAAAAATTGGTAATTTTAAACAATGCGAACAACATTTTTAGTATATTTTTCTCTGATATTCTTTTAGTTCTATGAAAGACAACCAATCCTGAACTACAAAAAGTACAAAATCCAATGGCGGTCAATAATTTCCATTAAAATAAAGAAATGATTGCATTCTTATTCAACAAAAACAAAAGTTTATGCATATTTATCCTTCAATTATTCACATTTTATACAAAATTACTTATCTAAAGGCATTTATAATGACTGATTGTAATTGACTGTCCATTATTTCTGATAATAAAGAAGAAATATTTACATTTTTAAGCAACACAAACAAAAATTAAGTATCTTTTCCCTGAAATTCAGCATAATTTATGAAAAACAAACAAATCCTGATGTACAAAAAGTACTGAAATCATAATCTCTATCAAAATAAAGACTGAAACTATTGTATATGTATTCAACACAAACAAATGTTTAAGTATTATTACACAAACAAAAATTAAGTATCTTTTCCCTGAAATTCAGCATAATTTTTGAAAAACAACCAATCTGATGTACAAAAAGTACTGAAATCAAATGACGGTTCATAATCTCTATCAAAATAAAGAAATTATTGTAAATGTATTCAACACAAACAAAAGTTTAAGTATTATTCTACTTACATTATTAAAATTCTTATAAAAAAACTTATCTTGAGGCCTTTGAAATAACTAGTTACAAATAACATTGCAATATTTGATATTTTTTTAAAAAAGAAAAAAAATTAGTAATTTTATACATTGCAAACAACATTTTAGTATATTTTCTCTGATACTTTTTAAATTTTATGAAATACAACCAATCTTGAACTACAAAAAGTACAAAAATCCAATGGCGGTCAATAACTTCCATAATAATAAAGAAATGATTGCATTCTTTATCAAAATAAGAGAATATGAAGTAATACGAATGCACGTCGTTTCGTAACCTGGTCGTTTCGTACCTGGTCGATTCGTAACTACGTTGTTTTGTAACTGAGACGTTTCGTACCTGGTGTAATTATATATGGTTATAACGTGTTAGTTTAAATTAATTAGTTTAAATGAAAAAGTTAAAGTTATTATTTAAAAATGATCAAATTGTTCATCTAATAATAACAATATTGTAATATTTTTAATTTAAAACTTTCTTAAATCTTTTTAATTATTGCAATTGCATAACCCTCCTCCTTTTTCACCCGGGCTGGGGACCGGCGTTGGCGGAGTTAAAGTTTTTTTTTAAGAACACTTTATCTTACTCTATTCTTTTTCTTTCTTTCAGATACATCACTATGTTGTCCTTTGTTTGCATGCCTATACTGGCATAAAGCCTGATTTTTCATCCGAAAAACCTAACACGCTGATACCTTTTTAGTTTACCTTCGGATACTAACTTGATCAAGAAACATGAAAGAAACAACTTATGATAGAAAAAAAAGAAGATAAATAAAGAACTAATTAAGCAACATAAAGATGAGTGGTGTCAAGTATCGGAGACATCAAAGCACGTGGCAGAAGACTAAATACTTTGATAAAGACGTGGTACATCTAAATGATGATGGACATTTCAAATTCTTCTGTTCTATTCATGCATGTGTGCAAAACTGTACTAGTAAAGTGTAAATTTATGTGCAATCAATTATTTAATAAATAAATATATATATATATATATACATACATCAATAAGTCTTTTTATTACTTTTTACGTAACCACCTACTCTTATTGTTATTATATATTGATATACGGTTACAAAACGTCTCAGGTACGAAACGACCTAGTTAAGTTACGAATCGACTAGTTACAAAACGACCAGGTTACGAAACGACCTGCGCCCAGTAATACATATAATTCGTGAACATTAATTTATGGGTTTTTTTGTATGTGTTATTGCGACTAAGTTGATTACAAATTAACGAGTAAAGGTGTCTTCGTAGAGGTCCGCGTATATCGAATGTACATACTGTGGAGTTCGTCTTACATAAGAATTTTAATTATATACGTATCCGTCCGATCCGTGCATATAATTACTTTACTGATCGATTGCTGACCGTTGTCACGGTAACTCTCACATAGCTAATTTGACGTATCTGACGGATTCTATGGGTCATCGATCACCGATCAGTCATCGATCAGTCAAACATCCGTCACCGATCATTCACCGATCAGTCAAATTCACGTCAAACAGTAACGCCTAAGGTTGCAAGTACTGTACCTATACAAAATACAACTTCTGTGTTGACATGAATTATCATTACCATTTTCATAATTATAATTAACTGTTTACAAAACATTGAATTTTCGAAATACTAAGGCTTTTCTACCTCAGCAATAGATTACATTAGATGTAATTGGCAAAACTTTTAGAAATTTTTGGTCCTCAATGCTTTTCAACTTCGTACTTAATTTGGCCTTTTTAACTTTTTTTATTCGAGCGTCACTGATGAGTATTTTGTAGACGAAACGCGCGTCTGACGCAAATACAAAATGTCAATCCTGGTATCTATGATGAGTTTATTTACCATGTTTACATATAAACATTTGCATTCCGCATAAAACACTGCATTATTCAAATGTTTTTACGTTGGTACTTTATATAATATATTTAGTATACAATTATTATTAGTATTTAAGATACTGTCTCATCATAAGGTATGTTATTGCAGATTTGAGGAGTAAAATCACCAAATATGTCGTTATGAAACACAAACTTTCACGTGTTATCATCAGACATTGCAATTTTAATAACCTTCTTTAAAAAAAACTATTGAAAATGTGTTCTTGATTGCTGAGCATGTCTTGTAAAAATAAAATAAAGAAAAGAAAAGAAAATAAAGAGAAGTGGAATGATTACTGGGTATGTTCACACTTGCACACGAAAAAAATCAAATTTTTAGATTTTTTAGTTGGTATTCCTGGAAACGATAGAACAAAATATCTCATATGTAAAGTATATACACTGTATTCCCCAGTTATTTAGATAAAGACAGACATGTCAATACACAATATATAAAGATTTAATGACAATTGCAAAAAGCAAATGTCAGTACTTGCAAACATCAAAGCATATTGTTGAGTGTCTGGATGGGGTTTACAGAATAGGGAAAAAATTGATAAAAGTGCAGAAAAAAGACATACAGATATAAAGAGAAAAGTCGGCCACAAAAATAATAATAGAGAATAATGGCGTATTCAAATACAAAGAATAGAGAATAATAGACAACAAATATTAATAACCTAAAAAGTTAAAAAAACACAGAAATTTCGGACCCCCATCCACACCCTCGTTGTTAGCCATCTCATGTACAGTCAACGGTCTGAAAAAGATAGTATTTATAATCGCACAACAGTTTGATAATCAAAAGGGTGTTTTTTTCTGAAGCCAGTCTTGTTTATTTTTTTCTGAAACGAGGACTACTAAAATTTGTTTGTAATAAACTAGAAGATATGTTTTATTGATCCGTCCGTCTTGTCTCTAGATTTTATTTTGCAATTTTTATCCATTGCACGATATTGTTCCTTTGTGTGGGAAGGTGTGCCATTCTGAATCTTGCTTGAAAACAAAAATTCGGACCCAAAATGTAAATTTATTGTACTTAAACATCTGTTGATATACAATCAGATTTATAAATTTCAATAAATGGATCCAATTGAACACCAACATTAATAAAGTGAGAGTTTTGAGTTCTGCGGTGTGGTGTATGTCTTAGTTCCATATGCATAGATATTAGGTTTGGTTTAATTTTTTATTCAAGACGGATATCAAAAAAAATATTTAAATAAACGTCAATTGTAAACATGAGTTTTCTTCAACAGAGGACATAACAAAAACATTCGAAGGCAATCGCAAGTTTATATCACGAAGAGTAGACTATGTCATTTGGTTGAGGGTTGACAATCATACCAAATCTTCTTATTTTTATATGCACTCAGTTTAGTTTAATCACGTAACGTCTACCCGTGGAGTGATTTGGCGATTTGCATATTTTATTTTCATTTATCTATTGATTGATTGATTGTTGTTGATTTATACCACTTTCAGCACTATTTGCTATATCGTGATTGTCAGTGTTTATTGTTGGAGGAAGTTAGAGGACCGGGGAAGAACTAAATTGGTACGATCTTCGGAATAAAAACTGACAATCCTTGTCAAATAGGATTGCATTCGGACGCCCCTGCCACATTCAAACTCACAACCTCAGTATTGACAGGCTAGTGATTCACTAGATGAATGTCTCACTCAGCTACCAAGACCAAGCCATGTATCTATCTTATGGCATTACCATCATTTCTATATAATGGAATATTATGCGACTGTCATACAAGTGAGATGTGTAGCTAGCTATAAAACAAGGTGTAATCCACCATTTTCTACATAAGGGAATGCCTGTACCAAGTCAGGAATATGACAGTTGTTTTCCATTCGTTTGATATATTTGAGCTTTTCATTTTGCTATCTATAAAGGACTTTCCGTTTTAAATTTACCTTGGAGTTCTGTATTTTTGCTATTTTACTTTTTTCTCTCACTTTACTCGCTGATCACTACATGTATCATTCTGGTGGTTTTTTTTTATTGTTTGGTTGCAGATGCATTTCCTTGCACCTCGCCTCTTTTATATAACTGTTTGTCCTTCATTCTCCCTTTCAGCTGAAGTTTTCAAACTAAACAAATAAAATAAATGAATACTGGTCTTTAACATTTCTCTTTGTTCGACGCTTTAGATTTTGCCATTTGATGAAGGTAATTTCGTTTTGAGTTTTCCTTTGTATTTGGTATTTTTGTTATTTTTTTCTGAAGCCAGTCTTATCTAATTTTTTTGTGAATCAAAGACTACTAGAATTTGTTTGTAATAAACCAAGAGATATGTTTTGTTGATTTGTCCGTCTTGTCTCCAGATTTTATTTTGCAACTTTTATTTATTGCACGATGTTGTTCCCTTGTGTTGGAAGGTATGCCATTCTGAATCTTGCTTAAGAACAAAAAATCGGACCAAAAATGTATAATTTATTGTACCTAAACATCTGTTGATATACAATAAGATTTGTTAATTTCAGCTACCAAGACCAAGACATGTATCTATCTGATAGTATACTCGCTGATCACTACATATATAATTCTGGTGGTTTTTTTCTGTTGTTGGGTTGCAGATGCATTTCCGTGTCCTTCATTCTCCTTTTCAGCTGAAGTTTCCAAACTAAAAAATAAGAAAAATGAATACTGGTCTTTAACATTTCTTTTTATACGACGCTTTAGATTTTGCCATTTGATCAAGGTATTTTCCAAGTTTTCCTTGGAGTTCGGTATTTTTGTTATTTTTTTTTTTTTTTTAGACCCTAATTAATTCTGGGTAATATTTCCACAAGCGTACACCAAAAAGTTGGGATTGGCTTAAAATATCATAAACAATGGGAATTAATTGAATGACGTCACGTTTTTCTTCCTTTTGGGTACAAACAATGGAATTACCACCATTCCTTTATATTCTAAATTGGTGGATTGGTATTAGATCTGGTATATTTTTTTTTCTTGATTTTGAAAATTAATTTGTTCGTGATTCATGTTGCAACTCCTATTTCTTTCCAATTAAGGAATGACTGTAATATTGTTTCTGTATATGACGAAATAACATCAAAAATGTGGTGCGCACTGAATAACCCACGTAGCGGGTTATTTAAAAGTTATTTCGAATAAACAAAAAAAAATATTGCAGTCGTTCCTTAAAATTTAATTCTAAATTAATTCTTTTGAAGGAATTTACATGAATAAAACGTTGATGACGTCACAGTCACATGACAAAATTATATCGATGAGCTAATAGACAAAAAAACTCTAAGCCACTCAGAAGACGTGATACAGCCAGAATTTAAATTATTGATACATAACGCTGTAATTGCTAACTACTTCCTTAAGCTATTGTGCAAAGGGTGTGTATTTGAGTTTTCTGTCGGAAATCAGACAAAAATATTTGCACATATAATATCTAATCTGTGTTATAACGACGGAAATATTATTAGTTGCTACGAAATAAGGTATGTTCCGCCATGGTTTATAAAATTAAAAGATGTGTAAACTGTAAAATTAATGATAATATGCCCCTTATTTCAGTGATAGACATGCATCCTCGTTATTCTATTCGAATAATTGCCCTCAAGCGCTAGGCTAAGCATAGTTGTTACTTTTTATACAATAAATGCAGTTTGTTCCAAATTGGTGTCTTTGTTTTTTGCATCATTCGACGATAATCTTTTGAAATATTTATCATTGTGGGTTTTTTACAGAAATACTGGACGAGTAAACACTATACTTTTTTACTTACAGTAAAATGATATATATTTTTGGCAGCTCTATCTATTAAAAAATGATGATAAGGTTAAGAATGAATGTAGGTTTAATTACTGTTGATACACAAAGACCGATCATATAATTGCAATACTTTACTTTTTAATATGCGTTCTTTACTAATCTACATTTATCATTTGTAAAAGCAGATTTTGATTTGGTTGATAATTTATACATGATATATAGGAAAAACATGTAACGCCAACGTTAAGTCACGCACATATCGTTATATTCTGTCATGGATTGTTCACATAAATCATTGTTTCCGTTCCAGATATCAAGACAATGTATCCTTTTAGGACGCAACACGAATAACTATTCTTTCTTTATTATCATTTCCATAAATCGCCGTCATATATCTTTCTTACTTGTTTTTGTCATAACAAGCCGCTAGCGATATTTGAATTTCACTGAGGGTCTTGATGGGGTTTGCAGATAAGACAATAATTGGGCAATACTCTGACGATAGCATGTTATTGTGTCATTGCGGCAAAATCATACCAACACAATAATAAGCAGCTTTGGTAAGAAAACACAACTGATAAGCTCTTTAACCTTTATATATATAGACTCAGTAGGTATAACTGTTTCTACAAATCTATACAATTGATCTATTTTTTTATTGATGATTCATAATACCGACCGAACGTTTATCTAAACGCAAAAATATAGAAATATTACAAAACCTTTAATAGTAGAGAAATGGGCTATACAAATAATTAATAGAAAATTATGGAGTGCTAAAATATAAAAAAATAAATAATAACGGAAAAAAATATACAGAAAAATGGCATAAGAAATTAAAGAATACAAAAATGAAGGACCCCATCTAGACCCTTTTTCCATTATATTTCGTTCTCAGTCACAGTTTCTTTTGATTGAAAGCTTTTTGGATTGAAATAATATTTTCTAGCAGAACGGGAAAGCAAATGATACATACTTATAGTTTTCATCATGCAAGGGTAAATCTACAATGTCACAAAAGGGTGCATCTTCAATATGTTATGCCTGTCATCGAATAGTAATTGACAGCAAATTTCTGTAAAACAGTATACTACACGTCTGTTAAGTAGATTGACTGTATTCTTTGTGACTGTTTTGTATTTGAAATAATATTTCCAGACACAATTGTCAGCAATAGGTTTGTATCTAAAGAGAACTTTTCATATTTGAAAGCGGAATGAAATTATGGAATTATGGAGTTTACATTTTCCTGTCAGTTCGAAATGTGCGTGTTTGTGCATTGACGCATCGGCATTCTAAAATATATAAAAATGTATGTTCATAACCTAAACTTACAATGGTTACAACAGGGTGTAGATATTATCTTTTGGTCCAACTTTTTGCTAAATTTTATCACATATGTAACGTTTTATTTTGAAAATAAGATTCTAACTGCAATACTTTAACAAAAACCTGGTACCTAGCTCTCGCCAACTTTTTCCGGAAATATTCTTTATAAGGTTAAAAGTTTAGGAATTGACCTTTAACTATTTCTTTGAGTTTTCATGGACTTCTAATTAATAATGGTTATATTAATACTTGTTGTTGTTGTTCAATCATTCTTTTTTCTTTTCTGAGAGAGAGAGAGAGAGAGAGAGAGAGAGAGAGAGAGAGAGAGAGAGAGAGAGGGAGGGAGAGATGAACATCAATTCGACTTTTATAGTTAGAAGTCACATTGAAATTATAGTTCCCTCTTACCGTATTGAAATTCACTGTTGCAGAATCTAAATCATTATGAGTAATATCATTGTTCGTATCCCACAATGCAATAAAGTTACGTCATTGGTCGAATGTTTTAGTATACGTTTTTGAAAATATTGCCTAGAATGAATCAGATTCTGAAAAAGAGGTATTCCATACAGGTTTCATCTAAACATCGCACAACGTCGAGTCATCGTGTATTGTTTATAACATTGTTATACGAAATGTACTCTGAACTATAGTCATTGCTTTCAGTGTGAAGGATGGCATGAATAAATGTATATCGACAAGTAAAGTATTTATATCGACCGACAGATAAAGTATTTTGAGCTTGTCAATGAGTTTACTTTATTATATGATATTGTTTATGATTGTTTTGTTTATTTGTATTATCCCGTGAGTATAGAATGAAGAGTTTATATCGTGTTACTGATTGGTATGGTTACCTTTATATCTGAATTACGATTGGGTTAATAGAAAAGACAATAAATGGCAATACGTGGAGATTAACTGGCAATAAAATTAAACAATAGTGAATAATGGGGTACCAGAATTTTTAAAAAATGGAAAATTACAGGGGAAAGGATAAAGAATAGAAAACAAATTAATAAAACAATAGAGAACACAGAAATGATCTGGCAATCATCAAGACCCTTCTGTATGTTTCTTTAAATTAACTGTTCACAGAGGGAGAGGTTTCAAATCTAAAATGTAAAGAAATCGGATCTCAGAAAAAAAAAAGCTTCAATATGGATAAGATGAGCATAATAAGAACTATTTAATTGGATATTATACAATGTTATAGACTACTGACCAGTCCAAATATGTATGTGTTGTGGTATGCAATCCCCTTGATACCTTTATTCAATTCAAGAGTAAGAAATTAAAACAAAGAAAATCAAGTTTGAACTTTTAAGTTAAATGTGTTATTCTGTATGTATTTATTAGTATACTATAAGAGCTTATTGATGGATCATGATCAGTTGATAGCTGATGGTACCTGATTGCTATCATGACACCTACTCCTTCTATTTTAGGGTTGTTGGTTTTTCTTTTTTTTTTTCATCATTTACAACACAACTGTCTTGGCTATATCGTGGCGGGTAATTCTTATTGATGGCAGGAAAGAACAACCGACTTTTAGCAATTGTAATCTATAAAAATTGAGTCGAACGCACCTACCAAGAGAGGGGTTCGAACTCACATCCTCATTAAATGTTAATTCAGCGACCGTGGTCCTATCAATTTTATAAACGTAAACAGTATTGCTTTTCTAAATTGAAATAGTTGTTGCAGTCAATCAAACCATATCAAACTGCATTAACTTGATTAATTAAGCTATATTGAAGAAGTATGGCTTTATATTTTGAAAACTGCTTGATTCTGGTTTTATTTCAAAGTAACTAAACGAGAAAACCAGCGCCAGTAAGTGGATAATGGTATTTAAATGTCTTTAGAGGGAATACGACTAGAGACATTTTTTCTTAAAGCAGAATAAAGCAAACTATATATATTGTAGTGATAATATACTCAACCATAAACTAAGTAGGATTTTTATCAATGTGAAAAACATAACAGGGAAATCATTTTCAACCTCAAACCCTTACAACTTTTGAAACATCTGACTATTTATTGTATGATTTTTTTTTCTATTGAGTGCTTCCTTTATTTGTTTTATCTTCCATTTTGTATTTTTTATGAAAAGCTATTTTGTCTTTTGACAAAATGTTTGAGGTATTACATGTTCTTAGAAAGAAGTTGGCCAAGTTGTATAACTTGTATTACATTAAATTTTGTTCAAGTCGATGATATAGCCATTTGTTTTTGTGTGTGGTTAAGTTCGTCTCATTTGTTACGCGATTTGTGAAGTAACATTTAAGCTCTGGAAACGAGTTCTTGTCGGTTGAGAACAAATGAGGATTTAAATTGGATAAAAGTGACAAATGTCTCCCATTATTTTCTTTAAATTCTATGTAATGTATCTCATAGTTTAATTTCAATGATAAATCAGTGTTGTTAGGAACAGCTGTAATACAACTTAGAAATCAAATATATTCTGTAAAATTACTAACGTTTTTCAAATCTAGTACCCTATAGACTATTTTCATATAAACAACTTTTGACTCCGCAGTATATAATTTTTGACAGGTTGTCTACTGTGTGGTAGGACATTCTGGTCAAGTAAAAGCAAGTGAAAGATGAAAAATTGAGATTTAAATAAGCGCAATTTGGCGGAAATGGAATTTTTTTTTTTCATACATGACAAATCTTTGAAAAAAAGTTTTTTTTCCCAAAAATTGCGCCTATTGTTAGCTTGATTTTACTTCTTGTAGTTGCACTTACCTGACCCATCACCAAAATATGTAACCGAAACATTATAGACTCCGGTGACAAAGGTATGTTATATGAACACCTTATTACGTCAATGAAATCTCTCTGTTTAATCCATGACAGTTGATCGATAAGTATACGTAATAGTAGATCAGTCTAATCGTATTATATAAAAGCTAGTACAAATGTACATGCGCCCTTGGTTAATAAACTAAATTGAACAATGTGATATCCCATAGACCATATATGCTTACTAGGGTATCAACGTGCAATAAGCTAATGTGGTTTTATTGAAAGAAAATAAGAGATATAAACTCTAAATAACAGTGGATATGGGATTTACGTCAACAAGACACGTATTCAGCAATACAAAATTTCACAAACGTTAATAGAGGTCGAAAGACGGTCTCAGACAATAGACGAGTGTCTATATTATACGTCAAGTTTTGCATCTTCTCAGAACCGGACACTGTAAATAAATTTAACAGACTGTCAATCATCTATCATTTACCCTAAATCGACGAAATGGCGACAGATATTATGATTCACAAAAACTAGCATGCAGCATACAAAAAACAATGACACAAGTGCAAAAATAATCAATATCATAGACACAAAATAAAATGAATAGCATATTATATGATATTGATATAAATTGAGCCATCAAAAACAGCATAAAATAAGGCATTAAATCAATAGCAAACAATTCAGCAAAAATGTCATTAAGAATTAAAACAAGTTGCCTTCTTAAAAAATAGGAATGCAATGCGTTGAGCGGATGGGATGATTTAATGGACCCAAATATAATCTCATGTTTTATCCATTTACAACTGTCAGAAGAAAAAACTCGCTGTTCAACGTTCGACAAAAACAATGTTTTTATTTGAGAAAAAGTAATCATTTACAATAGATAACACATCATGTAAAATATCCGGCACCCAAGAATGCCCGAATACGTGCTGCTTTTGAGATTGTGTGTTATCTCCCTGCCCATGGATGCAATTTTAACTGTGGTGCTCGATGTAGTTCTGGTGTGGTTACTTGACAAATTATTCATTTCTGCAAACTAAAATACAGATGTTCGCTGCTCTATTTTGAATTAGCAAGCTTTTGAAAAGATTTTTTTAAATTGATAGTATATGAATAATGGAACAACAAAAAAACGATAAGAAATTAAAGCTCCATTTCCTTATTTTTTGTTCTTTTCGATGTAAGCCATTAAAAATTTTGCTGGAAAAATATTCTTTCTAGATTATTCCTTTTAAAAACTATGAAAAATAACAAGAGTTTTTTAAGATTTTCAAAATAGCTTTTTAACTATATGTAATAAAATTATAGAAGAAAAGTAGGAGTTACCGAGCAAAGTTTTAAATGTATAATACTAGAGGATCCGAATATCTGACAAAAAGACAAAAAAAACAAGAGTAGCAAACACCCTTAACCATTTATTTGATTCGGATATCTAGTTTGAAACTAGTATAAAAACTGTAAAATTTGTAAGTCCGAAATTGCTACATTGTACCCAATACATCAAGTAAACCCTATAGATTTAAACTGTTTAATCATTAGCTATCACTTTAATCTACTAGGTATCTAACTCAAACCAGGCTGACATGTCAACTTTAAATTCTTTAAACCAGGTATGTTCGAACTAATTTATTTAAATAAAGGCAACAGTAGTAAACCGCTGTTCAAAAGTCATAAATCGATTGAGAGAAAACAAATCCGGGTTACAAACTAAAACCGAAGGAAACACATCAACTATAAGTGCAACAAAAACAAACGCAAACATACATAAAAACGAACTATTTGATAACAACTGCCATATTCCTGACTTGGTACAGGACATTTAAAGGGAAACTTCGCAAAAAAAATGAAAAATTTATATTATGTTCAATATGTATAAAAAAGCACAAATTCATTAATATTAACGTTTTATTCTACTAGATAAGAGATCACCATCGATTTTAAATTGAGAGTATCAATTGTTTATCAAACAAGTAAATATATTAGTTAAGGGCGATTACTTTTATGAATTCTCTCAAAGTTTAAAGTCATTATTAAGTGTTCTGTGTAAAAATGTTATCGAAAATCTAATTTGTTCAGAATTCTTTTATGTAAAAAAAAACTTATCTAAATAGATTCGGACCTTCCCTTAATTGATCACCAGCATGGCTAAGGGAATTATTCCCAAAGGTATTGTGAGGTGACACGTCCAGGTATTCAAGCGATTTCCTGTTGGGTTTAAAACCTCTTAATACACCATTGCATAATGCAGGTTCATGCATCGCTTCACTTCTGAGCGTATGAGTGTACACGGCCGGTAACTTGTAACTTTCCATTTAAAAACTATCAGGTGTAATATACATCATGTGTACATACTTTTTGTCTTGAGTTCGACAGTGATATACTAGACATTGCTAAACTCTTACGTGTATACACACTTGTTTATAAATAACATGTCTGGTGTAAAGAAAGATATTTATGAAAATTTAAATAATTGCAGCAAACGATCTGATGAAATACACATTTATTTACATATTTTCTAAGGTTAAAATTGGGAAACATGTCAGTATATACTCGTCAATCAGTTAAAAACATAAAAATATTATTTTAACAAAAAAGTACGCACTTGTCGATCATTGGTTTATACAGCTAGATAGAAAGTTACGGTATTATAAATGGTCGCAATTAAAAATATATAAATGTATATTGAATATAAGAGAGAAATATCCAGAACCAATCTGACTTAAATTCAGATCAATATCTAACTTGATTTGGTTCGTCGAAGTTATGAACATAGTAAAATAATAGATATAGATTTCAATTAGATTGTTCTCGAATAGTTTAAGAAATTCGTCATCACAATTGTTTGCTATAATGTATAATAATGTGAACATGGTTCTAATAATACCTATTGTCAATTTTGCTGTACCGACATGCATGTAATATATGCCACTGGACGTACAATAACGATCCCCTAAAAGCCTATTTGAAGAAATAAAGAAACTTCATTTTGGATAGACTGATATTACATGTAGTTGTAGTAACGTCTGATCAGCTAGAGGGTGACGGATGTTTTTATCAGTTATGGTTTCCAACTTCATTGATTAATTAATTTAGTTAACTGGTGGGGAATAAACTAGTCCGGCAGATTGGTGAAAACATTGTGGGTTTGATGATAAAAGCACCAAAATATTAGCTATGAATCCACCTTGAAATTTCAATATGGCGGCTTTTTTCCAAGATGGCCGCCATAAAACATCGAAATCAGTATATATCAATTATATAAGTTCAGATATAAGTCCAAATTTGGCATGACAGTAGTGCGGGATGTTTCAAAAATATAAGCTATGGACCCACCTTGCAATTTCACTATAGCGGCTTTTAACAAGATTGCCGCCATTATATATCAAAATCAACAAATATCACTTATACTGGTCCAAATTTGGAATTTTAGTAGTGCTGGATGCTTCAAACAATATTACCTATGGACCAAAGTTGAAATTTCAATTTTCCAAGATGGCCGCCATAAGATATCAAAATCAACACATATACCTTATATAAGGTTACAAAGTGTTTTGCTTTGACGTACCATCAGTAACACTAAGTGTCCTATGATACCAAGTGTATGCAACATATGTAGCAAAACAACATCAAAAGATTTGTGAAGAAGGTATAGAAATCGTAACTACGGTACCATGCTTGCAGAAAGGTGTCTACAACGAGGGATCACGTGTAGATACTGGCGTTATTCCAATATTTAAGCAAGACTTAACTAGAATGAAAGCTTGTAGACGCGAACAGATTTCTTTATGATTAGGTGGAAGAGGACATAGTAATAATCTGAACAATATGAATATGACAACGCAAAATCAAAAAGACATAATGTAGGCTTTCACACAGTCATCAAAACATTACTTGAATATCGTTTGGGCAAATATTCAAATGCACTCTAATTATTCCATTTAGACAAATACGACGCCTATCGAATTCAGAATTGCTTCTATTCTATTCTTCTATGATACTACATTCAACTCAGGCCGCACTTAAACATATTTTGGTTTGCCCAAACCGTATTAGCATAAGAAAGCTTTAGCTTAGGGAATGTTTCAGCCTTTTATCCGTAGTGCTAATTCAGGTGAATGCGGATGGCAGATACCCTATTGGATATTTATTACAAAGGTATCAGCATTTTTGATTGAGCTAATAAAATGTGGTTGAAAGATATTGAAACGGAATATAAAAATATTCGAGGACAATGACGTTATGTACAGTGCTATTTTTCAAATGTGGTGACGAGTTGTGCAAAGACTAAATGGGCTGACCTTGATGAATATTTTGAAAACTAATGTGAAAATATGTTGTTGTTAAGATGATAAAAAAGATGAGGAAGACACCATCATTGACCATGACACTAAACAATTATTAGAAAAACAAAACCAGACAACAGCATGGATAAAAAAAAACACGAAAAGACTATAATCAGTCAAGACATCTCTACACAAAAATATAAAAAAAATAGCAATACTAACCCCTCATAAAACAGGAGAAGATCTCAGGTGTTCAAAAAGGGTCAGAGGGTCCTAGATGCTATTGTTTAAATAGCTTGATAAGTTATATCCAGTATCACCAAATTTAAAACATGTTGGTACATGTAAAGTATCTTAATTCGACGAAATGTGAAAGTTTGAAATGAAATAAGGTTTTCCATGTCTGTACGATGGAAAAACACGACTTTCACTTAATTGACAACACAACATTGACAGCATAAGCAACATGAATCCCTTTTAATCAAAACTGTTGGTCAACGCAGGTGTTCCAGAAGATGGTGTAGTTTCTGGCTATATGTTAGCACGAGTAGTATTGCTCATTGCAAGTAGAAAATCGGTAATGAGTCGTATTTATCAATCATCTTGATCCGCAGTCGAAGAAAAAGATAATAGGAATTTGGCAAGGAGAAGTGGGACATATAAATTATCATTTGTGACTGAGATGGTACACAGTCAAATAAATCCTAAAGGAGTCCGGAAAGCGTTAGAATGTTTCCATCTTTGGGATCTTTGATTAAATTGTCTTGCAAGCAGCATCGATGTATCATGGAAAGAAAATCCCTAGAACATATTATGAACTGCAAATAGCAATTTGAAGAAAGAAATGAATATCCGCAAAGCCTTGTCTTAGTTTAATTCATTTTCACTTTTTGGTGTCCATTTTGAAATTTCTGCCATTTAAAAAAAAGTTGTAAGGTATAATATATAACCATGACTAACTAACAACGTTGGATTACATTGTGAATGCTTTTAAAAAATTTGATTTGAATATTATTTGCTGTAATTTATACATGGTGGTAAGATTTTAACTGCTTTCCAGCCATCTTAAAAATCGCCGCCATATTGGATTTTTCGGAGTGGGTCCATAGCTGAAACTGACTACCATATATAGATCTACTATTGTGCAAAGTTTCATGCTTTTATCATCGAACCCAAAATTCTTCTAAAAAATATGCACGAATCAGCTAAACCATTCCCAATATTGCACTCATGCATAAAATATTAAATGAGAGTAATCTGGTAGAAAAAGTCTCACCAACTTTAGGATTTCATGTACAATTGTCATTCTTAATGGAAATGACGGACTGAGTTATTATCATACATGCATGTACGCTGTGATAAGAAGGGGTTATTCAACTCCCTAGAAAATGTGTATGTGCCGCAGTTACATAGTATTCATCATAAATCTATTTAAAGTTTATATTTTCCTGTCATTTTTGTAAGTTAATGCAGAGACATCAACTTACATCTCTAGTTAACAACAATCAACTATTTGAATATCTGAATCTGATGTGACATACCGTTCATCTCTTTCTTTTTTCTTCTTGTTTTTTTTTTGGGGGGGGGGGGGGGGGGGAGGAGGGGAGGGGGGATTTTAAATTGTTTGGTTGCAGGGTGATTTTTTTTATTCGAACTTTACTAATAATGAATTGGTTCAAAAGGGAATTGAAAAAAGATCACGTTTATCGAAAGTTACAAAATAAGAACGTTGTATTTATAAATTAACAACAAGAATTCTGTTCCTGGATGTAATTGATTATTTTTTAGTTCAGTGATTTAAATTGAGTAAAAAAAATCTAGTCAGAATTTGAAACGTTCCCCTACCCAATACTCCTCGAACATCACGAATGGCCATGCGGTTTTACAATCGTCAGAATTTCTTTGCATTGGTGCATTCTGTATCGGTAGTGATTTACCTTGAAACTTTCGGGTATTACAGAGCTACATGTATATTACCTGTGTGCGGTTAGGAGACGTCTCATGATGTCTTGCGTATACAGGTTCACATTTATAATGGTGTTCAATACATATTTCTAATATAACAAGGTTTTATGACATTCACACTTCTGCATGTTCTGTATACCAAATTCCTAACTTTTTTTCAGACCGAATGAGGATGTGAATATTTTCCAGGAAACATATTGAGTATCAAATTAATTTCGGTATGTTTTTTTTTTCATGGTATTAAATCACAGAAGTTGAAAGAATATACTGCTTATCCGCTTTAGGAGTATTATTGTCAGTTTAGACGGAGACATATATATGTTTAGAGTGGGTTTATGACTAAATGATAAGTCTTGCAAAGTACAAGATATGCAGCACATTGAAATTCTGATTCCTCTGGTCTGTCTTCATTCCAATAAGGCAAAGATTCTGTTAATTCTTTAAACATCTTTGGTCAAAAAGCTCAAGTATTTATACGTTGTGAGATTTAAAATATTTTGATAATGGCATTCCAGATAAGGTAAATGGAAATCGCTTTGGACGGACCAAATTATATTTATCAATTGATCATTTTCTCTGCAGATTTAAATATTCAAGGTTAACGTTACCGATTCTAATTTAAAATAGTAATTTTTTTTAGTTTATACGTTTATATAGTTTTGGGGGCCATTCTTATCTATAAAATTATTTAATTGAAAATAATTCAGTATTTCATTGTTACAACAAAATATACACCTGACGATTTTTTTTTAAAACTGAGCTAATGCAAAATATAAAATATATACCACGACAATTCAGGTATTTTGTATTTTGCCACCATAATCCTCCCCCAAATAATTTAATTTATTTGTTTTATTTTTGTGTCTCAAACTCGGACTTCTCTTTTATAATCCATACGAGGTGTTGTTTTTCTACCTCAGGAACAGATTACCTTAGCTGTATTTGGCAAAACTTTTAGGAATGTTGGTCCTTAATGCTCTTCAACTTCGTGCTTTATTTGGCTTTTTTAACTTGTTTGGATTCGAGACTCACTGATGAGTCTTTTGTAGACGAAACGCGCGTCTGGCGTAAATACAAAATTTAATCCTGGTATCTATGATGAGTTTATTCACACCTGAAACGGAGAACCCTTGAGGCCAAAATACACATGAATGAATATCAAAAGATTAGAATTACAAAATTCTAATCTTTTAATTATCGTGAATTTAACCACGCCTTCATCAGGTAGTGTCAGAGTATAATACACATTGTATTTACACAGTACTAGCGGAAAAAAAATTTTGCTAGACTGAATCAAAAGGTGAGAAAACATACATGCATTAACTTTTATTACTATAAGCATATATCAGAAACCCATAAAATATAAATCTGCCCGTACCTTTTAATTTAAAAGGTTGCACGGCTGTTCACTATATTTTCTTAATTATAAGTTGGTTAATAGCTAGGCAAAATAGTCATCGAGGCGCTTTTAATAGCGTTATTTGATGATTATTGAACAAGATTTAAAATGAAATTAATTTCACTCCCGGCATGCAATTAGTGTAAAAGTACGTCACAGTACACAGGAAATTCGAATAAATAGAATTAATAATTTCCAATTTTCTTCTTTATTAGCATTCATATCCAGACTAAACATTGTTAATATGTTTTTTATGTTATTATGAAAATGCTAAAATGATAAGTAAAAAATCGCATAATTTCCATTTAAGAAAAAATGGTGGTTGAACCTGGTTATATGGCTAGCCAAAACTCCTGAAATACGTGTCTGCAAGGCCTTCAGGCTAGTTGATCTAATAACACACTGGCATAGGAGCTGGGATAGGGTCGGGTCAAGTGGATAAAAACACTTCCGTAAATTCGTTCAAAATATGTTTTGCTCAACGCTTTTACACCCCAATAGAATTATAAAAGAATCATTAAATTCTTGAATAAAAACTGTAATGTAAAATTACATTGCAGATGATCGTTTCTAACTTACTCTAAGACATATTCATTTAAATGGAAAAAAAAATCTATTTCTTAATTATCTTTATCAAAACATATAGAGGTAAAGATTGAAGAAAGTGTTGTAAAGAAAAACAAACTGATTTTGTATGTAATCTTTAAAAAAGCAAATTCTTGATTTGAAATCAAAAGACATCTTTGGGGTGTGTAAAATTTAGACTTGGAAATACTTATATAATTCATCAAACGTATTTAATTAACGTGAAAATATATACTATCAAAAATATTTTCCATCATATAACAACATTAACGGAACACAATATAGAAAAATCTGCAATTTCTGAGTGCTTAAAAAGGAAATACACCCAAATGTGGATTTTAAGAATATGAAATTTTTAAGAATATAAAATAATTGTATGAATTTTAAGATTATATATTCGTTACAAAAATAAGTCACTGTTTGTGATGTCCTGTGCTGTCGTTAATGGAAGATGTTCGTTGTTATTCTGCGGTTTACATGTTGTAACGACTATTATATTATGTTTATGTTCTCTATGTATCTGGTTTCATATAAAAATGAAAAATCAGAAAATATAAGTGAACAGTATCTGCCGTTGTAAAGTACAATAACATTGTTGTACCATTTCTTATACAATTTGTTAACACGTTACCAGTACAAAATACCAATTATAGTTAAAGTTTCCGAGAGGTAAATGGAATACAATGCTGAAGACTTGTTTTGAAAATCATAGACTGAAATCATGTAAAATCGCCATTCAATTAGAACATAACCACTATTCTATTTCATCAGTACAAACCAATTCCGTCTGAATAATAAGTTTGTTGGTACAAGAGAGGATAACAGAAGACACTTAATGGCCATTCTAAACAGAACTGAACGGATAATTAGTAATATGTTGTAATGTCACAAAAGGGTAACATATTCATAAGATGTTTGCTTGTGAGTTTCAAAGTCAAAACATACATATCTCGATGAGTGATTTGCAGAGATAAGAATCTGAAATCAAGGATTTTTCTTAATTTTTTCACACATTTGTATGTAGATGTTTCCACTGTGAAAAATCTTGGAGCTTCAATTTGCAAACAAAATGATAAACAAACATCGATAGCACTTTTTGGACAGTCTTTCGCAAGAGCCATTGTCGGTTATTATAATTTTAGAGTATCATTCAAGTATGAAAACCTCCAAAAAGACAAGTACATACCTATAAAATTTACGGTACTAAAGTTACTGCACCAAATGCTCATTTCGACAATAATTGTCTCTTCAGTGATGCTCGATGCCAAAATATTCGAAAATCCAAAACTTAATCAAAATATGAAGAGCTAAAAAACCAAAAATAGACAAAAAGTATGACCAAAGCCGTGGTCTGAATCAGGGCTGTGCATAATGGGGGATATAATTCTTAATTTAAAGTATTTTCCATGATTTTAAAAGTAAAGAAGACCACACTATCCGCATGTTAATGGAAGTACAGAAGTACTGGCTACTGTATTCATATGATATGTTTTAAATAACCAAAAAAGAAATAACAGTTTATCAGTTTTATGCGTCTAGAGCTCTATTCTAGCAAAGGAAATATATAAATTTATTAATGTCAAACAATGACTCAAATACATACATATACAATTGAATCATAGTTTATTTTTACTGAGTTCTTCCATGATAAATATGTCTGGACAAAACCGTGGAGATGGGAAATTGAAAACATTATGTAAAACGTCCTATGGGACTTGTTTGTCAATAAGAATAACAAAGACATAGAAAATAGACGTCTCCAAATAACTTTCCGCGTAGTTTCAATAAACGATGTGTAGTTATTTGATCAATTCTTATTGAACCCTTTCATTAAATTATGTATGAACCTTCTTTGAAGACAAAGCTTTAAACTATTATAAATCTCTACAAAAACTGTAATCAAGCAATGTTCTTTAGGCTTAGCTTTTAAATGCTATAGAATAGTTTTAAATTTCATTAACACAATCAAATATGTTACACAAAATACGCACCTACACTTGAACAAATTTCATTTCTAAGAACTGCACAATTATATCATATTAAATAAAATTAAACACTCATGAATAGTGATTTTATTAGGTTAGGAAACACAATCTCTAGGGTGACGATCATATTTTGGCGAGGAGACAATTATAAAGTACTGACAGTCATGTGCATAGCAAAATGCAATGTAAATTTTTTTTTAAATTTCGAATGACTATAACGAATGTGCCGTAAAATGGTATACTATAAATTTGGAAATTTTTAGATGTTTATAGTATTGCGAACATTGCGACCAGATAGGTGTCGGAAAACAAAATATCTAGCACTTTTAATTTGTGTAGTATTATTTGTATGCAGCTTGTCCTTAAATTTCAATAAATAATCCTAAAAATTGAGAATGAAAATGGAAATGTGTCAAAGAGACAACAACCCGACAAAAGAGCAGAAAACAGCCGAAGGCCATCAATGGGTCTTCAACACAGCGAGAAAATCCCACATCTGGAGGCGGGCTTTAGCGTGCTCCTAAACAGAAATGTGTACTAGATCAATGAAAATGGACGTCGCACGTGCAATCGTGTCCATTGTACAACAATCGCAATAATAAACGCACGCAATAATTTATGTTTTTACAGTACGATAATCAGCCTTATGTAAAGAGATGAATAAATGTTCGATTTAAGTTGTTAAGATTTACCTGTAATTCTGATATCCAACAGCTGTTTACTGTAATTAACTTTGAGGACGTATTCTATTTAATAAACAATATCATTCAATCTAACAAGTCAAAAGATCAATCAATTTAAGGTAGAATTATGTACAGAAAACGCACAATGTTTGTTGTACATGATTTGATTCCAGGAAACATAAGTATTTAGGTGCATCGTTTATCTTGATGGAAATTAAGTATACGAGCAAGTTTTGGTATATATGAGTTAGACAACAACACCATACAATTCAATACATAATATAGTGAAATCTTAAATTGATACGACATTATATATAGTGTTACTTTGAATTGAATGTAGGTTTCTGTAAGAAAGTCGTTTTTTTAGAAATACTTAAATAAGTCCCCAAATATATCAAAATACAGTTTTATGGTGGTTGATGCATTCGTTGCATAGAACGCTGACCCGTTCGACAAACCCAGTTTTGTCCCTTTATGAGTTTATGCGGTATCCCTAGTTTCTGTTTGATACTTTCATTCGTCTATTCTCAAATGATTAAGGAGGTTTGAACATAGGTAAACTACTGTAGCTACCTTCAGAATTTAAAATTAGACTTCATGCTCAGACGTAGACCATTATATTGTTTCAACAGCCAGCACCCACATGAAACTATGACACTGTGAATGGGTGGTTGCTGTCTGTTTTATTTATTCATGTTTTATCAATTGACGCATTAATCATTTGTTTTCATGCAATTTGAATTTTCTTTTGAACTAATTTCCTATCGGTCATGTCGCTGTTAATTATAGTTTTCTTTTATGTACGGGTTTCATTGAAGGCGTTATGATGACCTGTAGTTGCTTACATCTGCGTACATTTGTCTCTGGTTGATAGTTGTCTCATTGGTTATGATACCAAGGAGGGACGAAAGATACCAGAGGGACAGTCAAACTCATAGATCGAAAACAAACTGACAACGCAATGGCCAAAAATAAAATGACAAACAGACAAATAATAGTACAGATGACACAACATAGAAAACTAAAGACTAAGCAACACGAACCCCACCCAATCTCTTCTTCTGTTTCTTAAACAGAACACACTCTGGGCAATTGGAGTTCTTCTTATTTTTAAGAAACATGTGATATTAGGTTGAGGATAGCACAATCAGTTAATACAAAAAAAGGAGATGTGGTATATTTTTAATGAGACAACTCTCCACCAGAGACCATACGACGTATATACAACAACAAACAAGACCCGTACTTTAAGCTATGATATATTCCGACATGACAAAATGTTTAACAATTCAAACGACAGCACAAAAAAGCAAATATCATATATATGTATATAACAATTGTATAGAGGTGTATAGTGTCATAGTGAAAAATCGACAGTTTGCTTAATTTCGGAATTAATTTATGTTTCAAACAATGTGTTTGCAAATCGATCCTTGAATGATTTTTCTTTATTGTATACATGATGTAATACCCCTTCTCGTCAAATTACAATTGAAAAAAATATTTAATACTTTTTTTGTTGACATATCCATTTATCTTTCAGGCTGAAACCAACCTTTTCATGAAATGTTATCGATCTGTCTAGATGCTTGAACTTCATTATTACTTTTGTATGTGTCGAAAATGTAATTTGCTGGTAGGTAAGTACCACCTTATCTCGGAAACCTCCATGGGATTTAAAACTGAGATACACTTATCTTTATCATAACTCTAAGCCCTATAAAAAAAGCATATTTTATCAATGTGAAATCAGATGTCCGTCACATAATTAAAGTATGTGAATTAATAAGTGCTCAAAGGTTTGTTGTCTGACTTGCAGAAACACAAACTTCTCCAACCCCTTATATTCGGGATTTTTGAGCATGTCATTATTATTAACAACTTAGGCAAGGAGCAAGTATGGTAAGAGCTAGTATTCTAGTTATAGGTTGATAAAAGTATTTTGATCATGAAAAATATTTTGGAAAATATAGGCAACAGTAGTTCAAATCTGCAAAATCCATTTAGATACAAAAAAATGTTATAAACAGGAACAAAAAGAATCGAATGAACTCGCAAAGGAGCAAATTAGGGGTGTGTTGACAGGATACGCCTTTCCGTCTATGCGAATCCCACTCGGGAATAGGAAACATTCAACTGGTTAGATACCATATCAGACGACTATTCTAAGATCTTAAAACCTATAATAAATATTTTAACTGAATAGTACCTGTATAAAGAACCGATATGATTTTGACACCATAATATGCATAACCTATAGACTACAAGGAGTTAAGTATCTAATTGGACGGAACACGGCATATACAGTTGTTTTATTAATTGTTTCATTAAGATAAAAACGATTACCGCTTCATGTGAGAAAAGGAGACACGGATACAAATATAATATAAGTCACCCTCGAACTCTGTAGTATTTAGTAATTCCCTAATAATCTTAGTCCTTTGTTACAGAATAAGAAAATACCAAGGGGATTTCAAAAGTAATCAAGACAACCAACATAGGCAAAAGATAAAGAAAAACAGTCAACAAAGCCATTCACAGAAAACGAAAGGTTAAACACCAAGCGAAGGGAATGGCAAGCAAGTCCTGCTTTTTGTAAGATTTTCGGGTGCAGCATTATTCAAGCAAAAACATCCAATGATTAGACATTTTAAGAAGTAAGGTGAAGCAACAAATAATGCTGGATTGCAGCTATGACAAATAGTTTATATACAAGTTCATCTATGCTACTGATATAATTATATCTGTCTAAAGATAACAGCATACATCGAATTAATACAGATTACTACAATATCTACGAATTATTAACAATTCAGGTCTGGAGGAGGTGGTCCTTTCAACACACAAAGAAGGGGAATTTCTCCCAGCATTCAAGAAATATGTTATATATATCGCCAAATTGTTGAATAAATAGAATTACATAATCTAGACATCGTACGACACAAATTGTGGTAATTTCTTCATACACATTTTTATTCACGATTGTGGTATTTCTGTAATGTGATGTTATATTTGATGTTTATAGGTCGATTAGACTTGTATCAATACAACAATACTTTATTCTCTAAAAACCAATACAATCAAAGGTACAGAGAATGACATACAAAAACAATATACAAATAATACATAGTATGGTAGAGGGGATCAACGTACATGTATAACAAAAAAATTGCACTTTATGACACTGAACATGATGATGCTCAATAGCAGTCAACAAATTATAAGTATTATGATTGTCATGTTAATCATGTTAATCTCTTGAAAACAAACTTGTATGTTTCGTTTCCTTAAAATATTTATTTATATCTGTCAAATTAAGCATGATGTTCCCTTTTCGGGAATAATACATTTTTACCTTTGCATTGGTATTGTGCGAACTTGCGCGTTAGTTTTACGTCTGCCTGAAGATAACAACATAAATCGAAGTATTACAGATTTCAGTTCATATACGAATTATTAACAATTCAGGTAAGGTGGTGGGTGGTGGCCCTTGCAATAGACAAAGAAGACAATGTCTTCCAGCATTCAAGAAATATGTCAACTTGATTGTTAAATGAATAATGTTTCATAATCTAGACATCGTATTACACAAATTGTGGTTATTCCTCCATACACGATATTTTTTTTTTTACGATTGTGGTATTTCTGTGATGTACTTTGATTTGATTTTAACGCTCGATTAGACTTTGATCAACCTACATGTATAACAAACAATTTGCACGTTATATGAATCACTCTGACACTAGTCTTACCCTCAATATCTGGAGCAGCAATCCGTGTGTTAAAAGTTAATTTGTAATTTAAGGTTACTTATTGTTTATCTTCCGTCTTTTTCATCTGATCATGAAATTGTGTTTGACCACGTTTACCCCCTGGTATCTTTCTTTTCAAACTCTTCATCATGAAATTGTCTTTGATCATGTTTACCCCCTAGCATCTTCCTTTTTAGATTCTTTCTCAAACTAACATTAATCATATTATACGACATTAAATCGTCATCATAATCATTTTTGTTTTTCAGGACGGTGTACTTTCATGTCATTTAAAAAAAATGAATCATTTGTTTCATAAATATCTTTCCACTTCTGTCTGAAACCTAAATCAATATTTGAGAATACATTGGAGAAATATGTGGCTGATCGTAAACACCATATTGATTGATTATTAATATGTTGTACCTAGTAGAACTAAAGCCCTATGTTTGTATTTGAAATGTATTGGGTTTTTTTTAAATGTTAAGTGCTGATAGCAAATGTGTTTTTAATGTTTGCTTGGAAGTAATAGAACTAGGATATTCAGTCGTTGAATTAAAGGTAAACGGATCTGACAGCGTTAACAAAACGAAATAGGCTTCATGGCTTCATATGTTCAAAGGTATGGTATATTAACATCATGAATTGAACTTCATTAAAGTAGAACACGTTTTCAGGATAATTATTTTTATCAGCAATTTTTCATGGACATGAATATATACTTCTCTTTAGGTTGTGGCCTTTATCTATTTCTTTCATGAATGGATATTTCTCGTATCACACTGTACGGAGTGTGATACGAAAATCATTTCGTCCATGGCAACGGGCATCTGTGATTTCTTCAATAATATACAAAACACTCACACTATATTGAAATTAAATAACTCGAAATGATATAAAGCGATATCCCATACTCACTCGTTATGAAACCTATAAATGTACATTACAAATAATACAAGAACAAAGGCTAGAAAAACTAAACAAAACAAATTAAGAGTTTTATATAAAGATAAGGAGATGAGGCATGACTGTTTATGCTGAAACACGTTTATGCACATGTATTTAGATGATCCAACTAAGATTAAATTAATGAATACTTCTAGCTTAAAAAATTAATATCATACGATAATTATTCGGAGACACATATTCTTATCATACAAAAGGTTGATCTTGATCTCACTTAAAAAAAAACACATACCTTGACAGGATATATTCATAATGTCAAATTATGAGTTGAATACTTTAGATATACCTGGTGGGTTATGTTGATCGAATGGCAGTCTGTGTTAGAAATATAAGTACTCTTTTCCCTTCCGCTAAAACCACGCAAGGCGAGACCTGAAATTATTAAATTATGAATTATATATTAAGAAATATAATATAATGTATCAATCTCTTAATCGTTTAAACAACACGTATCCCTGCACTAATCAGGTTAGTGAACGCTCGAAATTTAAGTTAAAAACGCATGCAAAAGAGGGTGATCTTTGAACTTATACACTTTTAGCTGGCTTTTCATGTTGATTTTTTTTTCTCTTTTATTTTGAACCTCATAGATATCTTTGACCTTATGCCTTCGTTCAGGACCTGTTACATGTACACAAGTAATCTTTATAATATTATGGAGTTGTGTAATATGTTTCTAAGTTAAAAAAATGTTTCGTTGAAGAAGTTTCAATTCATAGGCAGTCGATTATTAACAGATTGTAATGTATTGCAACAACATATTTTAATCAAAATGTAACCAAAAGCTCAATAATGTATTGTTGATGGTGTCGACGACATTTTTTTGCACTATTAGCTGTTTTGTTGCTGTCAGATTTTATTATTAGCGGTAGCCGCAGTGCGCAGAGAGAGCCACCTACCTTCAGTTAATAAACCAACAATTGAAGTAATTTACGGTTTGAACGGACGCACAACCTCCATGTCAATAATTTATCATATAGCACTAGTGCAACTTTTAGTAATGTCATTAGTTAAAACATATGTTTATACCACTTTTTATTATTAATAATTATTTTTACAAATTATTGCATGATAATCAGTGAATATTATTCCTCGTAGAATATATATTTTGACTCGGTAGCTGGTGCAATACATTGTTTTTCTCGGGACAATGTTCAGCACAATTCACGCAAAAACCTTAAAGTTATGAAATACGGGTTTTTCATGATACATTTCCTGAATTAAAAAAAAAAAACGTTTATTTGTTCTTTTAAATGCAAATAGTTTCGATTGAGCGAAGTAAATCTTTTTTGAAATAAGCACATTTTGAAGCTAAGAAGCATTGAAAAGCTTCAACTTTTGTAAGATATTAATGTTTGAGACATGAAAAAGCTCACAAATAAAAAACCAGCATCACACCAAACTGCTTTCATCGAGTGATCCATACAAGTCAGTGCATCGATTACGTAAAAAAATGATACAACGTTCTGTTTATAAAAAAAAATGGATATACCAATGACACTTTTGGGTGAGAGTCTAAGATAAAATGTTTCAATGAATACTATGTATTAATTAAGACATATCACATAGAGCATAAATTCAATGTGTATGTCATTAAGAAAACTATAATAATATTGTTTATCTGGAGTTCAATATAAGTTCGCCGTCATTTACCTCTACAATGTTTTTTTTTCAATTTAGCAATTCTACCAATATATTTACTATATGATTAAAAGTATAAGTATAAATTCTATTAATATACGAATATATTCCTGATAGGAATATCATTTAGATGTTCCTTAGAAGAAAAGGGAAACCTGTGTTTAAAAAAAAGTAATAAGACTTAGTATTGTAAACTAAAACATTAAGCAGATGTCAGTATTAACGTATCGTTAAAAAAGAAATTAAATCCTCTTCTAATCAATCGAAAGTATTTATTTATAATGTTTCAGTTCATGGTTCATGATTCGAATATGCAATGTTAATTGACATTGAAAGTTTTTATACAGAGTTCGGCATGCAGAAACATGTTTAAGGAAAACGGTATCTCCTTCGATATAAAAGTTAACATTGCAAACTGTTTCCTACGACAAATCACTTAATTGGATGTCTGGAAATTTTGTATTAAAATGTGTAAATCATCCACCTGTAGCGATAAAAGTTGAAAGTATGAATGTATCTCATCATCTACTTTTTCAATCATTATTGTGTCTATCAATCATATAAGTTGTTATATCTTATTTGTCTGTTCATTGTATCATGCATTATTACAGTTATACATTAGTTGAAGGTAGTGAATATGAATGCATCATAGAGAACTGTTTCCGTTTATACACTCCAGACAAAATAGTGTGAATAATAAACATTATTGAACCACTGTATCGGAAAAACGAAATCCAGTCTCCCAACACCACATAATGTAATAAAACAAAGCGGAAAGACAAACAGTAGTCTAAAAACATCAGATATAAGTCAAAGCATGCACAAAACATGCGCACAAAAAAAAAGTAGACTGAAATAAAACGAACTAAGAGTAAAAACGTAATGCAGTTCCTTTACGATAAGTGGTATTTGTTTTTCTGTTGCTCAGGAAAAACAAAGATCTGGAGATAAGTACCATTCGATGATATAAAACATATAAAACATATATGAAAAAAATATTTTTATGAATAGAAGTCATATTAAAAGGCACAGCATTAAGTAAACTCAATTACTCAAACCTTGTTGTAATTTGGTCATATTAAAAAAGAAAATGTTCTGAATAGTATTTGTACGCCAGTCCTTTAGTCTGCAAAGGACTCATCAGTGACGCTTGAATAAAAAATTATCAAAAAAGCAAAATAAAATACGATAAAGGTAATCTATTCTTGACTTTGCAGTATATTTCTCTCTATATATGTGTGTGTGGAGGATGTATTTATTTATAACAATTTATAGCGAACTGTTTTGCCACATTCATTTCCAGATTTGTTAATTTGCATTTTACGTAGGCCCATAGAGTAGTTTGTCAAATTTAAACATTTCCCACTCAAATTTATTTAACAAATGTATTGCTGTGTCCGCAGTGTGTCTATCTTATTAAACCTTTTTTCTGCCTTTTGCGTTAAAATTATATATTGATACATACTTGGTATATCCCTCATGCATGACGCTTAACCTTGTCCGGATTTTACTTTTTTACAAAAAGTTTTGGTAAAACATACTGATGAGACATTAGTTGTACAAATGCGAGGCTTGTACAGTAAATTTGGTACCATAAAAGTTATTACATTTTATAATTTGTTGGTATTATCCCATTGTGTTTTCAATGCACATATGTGGCATGATAAACATAAAACATTTATCAAGCTATGTTGTACAACTCAATGCTATTGAACTTGTTTGAGATGTGATTTGTTTCTCCTAAGACAAAAACATAAATGTGACATTGAGATTCACATGCTTCTGTGTTGTCCCAAGTCAGGAATATGGCAGTTGTTATCTACAGTTAGTTTCGATGTATGTTGGCGTTTGCTTTTGTTGTAGTTCAATCTTTCTGTTGTTCCATAGTTTTCCTCTAATAGTTGATGTGTTTTCCACGGTTTTAGTTTGTTACCTGGATTTGTTTTTGATTAATCGAATTATGCCTATTGAACAGCAGTATACTACTGTTGCCTTTATTTGTCCATATAGTGTCGGAATTTTTTGTCGTGAACTATGGTGGCCGGATGCGGCCATTTCGCCGTTTCCGATTTCTCGATTTCTTGATTTTGCGATTTCTCGATTTCTCTTTTTCTTGATTTCCCGATTTCTCGATTACTCGATTTCTCGATTTCCCGATTTCCCGATTTCTCGATTTCGCGTGAAAGTGAAAGGAGAAAACGCGAAAACGCCAAAAAGGCCGCATCCGGTCACCATAGTGAACTCATACAATACATGTACATCATCAATCATTAAATTGTCAAAAATAAAATATATCAAAAAAAAAAACATCTATTATTTTTTTTTCTCCCAAAATCATTATAATATAGATCAATGAATATACAGATCGATTGATGGACATCTTTTTAAATGTTAATTCATTGCTTTCCTTCTTTGCAAAGTCTTAAAGAAAACAATACACGGAGTGCATATGATACAACGTAGACTCATACACATATTACGGTAATTAGTTTGTCTTAACAATTTACGTGAAAGTTAAATCATTAAAAAAATTTTGAGTACAATGTTATTAATTTCTTCTATATAAAACTGATGATTTGGCAGATGTTAGATGTTGTGCTATCTGAAACCGAAGATTGAATGTGCATTATTAGATTGCAAATCTATGACGTCATCATTGCATCTGTTTTTGTATGTTAGAGATTGTTGAATTTTTCTGATTGCGTGATTTTCTCGCTGCATTGAAGACCTATTTTGTGGTATGGGACTGTTTTTTGCACTTTGGTCGGATTGTTGTCTCTTTGACGCATTTCTCGTTTCCATTCTCTTATCTGTTCTTTGTGTTTTCCCTTCCTTTTCATTTGTTTGTTGACATACATGTACTATGCAGTATTATATAGATTGAAAAAGTTAAAAAAAATTATCACTTTGCAACATTGTGTGGGGAAACGCCAACCCTTTTCTAACACAAAGTCAGATAAATTATGGTAATGCCACTATCGCTAAGTAAATAAGGCATTATTTCTAAAACATAAAACCTATTGACCATTTCTTTTTCAAAACTAAATCAATATTTGATAATACCTTAGTGAAATAAGTGGCTGATCGTTAACACAATATTGTTTGAATATTAATATACTGTACCTTTGAGAACTTGAACCCTCTGTTTGCATTTAAATAATTTTGTTTTTCAAATGTTGGGCGCCTGTAACAAATGTGTGTTTAATGTTTGTTAGAAAAGAAAATATATCTAGATGATAGAACTAGCATTATCAATGTTAAATTATAAATAAAGAAATGTGTTTCCTTGTAATGTTTTTTGCAATGGCGTTGTCAGTTTGTTTTCGACTTATGATTTTGTATGTCCTTTTGGTATCCTTTTTGTATTTGATTTGAATTCAACCTGTTCTGAATTTTCTGTAATAAATATTCGTATTAGAACTATTGGCTTAGATCTTTTTTTTTTTCTTAAAATATTGATATTTTTCATTTTGTATACTCAAAACTTTCGACACTTGAGCATTTGCCAATTTTAGATGAATTTAGAATAATTGCTAATTTACTCTTATATTTTGGATTCAGGATTTAGAATGTATTTAAGCTTAATTTAAAACTATAGGTTAATTATAAGCATTTACTCTGTACTCCATTTTGAACAATTAAAATGTATAAGTATTCGCTTTGAGACATTTGTATTTTTAGAAATAAGACGGTAATGCAGACAAAATAATCATTCTCAAAAGGGTAAAAATACTATTTGTACGCGACACTTATTTCAAAGAATACATTATATCCTAGTTACAGAGATATTTACATCTAATAGAATTCCCATTATGCAATTTTGTCTGTCATTGTTTGTAGATTTATTACTGGTATTATTTCTGTCTTAATCTATATCAATGAGTAAAGATTTTAACGAACGGTTACTACATTTTTGGAAATATTCAGATTTGCGCTCATCGATTGTAAAACATATACATAATCTACAGAGATTGCGGCTTAACTATATTGTGAAGGCGTACAATTAACTGGTTAAATCCGGGGCACTCATGATCACCCCGGTGTAAATATATGAGTCGTTGAACTGTTGTATGTTTACATTTGTGTTAATATATATTACATTGATGATCACTGAAGACATGTTTATCGACTTTGTAACATGTTTAATCATTTAATACCGACTAATTAGTTAAAACAATTATGACTGTCCATTTCCAATGAAGTAATGTTTGATAGAATTAAATTGTTACATTTTTATATGTAAATTTTCAAAACAAAGACTTCGTACACATAGTCATTGTAAAGTTTCTTAATCTACTATGTCAAGACAGACAAATAAAGACGTTGTAACGTGTTTGTACAACCAACACTAGAACTGAAGGCGACATATTTATGACAAACAAATTCATGATCATCATTTAGTCTAAAATTTGTTCATCAAGATAATTGTTTATTTGTTGTAATCTTATATAAATAATGATTGTTATTGATTGATCCGTATGACTGTAATTTTGAAATAAAAATCATTTACAGCAGAAAGCGTTCAAGTGTGTTTGTTCGTTCGAAATGTCTATATACACAGCCACGCCCATAAGACATTGACTCCTGGATACATAATTATTTTGAACTTACAAGATCATCATACTAGTTTGAAGATTGTCAAGTTGTCTAGCCTAGTTCACATTGATTGTGACATATAATCCCTTATTGTTCTCATGTGAACTGTTCGAAGATATTTCCATAAATCTTCACATTAACCACAGGATCATTTTTTACATATACATCAGAATAAAAGATGTAATTACATTTCATTATTTTGTCATTCTCATACAGCTTTGAAATTGTTAAACATACTAATTAACAATATCTCAAATGGTCATTTCGTTTTGTCTTTTTTGCAAAAGTTAGGACGATTCATATAAGCACGTGTCATTTGCACTAAAATGAGTGGTAATTGTGAAATTTTAGAAGGAAACTAAAAGCAATAAATACTTATCATATTAGTTAAAATACTTGTTAATTTCGATCGTATAACACATGATGCACACAGACGACGCCATAGGAATATTTAAACTGTAAAAAATACCAATTATTGTGGTAATTGTTTTCATCCCTTATAGAATTTGTATTTTTTTTTTTAAATACAGAGAAATGTGTTCTCTATTATGTTTTCAAACTTGTTTCCCTGTTGACTGGAACATGTGTTTTATACAATCAACTACCTTGAAAGAACGTTTAAATATCATTGTAACAAAGCTTTGACGACAATACAGTATGTTGCGTCTGAAACTTAAACTATTAAATGAATATTGGTTTGTCAATCAATACACATGCGTCGTCAACATTGAAAAATGAAAAGATATGTATTTCAAATATATATCAGAGTGTTCAATTGGTGACCATTTAGAATAAGTCTATTTGAATGATTGATAAGTTGACCGTAAAAATTTCCGGGATCGGTTAACAACATCACCGTAAAAATAAGGATGCGCTAGAGTCTTTTTTTTTTTTTGCTCGCTCATTGACGTATTTTCAAGCTTTTTTTATTCATATTGCAAACATTCTCAAACCATACAACATAAAACAAAAAACACAATCTAACACTACGCTAGGGTATATGGAAGTAAAACTATTATAATATCGGTAGCAGCTTTTAAACAGTTTTTTTTATAGCAAACATCATGAATAGTGCATGGAACACAAGTCATTGTGCAATACTAAAAGATAAATAATATAGATTTTAATTACTAGAAATGTAAGAAACTAATATTATAACTGAACATTTTTAGAAATTAATCAAACGTGTAATTTAAAATGAAATACGTCAAATTAAGGGCTGAATGAATTCTCAATTACAGTTATTTTAACGTCAAATGGCAAATATATCATGTATTTTCTGGAAGATTATAAATTATCATTAATTCTCATCACAAGGAATTGGATCAAATGTATGCATTTCTATTGCACGAGTATACGTATTCATACATCGAGCACAGCCAAACGGAAGCGAATTCAACCTTTGAAATAAATTTAATTCAAAACAATTTTGTATAATGACAGGTTTCGGTTTTTAAAAGAAGCAGAAGATTGAATGATGATTACTTTACGCTACATTAGCGGAAAAGCTATTTCGCGACGATAAGAGGCAAAAGATACCAATTTATACTTTTATATCTGTTTGTTTTGTTTACACATTGTTGTTAATATATTGGAATTATAAATGACTGTCATACTTTGAGAGATTTAGCTAGCTATAAAACCAGGTTAAAGCCGCCATTTTCTACATAAGCAAATGCCTGTATCAACTCAGAAATAAGACAGTTGATTTCCATTCGTTTGATATGTATGAGCTTTTCATTTTGACATTTGATAAAGGACTTTCTGTTTTGAATTTTCCTTGTTTGATATTTTTGTTATTTTACTTTTTATCCAAGTTAACATCAAAGTACAAAGTAAATCGGGCTAAATGCTTTGCTTGTAAAGCTGTTTTCTGATAAAATGTGAAACTGAACTAAAACTTTTGAGGGTAGATTTATCCAAAAGTGATATCAATTTGGATGCAGTTGAAATTTCATTCTTTTTAACAAAAACAGAATAATAGGTCAGATTTGATTTGTTTTTAATTCAATAATTACTACAATAATACAATCATGCATGTTTTTGATACCATTCTGATAAAAAAATGCAATTTTCTACTAATGTTTCTTTTCATTTTTTTATTTTTTTAAATAAAATCGTTTGCAAATACATCTGATTCCATTTTTTTACAACAACAGTTCATTTAATCGACCATTTTCTGTCTACTTGCTGAAACTTTATAAACTCGTCATTACATCACATCATTACTAGTAGTATTATGATATCCACTTCCAATTTGCTAGATTCTCTGGTCAAAAACTATAAAAGATGCGATACATAATACCTTTACCCTTTCGCTGTTAACTATATATATATATATAGTACTAACTCAAACACGCCATTACAGTGCACTTGTTTGCTTTCTAAATTTGTTTGCGACGCACAATTTAGCATTCATTTCGTAAATGACAGTTCTCCTTAGTAAAGAAATGAAGGTCATTTATCCAAATAAATATTGATGTTTTTATGGGGTATTGTCAGATATTTTAAATGTTACAAGCTAAAAACGGAAACACAAATCTGTAATCTAATTATAAATCAGAGAATTATATAACCGAGCAAAAGTATTATTTCAGTCTTTATATCTTGTTTCATATTTCATAAAACTATATATGCCTTTAAAATGTAGTCATTCTTTGTATTATTCATAGAAAAAAGTAGACGAATGTTTTTACATCTCTAGAAATAATTGATATTGACTAAAGCTTATGGAGTGTATAAAGATTACACAGCAAATGTTGACTTGTGGTGTAACGGCCATTATCTAATAATGCATGCATATTCAGAAATATAACGGATACATGAGATATAAATATGCCTTGTACTAGATTGAAAATAAACTCATCATAGATATACCAGGATAAACAAAATGTGTATGTCAAACGTGCGTTTCGTCTACAAATGACTCATCCGTGACGATCGAATAGAAAAGAAGTAAATTGGGCAACTAAAGTACGAAGTTGAAGAGCAAAAGTTCGTTTGACCTTAATTTTTCCAGTATTGATAGATATAGGAAGATGTGGTATGAGTGCCAATGAGATAACTCTCCATCCAAGTTACAATTTATAAAAGTAAAGCATTATAGGTCTAGGTACGGATTTGAAGCTACTTCTTAAACAAAATTGGTCATTTTCTTATGATGTCACATTATACTAACAACAGTAACGGAGTCCTTCTGATGACTTCATTTTATTGTCATCAACTGTTAAATATACCATTCGTTATGTTATACATGTCCCTCGTGTCTTTTGTATATTAAAGTTCTGAATCAATCACACCATTACAGAGCACTTGTTTGCCTTCCTAATTCGTTTGTAAAGTACATTATCTTTCAGTTGTAAACGTTCAATTCTCGTTGATAAAGAAATGACGGTCATTTATACAAATAAATATCGATGACAAATGTTGAATTTCATGACATTATAAATGATAAAAGCAAAAACAAACACCATGAATCGTATATCTAGATATATGTCGATAAATGATATACTTTCAATTCATATAAGATATAAGTAGATGTGGTATGAGTGCCAATGAGACAACTCTGCATCCAAGTCACAATTTGTAAAAGTAAACCATTATAGGTCAAAGTACGACCTTCAACACGGAGCCTTGGCTCACACCGAACAGTAAGCTATAAAGGGCCCCCAAAATGACTAGTGTTAAACCATTCAAATAGGAAAACAACGGTCTAATCTATATAATAAACGAGAAACGAGAAACACTTATGAACCACATCAACAAACGACAACCACTGAACATCACGTTCTTGACTTAGGGCAGGTGCAAACATATGCAGCGGGTTTACACGTTTTATGTTTATTTTGTTATTTCATAAATCTGTATATTATGCTTTTACAATGTCCTGCTTTAAAATATAAAAAGAAAAAAAGAAGAAGAATGTAGGCATATCCCTAGAAATGAATGATAATGTCTTCAAGATCTGTTTGAATTTTTCAAACAGCATATAATGATAAATATCGATTAAAGGTAGTTAACGTTCAGCAGCAAGTATTACATCAATAATGAGGAGGTTTTTGTACTATACTGACATGATGAGTCGGATTTAAACTTCTAAGCTCGAAATGCAACTGTTTACTGTGACTTGACTATAGGTGTTGCTGTTCACCGTTACCTATTGTTCAACCAAATTGTAAAATTCACAAAACAATTGGGACATTTAAATTGACCAATTGCCAGATTTAAATCTCAATGAACCAGTAAGAATCTACCTTGGTGGATTTACCTATGAAAGGTCCATGAAGTGACTTCACCTGTTCAGCGGTTAAATTTTGTTCAAACTTTAAACTGACTATTGTTTATTTATAGATGAAAACAGCAAATTTTCAGGAAAATATCATTTGATATTTCAAAAAAAAAATCATCTATTCCAATAACAATAATAATGATAACAACAATAATAGTGTAAAGCTGTTAGGAAATGAAATTAAATAGTACATGATCAATTAAGAAATTTTGTAATCTGACCCATTCGAAATTATATATAAAAACAGTGCTAATGTCAGTAAATAACATAACATGCCTACAGTTTAAATTAGCATACACTGTATATGGTATGAAAAAAGCTTGAGTATGGCAACAATATACAAATGATTCCATGTTCTAAATTTTGCTAAAAACTGCTGATTTTTTTTTTAATTTCATTTCCCAATGTTTTTCTTTAGAGAAGTAAAGGAAATGTACATTGAATTTACAGTCTTTTTGTCATTCAAATGAATGTATTCGTAAATGGACATACAATTGCCAAAGAAACAATTTTACATTTAGAAGGAATACGATAGATTTTTACTTTAATGTCAATTTCAAATTTAAGGAGTGAGCAAGCCAGAACAAGAATTTATATGTTTTTATTTCTTGCAAGGTATTTTTTATGATGCACTACATTTCCTCTTAATGTTTCATATTCAAATAGTATGAGTGCTTGGATTTCTTTTATATCGTTGAAAAGTCCTCTTTCATCCCTTTGGCTTTTTCTAATGGGAGATAACTCAAAATATTTCTTTTTAACTCTTGTGTAAATCTTAATTATTTTTATAATTTTGGAATATTTTCTTACATTTTTCACTATATCACTAGATTTTTTTCTATATCCAAAGTATTCTCTTTAATTTCCCATGATATATCCCAAATAAACAGGAGCAGAGTCTTTATATCAAATCCAGAATTTTGTAATTTTTTATTATTTCCAATATCACATTACAAATTTTTGGGATATTTTATTCATATTTTCCCCTAAATACTTGATTTTACTATATCCACAGTATTCAGTGTTTATTTTATTTCCCATGATAGATATCCTCATTAAACAATAACAGATCCAGAATTTTATACTAATTATTTCAAATATCACAATCAAAATTGTTATCCTCATGTTATGAGTTTTTTGGGAATATTTTACTTTTATTATTCACATATCACTAGATTTTACTATATCCACTGTATTCACTTTTTATTTCATTTCCATGATATATATCCAAAATTAAACAGGTGAATCATCGTCATATTAGATCAAGAATTTAAATATGATTATTTTCAAAACCACATTTAACATTTAAAGCCACAAAAACATGTTGGTTGAACTTATTTCTCCTACTTGCATTCCAGTTTTGATTTTTTTTACCTTTTAGATTAGCTTAATCCCATCTTATAAAAAGTTAATTCCCTTGAATGAACACAGTATTTTTATGCACAAAAATCCTAATAGATTTCAAGAAAAAACACTGCAAGCTATACTCCAAAATTATTTTAGCTTTTACATGTACATCATCATGTAAAAGCCACACAAAACATTTTGAATGAATTATTTCCTCCTTTATACATTTATGACAATCCAGTCAAAGTCACATTTTAAGAAACAAAATTAAATGGCATCTAAGAAGTGAATTCAAATAAAATAAATCCCATGTTTTATGTACATTGATTCAAATAGATTGCAAACACTGCGAATAATAATCCAAAATGAAAAATTTGAAGGGATATATGAAGAAATGCATAACATATTCATCTGAAAACTGAAACTGAAAACACCTGAATAGCTATTTCTTGTTTCACTGACAACTGGACAATACTATGTATCAGGGTTTAACAATTTAAAGACTCATTTATTATTTAAAAACAGTTTTAATTTTCATACATATTAACATGCTGTTAAGAAAATCTGATTTAAGAAGACTGATTTAAATTTTGGGTCAAAATTCGATTTATCATCTATATTGGGGACTTAAAACAATGAAAATTAATAGTATTTTCTTCCCTATTAATTTTATTATAGAATAACCCTAGATGAAAAAAAAAATCAGGAAAAAAGCCTGCTGTAAGGTTGGGTTAGGTGAATAAATAACTGTTCAGGTAGCATCAAGGTAGACTCAACTCTAGCAATACCAACTGGGCAATTTAAATGTCTCAATTGTATTGTCAATTTCACAATCTGGTTGAACAATAGGTAAAGGTAAACAGCAACATCTATAGTCAAGTCACAGTAATACATAATTAAATAAAAGACTTATAACTTTATTACGATACACTAGTCTGACCCCAAGCTGACTCGTCTTCCTCTTACTCCTTCAAATCGCGTGATTAGTTGATTATAAAAGATATAAATTTAAACGTATTTAGTTTCACAAGCACGTAAAGTCAGGATACAGAGGCCATCGCGATGGTTCAACCGCGAAAAAGAACCGTTCATAATCAAATGACATATCTGTTCAAACGATAATTGTATAATACATCATACATGATAAAAATATTCAATTGAAAATGTTATTTTATGACTTTTCAAATTTAACCCCTAGGATTTAGTGTATATAGCAGGTAAACATGAAAAAATGCCAACGCATTGCGCTAAAATGATAATTGCGAAGTTAGACAAATTAAAATCAACACAAAAAAGTGCTTCTGTACAATTAATTGAATTGCTTTTTGGCGATGCATCTGCATAACAAATATAAATAGTGAATGATTTTTTATTAATAAATTTTGCGACATTGCCGTGGACGCACAAGCAGACATTGGCGACGACTGCAGTCTTATTTGTTTAGCCTAACTCATGACAAAAAACCATTGTAACTGAGGTTAATTTTAAAGTCTCAAACGCAGAAATCAATGCACCTGAGAACAAACAGTAATTTTAACAAGGGTATGAGTGAACATGAAAAACAACTCCGTCTTTTAACTAATTCCTCACCCATACCATATCGCCTCTATAAACTCATCTCGAAATCAACACATTCATCCCAGTAAGCTCCATGCCATTTTTTAACAATTTTAACAAAAACACTATCGTTGATGATATGATCTAAACCCCGGACACGGGATCCTTGAATTGGCCATTCCTTGTGTCATAGCCATTTCCGATAATTGTTAAACTTTTATTTTATTCAATAGCTTGTTTTGGTGCAAGGTCAACGGCGTGAGTCAAAATGGCGGTAAAAGCATCAACTGCCTGAACACTTGTCGCTGACGTTCTTACAGAATATACAATTAAGATTACAAATTATCAGAAGCCACAAAAAGGTTATAAAATCATAAATTTAGAGTCAGCAGGTGGGCAATATCTGAACTACTTACATCAATCGGCCACATATAAGGGATTTTAAGTCACATGAAAGTGTTGTCAATTTTTTTTGTCTAATAATCAATATGTTGCTCTAATTGTCTATATGAATAAATGTGTTATTAATGATAATAAAGAAAAGAGTAAATGAGTTCTGCCGACCTGAGTTCATGTAAGTTAATGATGCTAGAAAGTTCTGCAATCCTGAGTTCATTTTAATTAATGATGTTAACTTCCGGAGCGCATCTGCAGTCAAAAAGAAACAGAAAAGATCATTGCTCTTGTCAGTTTCCTTGTGAAACAGCTGATGATTGTGGTGAAATGCATATAGCTTTGTTGGTTTTTTTTTATGAAGACAGCAAAAGAAATACAACTTATATTTGCAGATGTACAGAGCAGGATAAAAATGCTTATTGATTTATCACTTTATCAGCTCAGTAATCAGTGCATCGGTACAAACATGAGATATTGATTGGGTTTTGTTTCCGTTTGTCATTTTCAAATTTAACTTGTTCAACGTTTTCTTTGACCAGGTAAACTTGGACAAAGTTTCGGTTGTACCTATCAATTTGCATTGCTATACGACGTGTCTCGGTAATTTGTTCATACAACATTCATGTATTTATTTTTGATGTTTCTGTCATGGTTTCGGTTGGATAATGTGTTATGTCTTATCGTTTGTAGTGCAAATAATTATAAAAAAGCCTTTCAATATTATCATTGTCATGAAAATTGTTTGGACGAGTATTGTGAAAATAATTGTACAAAATATGAGATTGCATGTCAGTTACGTATAAGCACGTCACTGTTTTTGATATCCTGTGGTGTATGTCGTTGATGGCATATGTTCGTTGTTTTTCTATGGTTTGCATGTTGTGTCGACTATTATATTATTTTTTTGTGTGTTTGGCGAGCCATTCAACCAGGTTCAACCCACCATTTTTTTTTCTTAAAATGTCCTGTACCAAGTCAGGAATATGGCAGTTGTTATCAAATAGTTCGTTTCTATGTATGTTGGCGTTTGTTTTTGTTGCACTTCAGTGTTCCTGTTGATCATTTGTTTTCATCCTATAGTTGATGTGTTTCCCTCTGTTTTAGTTTGTAACCTGGATTTGTTTTCTCTCAATCGATTTATGACTTTTGAACACCAGAATACTGCTGTTGCCTTTTATTTTTCTTCAAAGTCTTAGTGAAAGGAATGAACTGCAGTGTGATTGAATAATTCCCGTCCAACTTCACCCAAGTTTCCAAAACAAAAGGATGAGATTTTATTCCATTCAAGTCCGTCAATGTTTTTTAATAAACAAAATTCTTTGACGATTGTCACTATAAAAAAATCCATCAAAATCTTTTAATGAGAAAACTTGTAGAAGAAAATTCGATAGTGACAATGGGCATTAAAAGCCACTTTTAGCACTCTTGGCTATATCGTGTCGGCTAGTTTTTATTGACGGAGGAAGCCGGAGTGATCGGTGAGAAAAACACCTACCATCGACAGCAAAACTGGTAATCCTAATCAATTAAGGATGCTGACCTAATTTATACCCTATTTTCCAAACAGTTCTCGTTGAGAAATATGAAAAATTACTACAAAACTACGGTTGCAATTCCTTCAGGTAAAGTTAAGCATTTTTGGTCAT
This sequence comes from Mytilus californianus, assembly GCF_021869535.1. NCBI lineage: Eukaryota > Metazoa > Mollusca > Bivalvia > Mytilida > Mytilidae > Mytilus > Mytilus californianus. The sequence goes on from NW_026262712.1 coordinate 28,223,498, forward strand.
ATAGCTACTAACATTTCTACGTATTTATACATCCCTGTATTTCAAATGTTTACTTCTGAACATTTCCTGACTTAAACTAAAAACACGCTTCTGCGAATCTCATAAAGTTTATTGTTTAAATTCACTTATTCTTGTACAGCTAATTAAGCATGATTAAGAATGAAATAATTAGATATATTCATTAGACATATCAATTGCATTGAATCCGACATTCTAAAGCAAATTTTATCAGAAAAGCCAGTGACAAAAATCTAGGAAGCCAGCTACATAAATCGTATAAGTTAAGAGATAGGCTTAAACAGTATGCCTAAAGTTGTCTCTAGACAGCTTTGCATGAGAAAATGCAAACCTTATTGTAGTTCTATTCGTAATATATAAACTGAAATATTCAAGATAATTTCCAACTTCATAAAGGACCAGGCCATTATATATTAATTCTTTTGAGCATACAGGTCACCTGCAACGACACCTCCCGAATGAAATATATAAAAATGCATGATGTCAATTTAAATGCACATGACACGTATTTCTTGAATAAATTATGTTCCGTACGATTGAGACCAACAGTTTGGTAGTGTATTACTGAAGGTCATAATAATAACTCTCTAAAGTGTTATTATATTTTTTTTGTTCATCACTGCATCTTAAATTTATTCGATCAATGCCGCATGCTTATCATTCCAGAATACCTAATAGATACGAATATCACATTTTATCAGTGCCAAAGTTTTCCTTTCTAGTCTTTTCTGCCTTTTTCACAAGTTTAGATATGTATTTTTGTGATTAATCACAAGCGACTCTTACTAATAAAGTATTATCCAATGGGTTTCCTCTTATAATAATTACATCTACATTTTTCTTCAAGACTTTCAATCGTATTTTCTTTGTACGTTTAGCTTTGATATAAAAAGAGAAGATGTGAAACGAACGTCAGTACGACTACAAGGCGTTTGTTGGATACCGAGTTTGAATTCAGCAATTACTATTTTTGGAATTGCTTCTATTCGAAAAGGGACTACATTGTCATGACAGAGCAGAGTAAAGTTTTAAAATTTTAAATAGTATTGTTATTACGAGCCATATTGAAAAAAGACATATAAAAATCGAAGTTGAATATTGCTTATACATATAATATAAACGTGTAAATTTTGATTTTTCTTTGTTAACTGGATGGGGACATTTTTTACCCATAGTTAGATCAGTAAAAACCGGCATTGATTCTATGATAATATTTCAGCAAACACTGTTTTCTCATTCGACACACATTGGCTAATCTACCAAGCTAAGCTTGGCTTGATGACGTGTTCCAACACAGTGTGATGTAGGATAGCGAAATCTGGCAACGTTTTTGATTTGGTTCTATTCACAAAAGACAAAAAGGTGACATATTAAAGAATTTGAAATTTTAATCAAAATATAATAAAACAATCATAGCTAAAGAATTTGGTAAATTAAATGAATGTAACAAAATGTTGAATAATATATCTTCAAACTAAGAGTTGCTTCTCTTTTTACAACTACAGCACTCGAACCCCACACTTGAAAACTTTTTGAATCTACGCCTGTTTCTTAGAGAAAGCACAGATATTAAACAGTTCACTTACAGAGATAATGATATTATTTTGATTTAATGTATGTAGTTTGGTTTAAAATTCAAGTCTTAAAAAAAAAAAATAAACAATTTCAAGATGAAAAAGTGCAGGGTTATCTAAAACGGAAAAATAACAAAAAGGTGCAAAAATAACTTACTGTCAAACAATTCACTTGAAAGACTAACAGGTAACACAGGATCTAATCAAAAAAAATATAGAACTCAAATTACTACCAACTTCAAAGTAAGTTATTTTTTTTAAAATAATCACGAACCTGGTCAAAAATTTGAATAATTCTCAAACCTTTTCATAATTCAAAACAATGTTTTGGTAAGTAATGTTTATCTTATGGTGATCAAGTCAACCCAGTTTAGTTTCAGTGGAGGAACAGTAAGCAGGTGTGGTTTTCCTAAAGTTTATCAATAAAATGAACGCTTCATTGCAACACATAGTTTTTGTTTCGAATGACCATTCATCATGTTCATGAGAACACATGAAATTGTTGCCCACAATGTGAGATAAGTAAACGTCATACTTTTATTAATTTACTTACATTTGTTAAATCTAAAAGTGTTTTCTTTTTGGACAATTTAAAATTGAACTTCGTTTTTTGGAAAACAAAGCATTGTGTGTGTTCAAATCAATCTGAATGTGTTTTTACCGTTTTAAATATAGTTTTTCTACAACTGTGTTCCAAAATGTTTATCCTTTTGTTTGCATCTGAATTGCATCTACTCGTTCTTCCTGGTCTTCTCTGCATTTGAAAGTCTTTTTCAAAGCCTCTCTCAGTTTTTCACTCATGACAATATAGATAAGAAAGTTTGAAGCACATCCAATGATCATTAAAAGTTTTGTAACTTCAATCAAAAGTTTTAAATGTTCTAATGTAATTTCAAGGTGTACCCAGACAATGTTCATTATATAGTTCAGTGGTTCGCTGTACGGTGACGATCCAAGTATTAAAAAGGATTCGTCTCTATCATCAAAGGTATATAGACATCTCCAAACTATGCCATAGTACACATCTCTCATAAAGTGTTTTAAGTAATTTTCTGATTCATTGCAATATGATTTTGCTACAATATCAAAAAGGAATGGTTTGACGTATTCTTTTAATTTATTTGCATAACGAATGCGTTCATCAAGACGGATGTTAACTAGATACTCAACATAGTTTTGTTTCAATTTACCAAAATGAAACCTTTCCAGTTGCACAGATTTCATAATAAAGAAAGCCATATTCTCAAAGATTCTTGTCACACCATCTTTAAAATGGGATGGCAGTTCATCAAAGTCAGAAATACAGGACTCATCTGAGATATGGAGGTTTGGATAATTATCCAAACATGCTGCAAATCGCTGGGACAGCTCGGTTTTTGTCTTATGTAAGGCAACGTTCTGCGTGTACAGATTGGATCTATAAGTACTGAATAGAGTGGAGCTGACATAAATTCTTGGGAGCTCTGTTAGAAAAAATACTATCATCACGCACACAATCAAGATGCAAGATTTCTTCTCAGCTCTTGAAACCGTGGTATGTCTACGGACACGTTTCCGTCGACATAGTGTAAAAATGATATAACATGTTGATATCAGCATTGTTATAACTGCACAAACCAAAATAATGGCGTTAAAGATTGGGTAGTATGCTAGAATATACTTTTGAACTGCCTCGTTTGGTTCGGAGACTAAACATATATCTTCCTTCTTTCCACTGCTGAAACTTATCACGAATAATCGGGGTATACTAACGACCAGAGTAAACAAAACACACGTACCGCAAAATATGAACGATTTTCTTTCATTCAGTTGAGTTTTGCTCCATATTGGACATACTACAGCTAGAAGTTTCTGTAATCCAAGGGACGCTGTAAACAGTATAGAAACAAGATGGAATGCGTCTGCTAGATATGTTAGACAGTAATGCATCAAGCAGTATGGAAACCTCAGTACAACTAGCCTGTTCAATTCTATCGTTTTTACGTCGATCGATGAGACTTCATTAGGAGTTCCAATCTCTTCATAATGCAAGCTAAAGAAAGGTTCAAATCCATAAGTACACAACGCAGTGAGGCCATCAGCAAGAGCCAATCCTTGCATAAGTACAGTTGAGGGCGTCCGTATATTTTTGTGAAATAAAGCCACAAAGATAATAATGTTCATAACAATGGAAAGGTATGATAGGATTGGCCCTGCCACAATATTCATCCAAAATGGAGTCCGTGCATACAGTATGAACAACATGTTTACAAATGATATGTAATAAACTGATTGTTACTGAATAATATGATTTATATAAATGATAATGATAATTTAGATGGAAAATTCACCCTTGATATTTTGAATGTTTTTGTCATTTTGTAGCTAAAGCATTCATTGTAGAATGATTTGTCTAAATGAAAAGATGTGAACAGATTAAAAATCATTTGCATTATAGATGTACCAATTATCAGATTGTCTGCATATTGATATTGTAAAATATCAGATGCGAGTCACAATATGAAGCTTTTTGTCGAGTGAGCCCAGCGAACAAGATCAAAGATCAAAAAGCCTTCATATTGTGTCGAGCAGCTGATATTTTACTATATCATTATGCAGATAACCTGATAATCGATTTATCGGGCTGTACTTGCGTCTTTTGGAAGTGTTTTCTTTGTTTCACTAGCAAACTGGAAGATGACTTGATAAGTTCGGGTCAAACTTACATGTATCAACGTCGGTTTAAACATTATGACGTCGCTGATATGTCCGGGTCAACGCTATGAAGGCCGGGTAACGTATTTGACATCACAAAGCCGTGATATGCAATTTTATTAAGAGCTGAGCAGGATGATATAGACAGTGGAACGACCGATAAATAATAGTAATGAACTGATATCAATCAATTTAAAAACAATGATATATACAAATCGTCTGTATTGAAAAAAACAAAACTATAACACAAATGCCGAAATCCAAGGTAAATTCCAAAATGAGGTGCTATAAAAACTGACAAAATCAAACGAAACAAGTGAAAAACAACTGCCATATTCCTGTCTTGGTACACGCATTTTCCGAATAAAATGATGGGTTACACCTGGTTTTATAGCTAACAAAACCTCCCACTTGTATGGATCTATGTGCATCTTCAATAATGGCCTCTCTCCAATATTGTACTAGATTATAATGCATGACTAAAATCTCTCCTATTCTCTTGATTTTGTATTGCTCATCATATTTTCTGTTTAGTTTTACTCTATCTAATATAATGTTTGTCAAAAACACAAAAATGAGTGCAAATCATCATTTTAGAGTAATAACTACTATAAGAATTGAACTGACAATTTCGACTTTTTTTTCTATACGTTGGTCGGTCTTTCTGATCATTTTTCCCGCTTACAATTTTCACTATCTTCTATAGTTTTTGCCAAAACCCAAAAAGCGCAAAAAAGCGTAAACATCGTCATTTAGGGGCAATAACTCCTAAACGGAGTCAAATGACAATTTCAGCTGCATTGGCCTATTTGTAGATTTTGTATTGCTGGTTGTTTTTTTTTCCAAAATAATGTCTCTTTCTGTGCATAACAGTGTTCAAGATAAAAAACAAACAAAATGCAACTACATTAGTAAAACTCATCATTTAAAGGCAATCACTCCTGTGAGGAGTCGTTTGACAATTTCAGCCATTCTGCATTTGTAGATCTTGTTTTGCTGATCATTGTTGTTGTTTAAGGTTATTTGTCTATCTATTATTGTTTGAAGATAATTGGGAAAAAGAAAAATTTAGTAAAAATTGTCAGAAGGCAATAACTACTATAACATGTATAAGGAGTTGTCTGACGATTGTGACCTTGTTTGACCTATTTGTAGAGCTTTTGATTTGCTGTTCGTTTTTGCTTTTTAACAATTTCTGTCTAGTTTTCTAGATAACAGATAACAACAAAAACAATTTGTAAAATTCGTCATTGAAGAGCAATGACTTCCATAAGAAGTCATCTGAACGTTTTGATGTATATAAGCATTAGGAAGATCTCAATATTTTAAATAGTTTTGCTCAGTAAGATTTTCTATATACATAGCGGTTTGAAAGATAATAGATACAACTTGTACTTTCTATTACGAATCATCGGACACATTTGCGTTAACTAGATACCCCAATGATAATTATGACAAAGTTTGGTTCCAATTGACCTTGAAGTGTCAATAAAGAATATGTTTTTTTGTAAACGTTTACGGACGACATACGACAACGAGGATGACAAACGCAAAGGGTCAAGTAAGATACAGAGCGGTTGATCGTTCGTCATGTGCTCGTATTGAATGAAAGGGGCGCTGTTCGATCCCGGTCAACTGAATACAAAGACTTTCAAAATCAATATTTGCTGGTTCCATGTGCGTTGCAAAAACATCAATCGTAACCACTCGGCCATTCTCGTTACGCTTACAATGGCGTAGCGAGAATGGCCTAGTGGTTGCAATTGGCAATAAGGTATAAACGTAACACAAAAAAGACGTAAAATTAGACAATTTAGTGTGACCAGGCAAGGATGACAGGTCTTCTAAAAGACTGTTACCTTTTGAGCTATATTAAATATAACTCTGTCAGTTACATTTTATCATAAAAATTAAACAATATATATATTTTAAGGAATGTCGCTTGAAGTTAAATATTAACCCGCTCATTCATCCATTTATTTTATTTGTAGTAGAAAAAATGAACAAAACAAAAAGGATTTTAAAGCATACCATCGGAGGGAGACATACAAAACTTAGAAGGAAACCATTCAAACGATATGTAGTTTGCTGGTGACAATTTGAAGCCACATATAATGTATATATGTAAGTCAAAGGAAGAAGTTATTTTTTTTTTCAATTTAAAAAGTCAATACACACAAGATTTAACCGATTGTAAACCTTCTTTTATTGAGATTGACTTTCCTGAACGAAGTATTTAAAAGACAGAATGTATACATAAGGATTATGACAGCATGAAGAAGTACCATGTTTTTGAAAAATTGAAAGAATTTAACACGGGAAAAGGGTGTTCTTGAATTTTTGTATCAAATTCATACGAATGAATCAACTATAATCTGTTTGACAAGAAATATGGAAATAAAAGGAATTGGCTTTCATTAGTTGTGATTTGTATGCTGTTCATAATTTAAATATCCCGATGAATTTTGAAGTGTAAACAATCCGTAAAGAAGTCAGGTTTTTAATTTGTTTTGCCTTTCATCTGCATAAGATTCACCACTGGTGACCAGTGGTGCTTGAATCAAAACAGTGTATGTATTGATACATAAAAGGTGCATGCATAAGAGCTGTACGAGTACTGAGCATGAACCATGTCTAGGAAACTATAAATGTATGCAACAGTAGTTCAAATATCATCGGCATAAACAAACACTAAGAGAATCGAACGAATTTGAAAAGTAGCAAATGAGGTGTGTGTTGACAGGATAAGTGTTTCCGTATATACAGTCCCTGTAACGTAAAAGTTAACACTTTTTTCATTCGGGAATCGTACGTACAGCGTTCGGGAATCGTTCGTATAGAGTTCGGGCATCGTTCGTACATCATTCGTATAGCGTTCGTACAACGTACAATGGTACATGGTATGGTTTAGCGTTTAGCGTTTCGTTTATCGTATGGTATATGATATTGTTTAACGTTTAGCGTTCTATCTATCGTATGGTATATTATTTTGTTTAGCGTATGATATATGTTAGGGTTTTATTTCAGAAAATAATTTAATATAAAAAATGCGGGATAAAAAAATAATCATTAGATTGGATTGATTGATAGTTGGTTGCGTACTTGTATATCCCAAACAACCAAACGGATGCCCAACTTTTGCAAGGTTTTTTGTACTGCCAGCCGGAAGAAGACCTGTAGTGACCATATTTCTATCCCCTAGACACCCTTTGGGCTAAATTAGATTGGAAAGATTGGATTTGAAACATCTCGATTTTTTAATTAAAGCAAATAATTTATCTTAATTATTATAATTTTTGTTTTATACTAACTGCGTAATTCTTGATGTCTTTTTGTAATTTTGAATCATTGTGTAAATAACATTATAAATTCGATCTTATAAAATGTTAAAAAAAAACTAACCTAAACAATACCCTTAGTTCAATGGAATGTGAACTATCTATTTTACATAAAACTTATTTAGTCGTAAAAAATAGTATTGGTTTTAAACGTTTTATCTTGACAGAGAAAAGTTTAACAATGCAATAAACTTACTTTAAATGTACTATAACTGAATGTAGATTTCGAACTGTATACCATTTCTTACCTATCTCTTCTCTCTCTCTCTCTCTCTATATATATATATATATATATATATCCCCTCCTCCTCCTCCTCCTCCTCCTTCTCCTCCTCCTCCTCCTCCTTCACCAAATATTTCTTTGATCCAAATATTTCCTTGACACAATAAATCATATATAATGTTCTATAAATGAGGCGTTATATGAGATACACCTTTTATATCTACATGTATTAAAAAAGGACAAGACATCCATGGTATTTGTTCCCCTCAATGTCAGAGTCTGATATAAACAGAAGATTGCCAGGGATATAAAAAAAAATTGTGAAGACTTCTATGGAATCAGCGTCGCTTGCAATTGCTGTTGTCAGTGTTAAAACTGTTATTTTGACTTTAAAAAGTGCTTAAGTACATGTATGAGTAAAATACAGAATGATAAAATAACTTCCTTTTTTTATCTTTCTTTATTTTAGAGGTTAGCTATGTCCAGGTTTCACAAATCTTAACGCAAATCATTTAGATCGAATCACCTTAAATAACAAATCAATTGTATTTTAAACGTTGTTGATTTGTTCTTTGTACGAATACATGAAATATTTGTCACTGGACATTATGCAAGCAATCAATGATCAAATATAAATCTACAGTATTTATAAACATACTGCCATTTGTATATATGAAAGAGACTAAATAATATAAATATTGATTATTTTACACATATTTGAAGGATCAAAATAATCAGTTCTACAAATGGCTGTTATTGAAATACTTAACGCATTTGTACAAATATTACATGCCTCTGTAAAATTTCATATCGACGCACCAAACTATTTCCTTTTATCGTGCAAAGCTCATTTTCCGATTCACTTTAAGGTTTTTAACGATCTTCTTACTTGTTCATTACATTCTTAAATTAAAATCCTACACAAATTGCCTAAATTTTAATTCTCAGGCTAGACAGCGTAAAAGATGAATACACGTTTGTTAGTGTACAAACGGTGTTTTGAAGGCCGATATCCATTTGCGCTGAAAAAGAATTTATTTGCGCCACAACTTAATTACGCAAATTTTTCTGGTGCGTCAGCATTCATTTGCGACAATAAAACATGCATTTAATTGCGCAAATGTTATAGACTTATATACTGGGTCCGTAGAAATACCACAAAGGTCCTCTTTAGTGCACTAAGAACAAAATGTCCACTAAGGACCTGATGGAATGATAGAATCGACACAAAGAACATGGCATATAGAAGGAGACTTTCTAAAAATACATTACTCAGACACGCCGTATCCTAAAGAGTATAACTAACTTACACCAGATGCTAAACCCTATATTTGTTTACATGGAATATTAGATGAAAAAGAACAGATAACATTTTCATTGACAATATCAAACCATGATTAAAAAAAAGATTTTTTTTTTAAATGATTGAAACCCCACTAGTAACCTTACTTTGACGATCTTCATTCAAACTTTGACAAGTGAGTAGATTTTACAAATGTCAAAGTTGCCGTTTTGCATATTCCCGTTAATTCCATGTGCTAATATGGCTCAGCAGGTAAAGGTTGGCCGTATCGTGCATTCTTATTATAAAAAAAATACATCATGATCCTTGTATGCAGTTGTCAATATGGAAGGGTATAAGACGGACGACATTTTGAGTCAGGCGTTGGATTTTGCAGAAGTGCAATATTTATAACCCAAAGTACTTACATTTATCAGTTTAATGAAGGTAATCATAAATGTATTTCACATGTTACGGTTTTATCAACAAAAGCCCCCCTTCTTCTCAACATTACACAAACATTCATATTAAGGGATAGGTGTGTTTGGATTAGAAACCCGACGACCGGACACGCTTAACATACAAAAATACAGATTGCATATGTAGGAACCTCCTTTTTGGACAATCTAATAGGGGAGGTCCGCGGGTTCCGGTGGTTGAAACCCCCCTTTTTTAACAATCAATGCTTTTGAATGGGAACATATGGCTGGACCCCCCCCCCTTTTTTATCCTGGGTTGGCACCCTCTTTTAAAAATGACTTAGATGCCATCATTAGTCTTCAACAATCCAAACAGTAATATTTATTTTATGATTAAAACTTCTTGTATGTTTTTCAATGTTAGTTCATTTATATGTTTTGGAGTTTAGTGTGACGTCCATTTTCACTGAACTAGTACACAATTTTATTTAGGGGCCAGCTGAGGACCCATTGGTGGCCTTTGGCTGTTGTCTGCTCTTTGGTCCGGTTGTTGTCTCTTTGACATGTTCCCCATTTTCATTCTCAGTTTTATTAATCCAAATAAAAACTATATGTTTTTAATGTATAATTCAAATAAATTTCGTTTACATGTATATTCTTTAAGACATTGCCTTATGGGATTAAAATTGTAGCTTGAAGCAAAGGCGTATTTTTTCGTTTGTTTGTTACTGCCGTATTTATTTTGTGTTTATGTCTGTTATATTGTTTAGTTCTATGTAATAGTATATTTTCTGCTTTTAATTTCTTTAGCTTGTTTGTTAACTTCACTTTTTTATAGTTCTCTAGTATTTTTTTATAAAAATATTTTAGAATGTATATATTTGTTTACCAGCAAATAGGATACACATGTTCAAAGTATAACAGTTTATTACATTTTTGTCGAGCCTGCGACTTTTGTCGCAAAAGCGAGACATAGCGATCCTACATTCCGTCGTCAGCGTCGTCGTCAGCTAGCGGCATTCACAAATATTCACTCTATGGTTAAAGTTTTTGAAATAATTTAATTACTTTCTTAAACTATCCAGGATTTCTACCAACTTGGACAAAACCCTGTTTATGATCATAAGATAGTATCCAGAAGCAAATTTTGTAAAAAAAAACCTGTTTATCCGTACATGTTTGTATTTTACTTATAAATGGACTTAGTTTTTCTGTCAGTTAACATTACATTCACTCTGTAAATAAAATTTTATGAATTTTATATATTTTAATAACTTTCTTGAAATATCCCGGATTTCTACCAAACTTGAACAGAAGCTTGTTTATGATCATAAGATAGTATCCAGAATTAAATATTGTAGAAAAAAATCCTATTTATCCATATTTTACTTATAAATGGACTTATTTCTGCCAGTTAACATTACATTCACTCTGTGGTTAAAGTTTTAAAATTTTTAATAAGTTAAACTTTCTTAAACTATCCTGGATTTGTACCAAACTTGGACAGAAGCTAGTTTTCGCATTTGAATCGTTTCATATTTCATGTCGGGGCCTTTTATTAAACGGTCGACTCTAGTCGACTATACGGTATGGGTTTTTCTCATTATTGAAGGCTATATTGGTGCCTATAATTGCTTACATCTGGGAACAGTTTATCTAACATATATATCCAAATATATATGTACCTGCTGACATCAACTTCATTTAAACTTTTGTGGAAAGTTGTCTCATTGACAGCCATACCACATCTCCTTGTCTTTATAAAATGTATTTTTATTTTAAATATTTCGGTTCCAATTTGTTTTATTGTTCAAATTAATTGTTATTTCTATATTATTTTTGAGCATATATATGTGTGTGTCGCGTCATTTTCCTTGCCTTATAAAATTTAATAAACATTTAAAAGTCAGGCTTTCTATAACACTTCTGTATTCGAGTTTTGAAGAACCCCACGGACGCCACAATTTTCACTCTAAATTAATGTCTTATGATTGGATGTTAACTCTTGTGTTGTAAATAAGGAAATGAAATATCAGAAGCAATTTTCCCCCAAATTATAACTCAAAGTTGGCTTCTTTAAAAAAAGGGAGTTTATTTAACCCATTTCCCTTAATACAAAATAAAAACAAAGGCACCGTAAACACTAAATATGTATCAATTATTCTTTCATCAAGTTGAAAATATACCACGCTAAACCATTGCGTTTATTCAGCAGTTATTTTTCAAACAGAAATCGACATAGTTGAAATGCAGACCGCGAAGAGGACCCAAAAATTAACTGTTACCCAGAAAGAAATATCAAAGTTACCGCTTTCTCAACATGGAAGCGGGTAACAGGAGACTTTATTTGTACATGTACACATAAAGCAAAAAATTATTTGTGTACCTATTACAAAAGTTAGCTGATTGCAGGATAAAATTGTATATTGGATAAGGTTGATTGTACATTATGATTGGGTATTTGCAATAAGCCGTGGGTCACGTTCCGAGTGGCACGCAATGATTAAAAAGTCATGTAACTTCAAAATAATAACATCTATTGACACCAAACTTTATATTTATGAGTTATATACTTATATCTTCTTATATCCATGTTCTTTGTGGTCTTAAAACATCGTTTTAGTGTCCTTAGTGCAAAAGCTTTTACTTTGATATTTAATTAGTTACTGGATTCCCTCCTCCTATCTACGGGCTAGTTTCTGAGTGCTTAATTCATGTATGTGATCTTATACACCATTCAAATTGATTGTGCACGAGTCATCTGTAAATAGCCTTGCAAAGCACGATTTAACAACGCGCATTATATTTCCATTTAATTTCTCCATTTTTTTCTATAAAAGCCTGGCGGAATTTATAATCTTCACAACCACGACAGGTTTGAGGCTCTCTATCAGACCCTATCTTTTTTTTTTTTAATTCAGACATCCTTTCAAGTGAGTATTCTAATGTTACATGTAAATTGGTTAATCTGTTAGAGGTAAATATGCCACAATTAAGTTCCATTTATTGGTGTAATTCATACTATTAAAAAGAAGAGATGGGCGCGATTCGAACCTTTACAATATGGTAGTTGGCGCAAAATACATCTAACCGTTCTGACAAACCGGTAATTTCTTCGCCCGGGGATATGAATTTGACATTTAATTTTCCTTCAGTAACTTTACAACATCCAACCGTGTCATTTCCGTATATTTTAGATAGTACGTGTGATATATACACCAGAAATACCCATTCAAGTGAATTTTATCTTTTAGGAGGACTCCAAACCGGGTAACATTAAATATAAATAAAAATAAAATTACAATTAAAAACAAAATTACAATAATTTGTTCAAATGTTGCTTTATTAAATGCACCTAGGTACGTATTTGTAAACTTATGTTATTACTTTATTGCATGCATCTTATTTTTTTTTTTTTTTTTTTTTTTGCGTCAATTAATTAATTATACTTAAAACAAATGAAACACTTTTAAGCTGTTTAAATCATGCAGTGAATTTTGTAAATATGGTTTTGAAAAACCGGTTATTTCTGTTTAATACTTTTCTGTCCCTTGTCTTAATAATTATGACACGTACCACTAGTTATACAACTAGTCAACCATAAATAATCCCAAACAACACATTTTTGATTGGTTTTCCATAATTGCTTATCAATGTCGTATTGTTAACGACAATATTTTATCAATAAGGGTTTATCCTTTAGTACTATAAAATTGCTTCAGTCATTTAATATATTTTATTTTTGTTGTTCATGTATAATATTTTTAGATTGATTATATAATTGCATCATTTTTTAAGCATTATTTATATAATTATTTAATATTCATTCAACGTGCATACCGATTTGATTACCCAAAAACTGTTTAAACACATGACGGCATAATAATATTATACATGAGCATTTTGGAAAAATTCGGCGGATATTTAATCAACGGCTCCCAGGAAAGTTTTCTTGTATGGTAAAAGAAGGGGGAAAATAGACCCCTAAGGAGTACAACTTTAAAATTGGTAACCTTTAAATTGTTTAACTTTTCATATTCAGGCTTTCTCCTCGTAACGATTTAGAAATTGGTATGTTGTGTATACACCTTTCTATTGGTAATCACTATATATATATGTTGCTCACTAGTTGTCCTTATGTGCTTTTTGTTGTTTGATTGCTGTCTTATTGTCGTTAAACCCATCGTGGTCTCCTACAGTGGAAGTTCCGTTTACTGTACGTTTAAATCGGTTTAAAACAAATCATATTTGAAATTGTTTTGCTCAGAGGAAGAGTAATAGAAGAGGTTTGTATATACATTCTTAGTGCAAAGTAAACACTAAAAAACATTCACTTTTCAATTTTTAACTCCCCAAAATTTTAAACTATTAATTTTAAAGACGTGTCTCATCTAAACGAAGTCTGAATGGTCTCGAAGTTACAAGTTTATTGTTTCCCTGTTTGGCACATACCTAAATATAAACCTCATCACATTTGATCCCAAAATTGTCACTAAAATAATTTGTCGTAGTAAATTCCATTCAGCACAAAACAAATCCAAACCAGATTTGAATTATATGGATATTCAATTTTTTTTTTAAGAAATATGAAGAAAAATAATAATTATCTTGTTTGACTTTGAAACAATGAGTTAATATTTTAAATTACATTGTGTACAAGACATCATAAAATCTTCCTAGGAATGAGAAACTCTTTCTTCATAGAAATGTTTAAAATAGTTTACACTGGACATTAAACAACCAAAAATTAATCAACTTAAATATATCAGAGGTATTATTGTTATGCATGTACATGTATATAAATGCCAGGTACCATATGAAGATATTGAATAATCAACAAAATATAGTGCTGTCAAGAAATATTAGCATTAGGATATCAAAATATTTCACGGTTTTTTATTCAAAATGATTGGCAAACAATTCGCTTTCCGAAGCATTTTTCAGTTTCCTTGCTATCGCTCCGTGTCGATTAATTATTTTTAGCATAAAGTTAATAAATCGATCTATGTAACACACTATATAATAACAACAAGTCTAAATTAAAAACAACGTTCAAACCTATGATTGCGTTGGATAAAAACCGCAATTTTCATACGTGTGCATGTAAAACAAATTTTTTTGTAGAGGGGTCTAAATACAGCATTTTCCAAAAGACCAAAAAAGTGAAAAAGTATATTTTAACAAAACGCATTTGACTAACAGGTCGAACAACGGATGTTCCAAAACCCTGCTGACTGTCATTGGCGATTGCCAAAAAAATTGATCACCAGATGTAAAATGGATCTTAATATTAATTTAATACCAAACAGAATCAATAAACTTGCGGATAAAATGGTATACCACAAACATGATTTGGTATTAAATTAATATTAAGATCAATTTTACATCTGGTGATCAATTTATTTGGCAATCGCCAATGGCAGTCAGAAGGGTTTAAGAACATCCGTTCTTCGACCTGTTAGTCAAATGCGTTTTGTTAAAATATACGTTTTCACTTTTTTTAGTCTTTTGGAAAATAATATAGCCAACATATTTTCACAAAATCTTTAAAATGTGTTGACTTGGAGCATTTATATATTTTCAAAACCGGAGACAAATCACTGATTCCAAATTATAGACCAATCTCATTATTATCAGCAGTGGGCAAAGTATTTGAAAGAATTGTATTTACAAATGTATTTAATCTCTTAATAAGTTATATTTTAAATAGAAAAAAGCGTTTTTGTTTCAAGTTCATATTCGCCTTTTGAGAATACTAATGCAGGAGTTCTGCAAGGCTCTGTATTAGGTCCCCTACTATTCCTGATTCATGTAAATGACATAGCTGGTAATTTGATAAGTCTGACTTGATTGTGTGCTGATGAAACATTGCTTTCGTATTCAAGTTAAAGTCCTTACACAATAGAGGATGCCTTGAAAAGCGATTTAGAACAAATCTCAACATGATCTTAAGATTGGCTTATTGATTTTAATTCTAACAAGACAAATGCTATGCTATTCTCCTGTAATTCTTCCCCAGATAATATTAAGATAGAATTTCAAATTCAAGTAGTAGAATTTGTCTCCTGTCATAAACACTTAGGGATTACTTTTGATTACAATGGTAAATTCCATACACATATAGAAAACATTTCTTGAAAAAATGAAATATGAATTGACTAGAAATTATCTTACTTGTATAAACTTAACACTTATAAGACCAATTATGGAATATGCATGTGAGTTATGCGATGGTTGTACTCAACAAGATTCCGACAATGTAGAACATGTTTAGTTAGAAGCAGGAATATTAGTAACTGGGTTGCCTGTGTTTGCTAGTCGGGAAGTTATATATTTTCAGTGAAATAGGCTGGCATTTGTTAGTGGACAGAAGAAAGTCCAGAAAGCTCAATATGTTCTATTCTTCACATAATGGGACTGCCTCTACGATTTAATGCCACTTTTTGGTCAAATATCTAATTATAATTTGCGAAACAGTAATAATTATGTGATCCCCAGTTATAGATAGATATAACAAGAAAATCCCCTCTTTCCATTTACTACTATTGAATGGAATAACCTTAACCCCGACATACGTACGTCCAGAAATATGAATATATTTAAACGAAAGATGAAGTGTAAATTGATACAGACACCTAAGGTGGCGTAGCTTTGCTTTTTTAGTGTACGCCCGAACTTCGAAGAGGCGACTAGTGGCCGCAACATACCCCAGCGTGACCATGACAGAGCTAGTGTACACGGGTTCCAGAGATCGAAGCCCCCAGGAAGCTCACGCGTTATCAAGAAAGATATACCGGTATCATCTTTAAAAAAATCATCAATAGCAACATACTTTGGAGACGTATATGTTTATTTCCTATCTTTACTGTATGCATTGTGTTGATTAAGAATCGAATGGTCAATGGTTTTAGCAAAAAAAAATTCTTACCAGTTAATGTAAAATATTTTTTCCTAGGCCAAGGTTTAGATATTTAATTTTTTAAACGGGAATCTCAAAAATTACAGATAAAAAGGACAATTTTTCGTTCACTATTTTTAATTTTCCTTTTTTGGACTGTGATGTTCCTTTGGCACCATCTAACGGTGTAAATACATCCCAACTCGTTTTGATATGCCCGTGTATGCAGTGACTATAAAGTCAAGAATTTTTGTTAACACAAAGTACTTTAAACCTTCATTAAATTCTTCCATAGATACAAAGATTGGGTCGGAAATTTGGCTGTAGAAAAATTATTACAAACGCAAATCATCCTTATTTTACGGTGGTGTTGAATTGTCTACCGAGCCCGTTAATTTTGAAATGATCTGGGTAAATAAATATTTCTGTTATACAGATATGTACATTTGCGATCCTTAAATCAGTCGATGCTATATTTTGGCATTGCACAAGGTTATGTTTTTCTCTGAATGTTAATGACGTCTTTACATTAAATGCATTTGATGTTGTGTATGTACTGATTGATGATTGAGTGATTGTTTGTTGCTAAACGTCAAGTGGCAAACATTTCATGCATGTTCAGAACGAGAACAAATTAATACTTAATACAAAATGTAAGTCCTGTAATAGAGGCCATCCAGATCAACATGATCAAGGTCGGGAAATTTAGACTGCCACTGAAAATATAGGGTAAATTCGACAGGGACAGAAATTTTGCCTTGCAGCAGGCCACCTACGGACCACTCATCTCAATGTACCAATTGATATTTTAGACTTAGTTTTTATCGCCTGAGTGTTATTGGCTTTTATATAGCTTTCAATAACTGGAAGTACTCTCAGACCTCTGAGACACATACATTAGGCCGTAAGTTTTCATGTTTGAAAAATTTTACTTTTGTCATTTCGGAGCCTTTTATTATCTTACTATGCGGTATGGATTTTGCTCATTGTTAAAGACCTTTAATTTGTAATTTCTACGTTATTTAGTCTCTGGTTGAGTTCAATCATTAGCAATTATCCCATCATAGATAATAAATCAGGTGTAATATAAAAAAGAAAACTACATATCGTATCTCGGATACATATCTATTATATATATAATAAAGAAAACTTTAGAAAGATTGAGTACAACAAAAGCTTTGCCTTATTACATCCTTGATGCTGTCTCCTTCAGACTGTCAAACACTGTCACCCTAATTGTTAACGTGGTATTATATGTTATAAATTGCTGTAAACAATAGTAAACCGAGTATTTATTCACAGTAGATTCAGACTTTGAAAGAAAATGAACAAATATATAATACCAGTATGATACCATCTGATTTGAAAATAAATGTAGTTCCCTTTATCTTCAATTACATGTCACCGAAGAAAGAACAACAATGTTTGTTTGGTTTTAACCAATTCCTTTAATTTTTTAGATTGTTTTTCTTCCAAAATGCATGTGCACGTCCGGGCGTTTTGACGTAAATGTAGCTACGCACTCCCTATTTTAGTTGTGGTGATAGAAATCTTAATATCATTGATACACGTTTGAGAAATATGTGCAGTTCTTCAAATGCAGATTTAAACCTTGTTAAAATTAAACCCAATCCCGCATGCAGCTGTGGCCATCCTGTTGAGGATAGTTTTCACTATTTTGTTAGTGCCCTTTTCACAGAGAAGCAAGAGAAATATTTTTTTTTCAAAATTAGAAAGATATGCTATATCAATTTGGCTTCTATTGGCTGGCGACGGTGACCTTTCATTTCAGCAAAACAAAGACATTTTTTTTAGTATTAGTATTATGCAAAAATCCTATATCTGTCTAAAAATTTGAAAAAAATAAGTCGAAATGATACAGATTTCAAAGTATGTTCTACTTATTGACAATATAGCCAAGGAAAAGGTATGGTAAGAGCCAATAAATGACCGTGTTTGCATTTGTCAAAGAAAGATAATTTCTTCAAAAATTTAAGAAATATGTTAGTATTAATGCTGAATGAATAGGATTGTATAACTCGGACATCTTATTACACAACTGGCAGTTGTGATTCTTCATACACAATCTTTTTCATGATTGTGATATTTTTTGTGATATTATTGCCAAATTAGTCTAAATCAACCCATAATGAGAACTTCCCAGTTTACAGGACTCACCCTGACACTATTCTAACCCTGCTTTTCTTTCCGGAACTCTTGCATGGATCTGTGTTTTAAGGGTTCTTTATAAATGTAGGTGAACTATTGTTTATCTTTCCGTCTTTTTCGTCTAATGTTGAATTTGACTTTGATCATGTTTACCCCCTGGTATCTTCCTTTGAAACTCTTCCTCCATAAATTGCCTTTGACCATATTTACCCCCCCCCCCTGGTATTTTCATTTTTAAACTCTTCCTCCTGAAATTGTCTTTGATCATGTTTACCCCTGGTATCTTTCTTTTTAAATTCTTCCTCCGTTAAATGCCTTTGATCATATTTAACCCCCTGGTATTTTCTTTTTTAAACTCTTCCTCCTGAAATGGTATTTGATCATGTTTACCCCCTACTAGCTTCCTTTTTAAACTCGTCCTCCTGAAATTGTCTTTGATCATGATTACCTCCTGGTATTTTCCTCTTTGGACTTGTCCTCAAACTAATAGTAACCACATTAAATTACATTTAATCGTCTACAGAGTCATTTCTGTTTGTTCATGATGTACTCTTTTGTCGTTTGCAAGAAAAAAAATGGAATCATTTGTTTCATAAATATCTTTTCACTTCCGTTTCAAAACTAAATCATTTTTTAGAACACCTTAGGGAAATAGGTGGCTGATCGTTAACACTAAATTGTATTAATGTTAATATGTTATACCTTCGCGAACTATAGAACCCTCTGTTTGTATTTGAAAAGTTTTGTTTTACAAATGTTAATCGCTTTTAACAAACATGTTTTAATGTTTGCTAGGAAGTGAGGTTTATCTAGATAATATAACTAGCATAATGAATGTTAACTTACAAATAAACAGCACTGACAACGTGTTAAAACGTGTTCAATAACATTAGTATATACAGTCACATTTGTATAAAAAAAAATCACCCATGTGACTAGAGAAAAGTGACCTTACAAGAAAGCTGACCTTTAAATTTAGGTTGAAAGTGCACAGTTATTACTACATCGGGACAAAAGGTTAATAAAGGTAAACTTCATTTCGGTATTAACTTTAAATTACAAATAATACCAGAACAAAGACATGAAAATCTAGATAAAAACGAATGTAGTTTAAGTTTAAATTTAAGCTAAAACACGTGTATGCACATTTATTAACATTTTTCAAACTGTTACTTTATATGAAATAATATTTTAGTGCACGATAGAATCATAGCATACGATAATTTATCGGAGAAACAGACATACATTATTATTATATTTAATATTAAGTTCACTTAAAAAATTGTTCCTTGACAGAATAAATTCATAATTATAAATTATAACCTGAATATTTTTAATATAATTGGTGAGTTTTATTGATGATTGGATGGCAGTCTACGAGAGAAATACCATCCACTATCTCCCTATGTAATGCTTACAGCATTCAAATTAATTGTGCATTGTAAAGTAAAAATACAGTTTAAGCCGTTGGTTTTCCCGTTTGAATGGTTTTACACTAGTAATTTTTTGGGGCCCTTTATAGCTTACTTTTCGGTGTGAGCCAAGGCTCCGTGTTGAAGACCGTACTGTGACCTATAATGGTTTACTTTTATAAATTTTGACTTGGATGGAGAGTTGTCTCATTGGCACTCATACCACATTTTCTTATATCTAAAAATCATTTTAAATAGCATCGTTTGCATAACATGTATTCCTGCACTAATATGATTCAGATCAGCCCGAGAAAAGAAATAACACAGAAGAGTTACATTTGAACTCACACAATTTTAGCTGATCTATAATGGTTGTTCTTATTTTGAACCTCATAGATATAAAAACAAATCTCAAACAATACCAGAATTGAACTACAACGATTTTATTTCTGTTCATTGTTTATAAGTAAACTTGAAAATTATAATAGGTGTAGGTGCATAAAGGCCTGTTTTCAGTCCAAGAAAATATCGTTTTTGGGAACTATTTCAAATTTGCACATAGAGTTTAGAAATGTATGAAATAAAGAAAAAAATAGATGAACTACATAAGATTTTTATTTTTATGACGTCACAATTACGCCATTAAAATATACCAATTGCATAAAAACAAAGAAAACTGTTAGATTTATGCAGTTTTCCGTCCTTATTACTTTTGAGGAAACATTTGCGCAAGCAAGAAACAACAACAACATTTAAGAGAAGCTTTATTAAAACTATTGACATATTCTAACATTATATAAAATTGATTCTAAGTTACGCATGTACTTTTCCAATCTAATATATACCTAAAAGTTGATTTAAAACAAGTAAAATTAAGAATTGTACAAAATATACACATTCTGTAATAGTTTGTTGCATTGGTAACTAGTTAAATGTGAAATTTGTTTTTATTTTATGAACACCTTGTACCTTAGTGACATAACGACAACGTTAAGAATATGTATGGTACCTTTTCAATTTGCACTAATATTTGGGCCAAATAAGGGCCTTATTGCCGCTACTCCTTTTTGCATTTTTGTTTCCTCATTAATTTTAAATTGATTTCATTTAACATCTAGTAATAAGCGTGCCTGTTGCTTGTTGAGATAGATAAACTTCTCATGGCCGTCGTATTTTAAAAATCAGTAATATATAACCAACAGTTAGCTTATAGTACATTGAATATGAGGTATAGACGATGTCATTGTCAATTTTCAACAAGGATATTTTTTAAAGCCTTACTGTGCAAATATGGCTAAAAAGGAAAATAGTAATCGATATTAATTAATTCAGTTTGTCATATATATATATGAAAACCAGACGCGCGTTTGGTCTACGACGGACTCATCAGTGACGCTCGAAACAAAAAGTTAAAAAGGACAATGCAACGGATGATACGATAAAAGAGTTTTCTCTTTGGGGCGCCTCACCAATGCAGCGGATTTATTACTCCGTCTTTGAATGAACTTGCCTCGTATTATAGTTTTAAAATCAATTGTTGAATAAATAAAAGGAAAATAAAATGAGTTAAATTCGGGAGCAACAGAGATCATTCACGGTTTTTGGTGTGATTCGTCATCCAGGGTTTTGTCAAAGTATGCCTTGTCTTTTTTCAAAACGTTCAACGGAAAGTACCAAGACCTAATAGATAAATAGTCAGTGTCTACTTCACAAATATTACCAGATGGTCTTGAGTCATAGATTCTATGTGCTGAAATTGTGTATCTGTTTGTTTATTGTACAGTTTTCTCTTCGTGCTATTATGGTTATTTATACCATCTGGCTTTTGGCGTGACTCGGTATGTATGCATCCTACTGTCGGATTTTTGCTTTTTGGCGTTTCTGGTGCAGGTTGGTCCTGATGTGCGATTAGGACGCAAGAGGTTTTTCTATTTTGTTTACTCTTGTTTTCCATTACTTTATTTGTACTTTATCAAGAAAGTGTATACTATATACGGTATTTACTATCAACTACAAAAACGATTATATCGTCCTCTTTGTCAATTTACTATGAACTGCGAAAACTTTTTTGTTAGCGTCTTTGTCAAATTTGATATCAAATACAACAACCCTGTTTGTTGGCGTCTTTGTTAGATTTATTTGTATGTTTGTTTGAAATGTTTAGTCAGTTGTGTTGCATGTCTGTGATTTATGTTTGTTTCATTTTTTTAGTCAGTGTGTTGCATGTCTGTGATGTTTATTTACACAATCTTGGCTGCAGGATCCAAATATTGTTACATTAACATATTATGTCTGTTTGGGTTGCTCAACTAATTTTGTCAATAAAACAAAACTATAAACAAATGGCATACAAGTAGGACGTGTTGCTGGTCTATAAAACCAGATTTAACCCACATTTTCATTTTTGAAAAATGACTGTTCTGAAATAGGAATATGACAGTTGTTTTTAACTCGTTGGTTGATAGCGTTTGATGTTGTCATTTTATATAAAATTATAATGTACTGATAACACGACAAAACGAACCACAAAAACGATTATTGAAGCTAAGCGGAAAGTTATTCGAAAATATCCATGTTTTATTTCTTTTTTAAGCAAATTAACAACCAAGTTTCATAGGACTTTTTACATACAATTTTCAATTTTCCATCACCACGGTTTTGTTCAGAAATATTTATCATGGACGATCTAAGTAAAAAAATAAGCTATGATTCAATTTGATATGTATGTACTTGAGTCTCTGACATTCAAACTTTCAGCTATATACATAATTCGTCATTGTTTGACATTAATAACTGTCTATATAGCTTCTGCTAGAAAAGAGCTCTAGACGCATAAAATTGATAAACTGTTATTTCTTATTTGCTTCTTTATAACATAGCATATGTATACAGTAGCCAGTACTTCTGTACTTGCATTAAAATGTGGAAAGGTTGTCTTTTTTACAGTTTAAGTATTTGGAAATTACTTTAAATTCAGAAATATATCTCCCTCATGCAGAACTCTGATTCAGAGCACGGCTTCGGTCATACTTTTTGTCCTTTTTTTGGCTTTTGAGCTCCTCATATTTTGATTAAGTTTTGGTTTTCCAATATTTTGGCGTCGAGCATCACTGAAGAGACCATAATTGTCGAAATGAGCGTTTTGTGCAGTAAATTTAGTACCGTCAATTTTAACTATGTACATGTACTTGTTTTTAGCAGGTTTTCATACTTAAATTATACTATAAAATTATAATAACCGACAACGGCTTTTGACTGTCCGAAAAGTGTAATCGATGTTTGTTTATCCTCTTGTTTGCAAAATTGACGCTCCAAGAATGTTCACAATGGGAACATCTACATACAAAATGTGTGAGAAAATTCTGAAAAATCCTTAATTTCAGATTCTTATCTCTGCAAATCACACATCCGGATATGTATTTTGTATTATACTTAATAGTTTAATATTACTTCTTTGTCAAATGTCTTACGTAACTATTTTGGAATCTTTTGACTTTAAGACTCACAAGCGAACATCTTTTGTGACATTAGAACAAATCAATAATTATTCGTTTAATCATGTTGAGAATGGCTATTAAGTGCTTTACATTTTTATGTTATCCTCTCATGTACCATTATTTTTTGGTAAATGGCACATTGTCTCTGCCGGTATCTGCCGTTGTAAAAGTACAATAACATTGTTGTACCATTTCTTATAAAAATTGTTAACACGTTAAAAGTACAAAATACCAATTATAGTTAAAGTATCCGGGAGGTAAATGGAATACAATGCTGAAGATTTGTTTTGAAAATCACAGACGGAAATTATGTAAAATCGCCGTTCAAATAGAACATACCCACTGATCTATTCCATCAGTATAAACCAATTCCGTCTGAATAATAAGTTTAATGGTATAAGATAGGATAACAGAAGACACTTAATGGCCATTCTAAACAGAACTGAACGGAAAATTATTAATATGTGGTAATGTCACAAAAGGGTAACTTATTCAAAAGATGTTCGCTTGTGAGTTTCAAAGTCAAAACATACATATCCGGATGAGTGATTTGCAGAGAAAAGATTCCAAAATCAAGGATGTTTCTTAATTTTGTCACATATTATGTATGTGTGTGAAAAATCTTGGAGCCTCAATTTTGCAAACAAGATGTAAAAAAACATCGTTAACACTTTTCGGACAGTATTTTCGCAAGAGCCGTTGCCGATTATTATAATTGTACAGTATCATTCAAATATGAAAACCTCCAAAAAGACAAGTACATACTGATAAAATTGATGGAACTAAATTTACTGCACCTAGTGCTCGTTTCGACAATTATTGTCTCTTTAGTGATGCTCGATGCCAAAATATTTCAAAATCCAAAACTTAATCAAATTATGAGAAGCTTAAAAACCAAAAAAGGACAAAAAGTATGACCAAAGCCGTGGTCTGAATCAGAGCTTTGCATGAGGGAGATATAATTCGTTATGTATTGTCTACTGACTGAAAATGCCAATATAAGATCAAGTGAAGTGGCTTCAAGCTAGTGGATTATTGTAGGTTTATTGGCGACTCCAATTCTTGATGAATCCTTTCATTAAATTATGTATGAACCTTCTTTGAAGACAAAGCTTTTAATTATTATTACTCTCTACAAAAATTGTAATCAAGCAATGTTCCTTAGGCTTAGCTTTTCAATGCTATAAAATTTTATCAACACCAACAAATATGTTATAACAAATACGCACCTACACTTGAAAATATTTCTTTTTTAAGAACTGCATAATTATATCATATTAGATAAAATCAAACATTCATGTAGAGTAATTTTATTAGGTTAGAAAACACAATCTGTAGGGTGACAATCATTATATGGCGAGGAGACAATTATAAAGTACTGACAGTCATGTGTATAGCAAAATGCAATCTAAATTTATTAAAAATGTTAACAAAAATTTCAAAGGACTATAAAGAATGTGCCGTAAAATAGTATACTGTAAATTTGGAATATTTTAAATATTTCTATTATTGCGAAAATTGCGACCAGATAAGTGTCGCAAAACAAATTATCTAGCATTTTTAATTTGTGTAGTATTATTTATATGCAGCCTGTCCTTAAATAACAATAAATAATATTGCATTCTTGTCCATTGTACAACAATCGAAATAATAAACGCACGCAATAATTTATGTGTTTACAGGACGATAATTAGCCTTATTGAAAGAGATGAATATATGTTTGATTTAAGTTGTTAAGAATTACCTGTAATTCTGATATGCATCAGCTGTTTACTGTGATTCACTTTGAGGAAGTATTTTATTTCATAAACAATATAATTCAATCTGAAGAAGTCTTAAGATCAATCAATGTAACGTAGAATTGTGCATTGGAAAAAGCACAATGTTTGCTGTATATGGATTGATTCCAGGAAAACAAAATATGTAGTTGCATCGCTTATCTTGACTGAAATTAAGTAAACGAGCAAGCTATGATATATACGAGTCAATCACCAACAACATACAGTTTAATAAGTCATTTTCGGGAACATTACATGTTTACCTTTCTATTGGTATCATGTATACTTGCATGTTCGTCTTACATCTGGCTAAAGATAACCAGATAAATCGTATTAATACACATTTAAGATCATGTACGAATTATTAACAATTTAGAAAAGGAGAAGGTGGCCCTTGCAATAGACAAAGAACCATAATTTCTTCCAAAATTCCTGAAATATGTTATGATATAGGATAACACAACTGGCGGTTGTTATTTGTTCATACACAATTTTTTTTCACGAATTTGGTATTTTTGTGATGTGATGTGATTTAATTTTTTTCACTTGATTAGACTTTTATCAACATAAACATAATACATGTATAATAAAAAATCCGCACTTTTCAGAACTCACTCTGACAATATTATCACCTTGCCTATCTGGATCATTGATCCGTGTTTTATTTGTAAATTTAGTTGAACTTTTGTTTATCTTTCCGTATTTTCGTCTCAAAACATTGTCTTTGACCACGTTTACCCCCTGGTATTTTCCTTTTTGAACTCCTCCTCATGACATTGTCTTTGAACATGTTAACCCCCTGGCATATTCCTTTTTAAACTCTCCCTCAAACAAACAGTAATAACATTTTATGACATTAAATCGTCTGATACGGTGTTTTTGGTCCGGGATTTGCTTTTTGTCCGCTTTTGCTTTTTGTCCGATAATTTAGCTTTTTGTTCGACACTTTTGCTTTTTGTCCGTTGCTTTTGCCTTTTGTCCGTTGCTTTTGGTCCGTTTTGCTTTTTGTCCGATAATTTTGCTTTTGGTCCGACACTTTTGCTTTCTGTCCGTTGCTTTCGGTCCGTTTTCCTTTTTGTCCGATTATTTTGCTTTTAGTCCGACACTTTTGCTTTTTGTCCAGTGCTTTCGGTCCGTTTTGCCTTTTTTCCAACACTTTTGATTTTTGTCCGTTGCTTTCTGTCCGACACTTTTGCTTTTTGTCCGTTGTTTTTGTCCGATTTGCTATTTTTCCGATGATTCTTCTTTATATCCATTTTAAAATGTGCATATTTTGTAGGTTCCATTTGAACTCCGAAACTCAAAGACATATTTGAAATAAATACAAACCTTATTCCTCTGTTTAAAGATTAGTACATGGAGTATTTGGTTTTATACTAGTCTGGTCATTTTGTTCTGAATTTACCGCTGGTAAATCAAAGCATGCTTTAATTAACCGTACGCTTCGGTTAAGTTAAAAATAAGTATTCGTAAATATTTAGACGATCGTTATAATGAGCATTATTGATAGATCTCTATATCTGAAAAAAAAAGATCGCCTGAAAAGAAAAGAATGCGAAACGTGGGTATGCAAATACGGCGTCACTATCTTTCGATATGATTTTTGTCTCGCTTGCGAAGAAAGTAGCTGAAAGCTAGACTTAGGGATTGTTTTTCCAGCGACGACAATTGTTAAGTTTTGTGCTTAAAATAGTTTGATATGATGTACTTGTTATAGATCATTGTTATTTAATATAAAGTTGTATTACTATCTGTACATATCAGTTTGACGACTATTTTGAAGCGTTGCCTTTTGGGTCAAGGTCTAGCCACTTTTAAATGATAAGCAATTTGTAATGTTTAGTTTCGGTATTTTCTATAAAAATACATTACTATCAGTACATATCAGTTTGACGACCATTTTGAGGCCCTGCCCCCTAGGTCGGCATAAAACGGTGACTTTGAAATAATTTGGAATTTTCGATGTTAAGTTTTCTGCTTAAGTTACATTACTTTCTGTACATCTCAGTTTGTCGAACATTTTCAGGCCTTACCCACTAGATCATGTTCCAGCGACTGAAATAATAAGTAATTTTGCAGTCCATTAGCTTGTTTTTTTTTTCTGAATTTTATACTATACAAAATTGAGAATGGAAATGGGGAATGTGTCAAAGAGACAAAAAACTGACCAAACAGCAGAAAACAGCCGACGGCCAGCAATGTGTCTTCAACACAGCGAGAAAATCCCGCACCGGAGGAGGGCTTCAGCTATCCCCTAAACAAAATGTGTACTAGTTCAATGAAAATGGCGCAAACATGTGGTGGGGTTAAACATGTTTTGTGAGATCTCAACCCTCCCCATATACCTCTAGCTAATGTAGAATAAACAAACACACATTAATATGCACAATAAAACTCAGTTTAGAAGAAGTCCGAGTCCGATGTCAGAAAAGGTAACTTAAGAAACTAAGCAAAATGGCAATGATACATAAATCAACAAGGGACTACTAGCAGTTACTGACATGCCAGCTCCAGACCTCGATTAAACTGATTAAAAGATTATATATTCATCATATGAAAATCAAGCACAATCCCTCCTGTTAGGGGTTTTGAATCATACCATCATAAAATATATGGGAAGAACATAACCCGTATCATGCTAACAACTGGTTTTAGAATAAATGTGTTTATTTCTGATGCACAGACCCTATGAGTGAATCAATATTAATACCAAAATATGCCAGCTTTAATGAATTGACAACAGTATCATAATAATATCCCTTCTGAAAAAGTCTGTTTAAAGGTTTGGTTAGCTTTTGAGGTGAATGTCAACATTTTTGTGCTTTGTTTAGAAAATTATGATAAAAAATTGGATGTGAAATACCTGAACGTATAAGGTGCATGTTGATTCATATTTACGAATGATGTCCTTGTACCGATGATAAAATTTAATAAATGTTTTGACTAGTTTGTGATATCGAAAACCCTGGTGTAATAATTTTTCAGTTATACAGAGATTTCTTTCGTTAAAATCAAATACGTTGTTACATACACGAGCAAATCGAACAAGCTGAGATATATCAACACTCTAAGATGGTGACAAGGGCACATCACCATCTAGAAATGGACAATTAACAATAGGAAATGACAAATCATCTCTTTTATCATAAATTTTGGTATCAAGCTTCCCGTTAAAGATATAGATATCAATAAAGGCAACAGTATATATACCGCTGTTCGAAACTCATAAATCGATGCAGATAAAAATAAATGCGGGATACAAACTATAACTGAGGGAAAAGCATCAAATATAAGAGGAGAACAACGACACAACAAAAACACAACATTCAAATGTATAACACACAGAAACGAACTATAATATAACAATGGCCATTTTCCTGACTTGGTACAGGACATTTTAAGAAAAACAATGTGGGTTGAACCTAGTTTTGTGGCATGCCAAACCTCCCCCTTTTATGGCAACGTCAAACACAACACCAAAACGACAACATCACATGACAGGACCACACTACAAATAAATGGGAGAACATATAGGACAAAGAAACACACGAATAATAGCTGACAAAAGGTACTAGGCTTAAACTTCAATACGCCAGACGTGCGTCTCGTCCACACGAGACCAACCAGTGACGCTCAGATGAAAAAAGTTTGAAAGCCAAAACAAGTACAAAGCTGAAGAGCATCGAGGACCAAAACTTCCAAAAAGTTGCGCCTAACACGACCAGGGTTTTCTACCTGGGACAAGAACATCCTTATTATTTAGAATAATTTATAATTTTGCATACAGTAAATTTTATAAAATGACTTTATAATAGATATACATGATAAAACAGAAGTGGGGACTAACAAGATCCAGGAAAGGGCAGTGTTCATTGTTAGTATTAGCTTTATTTAAAGTAAGTTCAGCAAGATCTATCTCTGTAGTGTACATACTGAAGTCTTCATTATTGAGTATGTCAGTCAACAGTTTATTTTTAAATCATATTGAGAGAAGATCTATATGATTCAAATTTTGCAAACACTTATGCCTTATGTTTGAATTTTCTATTGTACTTGATTTCGGGGTTTCGTTCGTGTATAGTAATAGGCTGATTGTGGGGTGTAGAAGTCCGATCGGTAGATTTCACCGGACCTTGGTACATTGGTCGATGTTATGTTTTCATGGTTCGTTTTTTTTTTGTCTGATACTTTTTCGGCTATGAGTCACCTACAGTTAGCGTATGCAATGCTTGTTGTTTCTACTCACTATTCGAATATTGAATAGGGTTCATCTAACCTTGACCTCATTTTCATGTTTCATTAGTCAATGCTTATTTTTCATGGGCAATTGTTGAATTGCGTACATGCTAGTCGCGAATGGTTCGTCTGAAATTTACTTATTTTTTATGGTTGATTATTTTTTTAAAA
The DNA here is from genome assembly GCF_021869535.1 of Mytilus californianus. Taxonomy (NCBI): domain Eukaryota; kingdom Metazoa; phylum Mollusca; class Bivalvia; order Mytilida; family Mytilidae; genus Mytilus; species Mytilus californianus. The sequence goes on from NW_026262712.1 coordinate 28,253,207, forward strand.
CGTTTGGAGGTTCGTATCGGATACTAAATACAATGGGTTACAATGTTGATGGTATTGGATGACTGTATGTTATATGCAGGTGTCGGATCGGCAATGTAAACTGACATTGCACTAACTTCTGTCATTCTTCGATCAACTCTCATTAAGGTTGGTTTCTCAGACATAGGCTAGATTTAATTGACATATCCGATAAAAAGTGTCAATCCGACCTTGAGCTCAGTTTCATAGTTCATTGGTCAATTTTAAGATTCGGTGTGAAGTCTGTTTCTCAGATAATAAAACATTTATCTGGAATGACAAATATTAAACGATAATGGGATTTTCTAAATTTGCAACAATGATATCGTTAGTTTGTGAATGCAAATCTTCAATAACAATTTTTGTATCTCCATATTTGCAAAGTTCCTTTGTTGTATTAAGAGCCATAACTAAGGCAAAAAGTCCTTAACTGAAACGAATTTCAAATATCTTCAGTAACTTGAACAACTCAATCAATTCATATATGCCTTGAACAAAAAAGGTGGAAAAATGATATCTCAAATCAATTATTTATTTTCAGTCCTTTAACTCTGGAAAAAACAACGCTTACTCATTCATAATGATCTGCATCTTCTAATGATAAAACCATATCAAGCTAATTGATAGACAGGGATAAATGAGAAAACTAAGGTCATAAACAGAAATTTTCAAATTTCAGATTTTTAAAGTAAATCAGTCAACTCAAAAACTTGACCGATAACTAATAATATCTGAAAAACTAACCATATCTCTAAAACTAAACAATATAAAAATAAGGACAAGGTCACTAAAGCACTACAAGTCAGACATTTGTACCATTTGGAAGATTTTCGTATTTCAGGTTTATGCATGATTTTCTCGTTATTAATAGTCTATGAGGTGTAATTTTTTGCTCCGTGTTGAAGGAAGTATGGTGTCATGTAGTTGCTAGCAAAATCGACATTTGGTCTTTTGTAGAGAGTTGTCTCATTAGCATTCTAAGCAATTATTATTTCAACTATATCAATTGAATCGATTGTTACTGATGAGTCTTTTCGAGAGAAAACGCATGTTTGGAGAATACAGTTATATTTCTGTATGGTATCTTTTATAAATGTTTCATTATCTGGGAAACAGACTTATTATCACCGAATCTTAAAATTGACCAATGAACTATAAAACTGGGGTCAAGGTCAGATTGACACTGCTTGTCGGATATGTCAATTAAATTTAGCCTATGTCTTATAGTTTCTGAAAAACCAACCTAAATAAGAATTGATCGAAGAATGACGAAATAAGGGCAATGTCAGTTTACATTGCCGAACCGATATCTTCATATTACATACAGTCATCCAATACCATCAACATTGTCACCCATTGTATTTAGTATCCGATACGAACCTCCAAACGTATAAAAAAAATAATCAACCATAAAAAAAGAAGTCAATTTCAGATGAACCATTCGCGGCTAGCATGTACGCAATTCAACAATTCCCCATGAACAAAAATAAGCATTGACTAACGAAACATGAAAATAAGGTCAAGGTTAGATGAAACCTATACAATATTCGAGTAGCGAGTAGAAATTACAAACATTGCATACGCTAATTGTAGGTGATCCATTGCCGAAAAAGTATCAGACAAAAAAACAACCATGAAAACATAACATTGACCAATGTACCAAGGTCCGTTTGAACCTACCGGTCGGACATTTACGCCATACAATCAGCCTTTACACTAACAAAGCCCCGAAAATGAAATACAAAATTTGAATCATTCAGATCTTCTCTCAATATGATTTTAAAATAAACTGTTGACTGACATACTAGTATAAAAGTCAGAAAAAAGACAAGCTGTTGGACTGCAACATTACTTATTGATTCAGTCGCTGAAACATGATTTGGTGGGTAAGGCCTGAAAATGGTCGACAAACTGAGATGTACAGACAGTAATGTAGCTTTATAGAAAATATTCTTGTTTATTGTAAGTAGTTTATATCAATCATACTTTAGCAGAAAACTTAACATCGAAAACTACAAATTATTTCAAAGTCACCATTTTATGCCGACCTACAATGTAGGGCGCTGGGCCTCAAAATAGTCGTTAAACTGATATGTACTGATAGTAATGTAACTTTACAGAAAACATTGAAACTAAATATTAAAAATTACTTAAGTGGCTAGACCATGACCCAGGAGTCAACGCTACAAAATCGTCGTCAAACGGATATGTACAGATCACAAGTACATCTAATGTAAGCACAGAACTTAACAATTGCCGTCGCCGGAAAAACAATCCCTAAGTCTAGCTTTCAGCTACTTTTTTTGCAAGCGAGACAAAAACCATATCGAAAGATAGTGACGTCGTATAAAAAGCAAATCCCGGACCAAAAGCACCGTATCAATCGTCTGCAGTCATTTCTTTTTGTTCAGGACGTACTTTCATGTCATTTGTAAAAACTTAGTCAATATTTAAGAATACCTTGGGGAAATTTGTGGCTGATCGTAAACACCATAATGTAAATGTTTGAATATAAATATGCTATAACTTTGAGAACTAGAACTTTGTATTTGTAGTTGAAAAGTATTGTTTTCCAAATGTTAAGCGCTTGTAAGAAATGTGTTTTTTGATGTTTGTTAGGAAGTAAGATTTATTCAGATAATATAATAAGGATAATAAGTCGTTCAATTAAAGGTAAACGGATCTGACAGCATTAAAAATACGAAATAAGCTTTAGATGTAAGATGGCATGGTATATTAACATCATGAATGGAAATTCATTAAAGTATAACGAGTTTCCAGGGTGTTTCTTAGCAGCATGTTTCATGTATGCTGTACCCATATTTTGACTATTTTATTTATAATGTCTGTTTTGTTCACGCATCGTTGTAAATATAACGGAATTTGATAAGACTGTCGTACAAGTGAGAGGTTTAGCGCTATAAAACCAGGTTCAATCCACCATTTTCTACATTTGAAAATGCCTGTACCAAGTCAGGAATATGACAGTTGTTGTCCATTCGTTTAATGTGTTTTGTCATTTGATTTTGCCATGTGATTAGGGACTTTCCGATTGAATTTTTCTCGGAGTTCAGTATTTTTGTGATTTTACTTTTTTCATGGATATGACTATATACATTGCAAAATAATACCACAACAAAGAGTAGAAAAACTAATTAAAACGAAGTAAAAGTTTAAGTGTATGCTGAAACACATTTATGCACTTTTATTTAGATCCTCCAACTTAAATAAAATTGACGAAAACTATTCTAACATAAACAAATCATATCAGACGATAATTAATCGAAGTCACATATTATTCTTATTTCAAAATGTTGATTTCACTAAACAAAATCATTTCTCGACATATATTTTCATAATTGCAAATTATAACTGAATATTTCTAATTTTTTGGAGTGTTGTATTGATGGAATGGCAGTATTTAAGAAAAATAATAGTACCTTATCCAATCCCGCTAATAGCAAGCAATGCGATACATGAAGTATTAAAATTGTGAATTATATTTTAAGAAACATGGCGTAGCAATCCCTTGAAATAACGTCATTCGCACAACACGTATCACTGCACTAAAAAATGTGTGTACACTCGGGATTAAAAGTTAAAAAAAAGTGATCGTTGAACACGCATACTTTTAACTGGTCTTTCATGTTGTTTTTTTTTCATTTGAACCTCATAGATACCTTTGAATGTATGCCTTAATTTCGGATCTGTACGATGAACACTAGTATGGCATTATGTTAAGTTTAAATTACGATGCAGTCGATGATTAACAGATTGTAATGTATTGCAACACCATATTTTAAGCAAAATATTGCCTAAAGTTAACGTTCAATAATTTATTGCTGTTTGTGTCAGCACTATTAGCTGGTTTGTGGCGTTCAGATCTTGTTATTTGTGGAAGCAGCAGTGCGCAGAGAGAAACACCGATCTTTCAAAAATAAAATGATAATCCAAGTCATTTATGATTGGAGTCGAACGGATCAACAAACTAAGTGTCAATAATTTATCATGTAGCACTATTGTAACTATAGCTTCATATAAGTGATGCCATAAGTGACAAAAATATGTTTAGAACACTTTTACAAGCTTTTTTATACAAGACATTATTATTGCATGAATATTAGTGAATAATATTCCTTGTAGAAACTCGTGCATATATATTTCTTACTCGGTACAATATTCAGAACAATTCATGCAATAACCCTTATTTTATGTAATACGAGGTATATGTGATGCATTTATTCAACTAAAAACGCTTTTTTGCTCGTTTTCAAATGCTTCAAATTTCGCTTGAGTCAAGTTAGTCTTCTGGATATATATACATATTTTGAAGGGAAGAAGTGTTTAAAGGAAAGCAATTTTTGTAAGATATTAATGTTTTAGACATTCTAAAGCACCAACAGGTAAAACGCATCACAACAAACTGCGTTCAGGGAGTCATCTATACAAGTCAGTACATGTTAAATGTTATCAAATAAAAAGAACACATGAATCAAGACAGCATTGTACGAGAGTCTTAGATAAAATTTCCAATGCATCCCGTGTCTTCATTAAGATATATCAAATACACCATGAATTTGATTTGTATGTCAATAAGAAAACTATAATGATATTGTTTATCCCGAGTACAATGCTAGTTTGTAGTCGTTTACATGTTTCGGTACTTATACATCCCTCGGATTTCAAATGTTTGGCTTTGAGTGTTCCTGATGAAGGTAAATCCAGAAAAGCGCTTCGGACGCATGAAATTATTAAACGTGTTGTTTCCAATTTTTTACGTCTATGATGTTGATTTTTTTTTTTTATTATTATTATTTGGAGATTCTACTAATATATTACCTATATGATTACAAGTATAAGTATAAATTTTATTAATTGAATACATTCATGAAAAGAATATCATTGAGATGTATTTCTTCCCCCGATGTAAAAGGACAACTAATTAAAACAAGTTATGAGTATTGTGAAAAAACATATTAAGCTTATTTCATTGTTAACATATCGTATAACGTTTAAAGGAAATTAAATACTCATCCAGTCCATCGAAAGTATTTTTGTCATAATGTTTCAGTTCATGATTCGAATATTCAATGTTGTTTGACATTGGAAGCTTTTAAAGAGATTTCGGCATGTACAAAACATGTTCAATGAAAAAAACAGCAATCACCTTCCATATAGAAGTAAACTTGTAACCAGTTTCCTATCACAAATGTCTTCATTGGATATCTGAAAATTTGATATCAAAATGTGCAAATCTACCACTGCAATGAAAGTTTAAAATTGTATGAATATATCTCATCGTCTACTGTTGAATTCATCATTATGTCTATTAATCATATGGATAAATATCAGACTTACACTTTTTCCAGCCCCGGTCGGGGAGTAAGTGAATAATCAGATCTACTCTAACATTGTTAGGTTGATTTTCTAGGCACTTTATAAATATTCTTACGCCTTGTATTTCTTAATCATAAGAAATCCGATGAAAAAGGTTTAATTTACAGTTGTCACTACACATAGGCAGATGTACATATATGTAAATTTACAGAGATTGTATGCTTCTAAAAATAGAAGAGCATCCTGTAAATATACTGAAAAGATGAGTAGATAATCAATCCTGTACACTTGAAAATACTTTGTGTATTGCATTTAAGATGTCCTTGTTTAATTCCTACAAGAGGGTAACACCTCCCGAAATGAAAGCTGATTTTTATCAGCTATAGATAGAGGAGGGGATAAGGCGTCTGCGCAATGCTAGACGGTGTTGTCGTAGAAGTATAAAGTGAAAAGTACAGGTTCAAGACCCGATCGGGGAGGAAGTAAAGAATCAGATCTACTCTAACATTGTTAGGTTGATTTTCTAGGCACTTTATATCTATATTTATATATATAAACAAGCCTAAATTGAAAAAAAACGTTCAAACATATGATTAAGTTGGATTAAAAACTGCAATTTTATACGTGTGCATGGAAAAAAATTTCTTGGTAAAGGGGTCTAAATACAGTACAAACAACATCTTCCAAAAGACCAAAAAAGTGAAAAAGTATATTTTAACAAAACTCATTTGACTAACAGGTCGAACAACGGATGTTCTTAAACCCTGCTGACTGCCATTCGCGATTGCCAAATAAACGGATCACCAGATGTAACAAAATGGATCTTAATAATTAATTTAATACCAAGCAGAAAACAATAAATTTGAGGAAAAGATGGTATACCACAAACAAAAGGTGCAAAATTAGTACACCATATTCGGATTTCGACAATTAATGTCTCATTCGTTATGTTTGGAATCGAAACGGTATTTGGAAGGACATATAATTTACCTCAATTTAGGAAAGACTTGCATTTTGAAGAGTCGAAATAGGATGAACGGATCATATAAACCCGAAGTCAAATATATTACAAGCCCAAACGAAAAAATATAAACAAGTCTAAATTTAAAACAACGTTCAAACCTATGATTGAGTTGGATAGAAACCGCAATTTGTATACGTGTGCATGCAAAACAAATTGCATGGTAGAGGGGTCTAAATACAGCACAAACAACATTTTCCAAAAGACCAAAAAAGTGAAAAAGTATATTTTAACAAAACGCATTTGACTAACAGGTCGAACAACGAATGTTCTTAAACCCTGCTGACTGCCATTCGCGATTGCCAAATAAACGGATCACCAGATGTAACAAAATGGATCTTAATAATTAATTTAATACCAAACAGAAAACAATAAACTTGCCGAAAAGATGGTATACCGCAAACAAAAGGTGCAAAAATTAGTACACCATATTCGGATTTCGACAATTAATGTCTCCTTCGTGATGTTAGGAATCGAAACGGTATTTAGAAGGCCATATAATTTACCTCATTTTAGGATAGACTCTTGAATGTTGAAGAGTCGAAATAGGATGAACGGATCATATAAACCCGAACATATGCCGAAGGCAAATATAATACAAGCCCAAACGAAAAAATATAAACAAGTCTAAATTGAAAACAACGTTCAAACCTATGATTGCATTGGATAAAAAACCGCAATCTGTATACGTGTGCATGCCAAACAAATTTCTTGGTAGAGGGGTCTAAATACAGCACAAACAACATTTTCCGAAAGATCAAAAATGTGAAAAAGTATATTTTAACAAAACGCATTTGACTAACAGGTCGAACAACGGATGTTCTTAAACCCTGTTGACTGCCATTCGCGATTGCCAAATAAACGGGTCACCAGATTTAACAAAATGGATCTTAATAATAATTTAATACCACACAGAAAACAATAAACTTGCGGAAAAGATGGTATACCGCAAATAGAAGATGCAAAAATAAGTACACCATATTCGGATTTCGACAATTAATGTCTCTTCAGTGATGTTAGGAATCAAAACGGTATTTGGAAGGCCATATAATTTACTTCAAATTAGGATAGACTCTTGAATAAATACAAGCCCAAACGTAAAAATTAAAACAAGTCTAAATTGAAAATAACGTTCAAACCTATGATTGGGTTGGATAAAAACCGCCATTTTTATACGTGTGCATGCAAAACAAAATTCTTGGTAGAGGAAACATGTATTTGTAGCCTTGTATCACCATCAATGGTGATCCGATCGATAAAATATGTCGTAGAATTGTCACTGGTTCTGACGTCCTCATAATATAATTATTTCTGTGACTGCATCCTACATTAATTTGTAAGATCCTCTACGATAGATAATTCAGCTGATCTGTAATATTCCATCTTCATGCCTTATATATCATGTACTGCGTTACGACGCTAGATAAAAACTGACGAGGAAAGGTAACACCCGGCCACCGAAAGCTTGATTTTTGTCAAGCCTAGGTGATCGAGTGGTCTAACGCGCCGAGCATAGTGCAAGGCGATTTGGTGTCACGATATCTCAGTAGCATGCGTTCGAATCCCGGCCAGGGAAGAACAAAACTTTACTTCCACAAATTTACAGACATGACAGTTCAATTCCTTAACGAAACAGAAGACATTCCGAAAATCTAATTGACAGATTCAAACTTAGTATCCAGCAAAAGCTCTGTAGTCGCACTGACTTGCAGTGCACATATTATTTTAAAGTATAGAATAAATACAATATAAAGTTTTCAGTAAAGTAGATGAAACTACTATAAGAGGAAAACCATTGGACAGTACGTTACTTGTTAGAGATGTTTGTGATTGATCACAAAAATGCATATCCGTACGTATGTACAGGGGTAGAAGGCAAACCGCACTAGACTGGAAAAATTTGGCAATGATAAAATTTGATATTCGTATAGGTGTTGCGGAATGATAAGTATGCGGTATTGATCAAATAAATTTAAGATTCAGTGCTGAACAAAAAAGACATAACTTAAAGAAAAGTATTATATCATTTCAGAGAGATAATATTATAAACTCGAGTGATACACTTCCAAACTTTTGGTCTCGACCGTACGGAACACAATTTATTCAGGAAACACGTGGCATGTGCATCTAAATTGACATCATGCATTTTTAAATGTTCATTCCATTCGGGAGGTGTTGTTGCAGGTGGCCTGTATGCTCAAAGGGTTCAGTAGCCTGTGCTTTGGTTCTTTATGGAGTTACACATATCTTGAATCTTACAGGTTTTATATTAAGAATAACATTATAATAGGCTTAAAACTTTCTCAAACAAAGCTTACTTGAGCCAACTTGAGTACACTGCTTAATCATATTTATGATATTATATGATTTATGCAGTTGGCTTCCTATATGTTGGTCACTGGCTTTTCTGATACAATTTGCTTCGGAATGTCGGGATCAATGCAATTGCAATATGTAATGATTGTTTTTAATATTATCATTCTTAATTAGCTTTATAGGAATAAGTGAATAAAAAACAACAAACTTTATAAAATTCGCATAAGCGCTTTTTCTGGTTAAACCCCGGAAACGCTAAGACCAAAACATTTGAAAGCCAGGGATGTATGAATACGTAGAAACGTTAGTAGTTATATGGAAAAGGAACAACGAGTAATAATAGCAAAATATGTTATAAATAATGTCAGTACTCTTAATTGACTAAGATAACCAGTTTTCCTGTCGACGGTAGATGGTTATCTCCGGGTACTCTGGTTTTCTTTCACCAATAAAAACTGGCCAACATGATATAGCCAATAGTACCGAAAGTGGCGTTTGAAGCCCGTTGTCACTATCAAAGTTTTCGTGTACAAGTTTTATTCGTCAACGTTTTGATGGAGTTTTTTTTATAGTGACAACCGTCAAAAAAAATTATGATCAAAAACTTTATTGACTTGGATGGAATAGAATCTCATCCTATTTGTCTTGAAACTTCTTGGATGGACTAAGACAGTAATTATGATATCACAGTGCAGTTTTTAATTTGACCAAGTTTTTTTAAGAAAAACCGTAATAGTGACAGCAGATGATTTGAATCAAGTTTCTTTGCCCAAGTTAACATAGTGACAACCGAGCTTAAAACACCAATCAACAAATCATGTCAGTACCGATACACTGATCACTGAGCTGATAAAGTGATAAATTAATAATCATTTTAATCCTGCTCTGTTCATCTGCAAATAATTCATAAAATTAGTATTTCTTATGTTGTCTTCATAAACAAACAAATCTATATAAATTATGCATTTCACTACATTCATAAGCTGTTCCACATGGAAACTGATAAGAGCAATGCAATTTAGACGAGTAATATCATGCAAATGGCTATAACATCGTATTTATAATAATATATAAGAATATTCGGCAAAAAATAATTTTTAGTATTTTTCCTAATATATATTGTAATTATTTGATCTTACTTTTTTACCAATCATATTGTATTGCGCTATTTGCTCATGCGCAAGAAATATTTCAAAACATTATTTTATTTCGTAAAATATTGAGACTGTTAAATTTAAAAGATATGTTTCTGACCACTATTCACTTTGTATTGGTTCTGCTATCTCAGTTGTATAAGAAAAAAACCACCACATACAAATCCTAAATGGGAAAATATATTAGAGATTTATAGATTAAAAAATGTGTTATTGATGTTTTTCTTTAATAGCCTTTGGATCAAGACTACACGTTTACCTGGATAAACAAAGGAATCTCAAAATCAAATATTAGAAAGCCAAGTATGTATAAATGTATGCACTTGTGGAGTTTCATTACCAAAAAATCAAAACAAGCTTATGAAAATACGTTAGATCTAAGATTTTGCTTTGCTATAATTACAGACGAATTAACGAGTAACGACATATGTGAATTTCAATCAGGTTGAGGGAAACTAAGAGAATATCCAAATACCGTCTGAGGTAAACTTTCCGTCTGCAAGTTTGAACCTTTGAAACTTAGTTTCTAAATAGTTTATAAATTCATCAACGAGAAAAATCTATATTTTTTACAACAAATAAAAACCAAATTCAACAATTTTTTCCATGTTATAACAAGTAGTGTACCAAGCTTACTGCATTATATGCGCATTTCGATAATAAATGTATCTTCGGTGATTCTCGGTCTTTATCGGAACTAATATTAATAATGTTGTTGCTATACATTCATTCGATGAGAGATAAAGATCTGCTTAATGCTTTCACAGATGTTTTACAATCCTTTCTTTTGAATATCACTGTCTCGGTTCCTGTCTCTTATATAAAACATACCCAACAATTTTAGAATCTGAAACTTCTAGTCAATTCTTTACAAATATTCAGTCCATTACACCATAGACAGACACTTATGTTGTTTAAATAATTTAAGTTGTTTAAACCAGTATGGTTCATATTACAAAGATTCCATCCTCTTTTTACGGTGATGTTGTGTATAGAGTCTGTAATTTAAGATACGACCAACATAAACTCATTGATACTTTTAATAAACTTTTTTGAAAGGCTATGAATTTAACAGCTGGGTAAGATAATTCAATATTGTATTTATATGTACTAGCATTGCTTTTTTGTGTATTAATCAAAACGTAACTAAATATATATTGCTATCAATACAATTATGAAATTATGGTCCTACATACTTATTGTAGAATTGCACAAGGTCATACTGTTCCCAGAGAGTTTTTGGCTACTTTAAAATTAATCCGTTTGATATGTACTGATTGATATTTTAGTCTGGGAGAACACACATTTAGTTATTAGTTAGTGAAGACTTTGAAGTAGCTTTAAGGAACCTGATGTTCAATGGTTGTCGTTTGTTTATGTGGTTCATAAGTGTTTCTCGTTTCTCGTTTTTTATAAAGATTAGACCGTTGGTTTTCCTGTTTGAATGGTTTTACACTAGTCATTTTGGGGCCCTTTATAGCTTGCTGTTTGGTGTGAGCCAAGGCTCCGTGTTGAAGGCCGTACTTTGACTTAATGGTTTACTTTTACAAATTGTGACTTGGATGGAGAGTTGTCTCATTGGCACTCATACCACATCTTCTTATATCTATATTCAGCAACTGCGAGTACTCTAAGAACTGCACGTTGTGTCTTTTGTCTTTATGTTAGATGCTTTTATTTTGTGTTTCGTGGTGATCTGTCGATTTCATTCATTTCCTATTGAATTTTACATTTTTTTTTTTATTGTTATGCTGTGCTCATACACCACTGTCTCATGTTAGGATATGTTTGAGTTTCACAATCATGTATAACCCCGCCACATTTTTTTATGTGCATGTTTTAATGTCAGAAGTCTGTAATTGCATGCTTGTCGTTGGTTGCTATCAACTGTATTTGTTTTTTGTTTGTTGTTTTCTAATAAACCAGTCCGTTTGTTTACAAGTTTAAATTGTTTCACATTTTTCATATCAGATATTATTTTACCTGACTATACGATGTGGGATTTTTTCAATGTTGAAGGCTTTACGGTGACCTACAGTTTCTTACACCGACCTCATTTGGACTCTTGTTGATAGTAATCTCGTTGGAAATCAAAAGTGTTTTCTTTTTTTTTTTTTTTATTGAATTGGCACTTAAATTTTCATATATACTAACAGCCTGAATATCTTGACGCAAGCATAATATACTGTTTAAAAACATACCAATAACCTTTGGGTAGCAAATCATATGAATGATTTATGCATCTTTATAGGATCTACCGAAAACATAACATTTGACAAAAACTGCCTGCTGGAAGCCATATCGTCGTGAAACATACATGTATGTACAAAGGATGAAAACAAACTTATTTTATGGTTTTCACCGTTTCCATTGTAACAACATTTTAATCAGATATTTGGTATATGGTAGAAACATAGATCGATGTAGATTGACAAGTTTAATGACTTCTTCTTGGAGTATACAGATGGTCACCAGAGGTTCAAATAGTTGACTTTTATAAACTAATGTTGTTAGTATTGGCATACGAATTTTCTACAAATTAAAGGCGAGGCGAAATCAAGGTTGACAATGCGTATTCGATTGGTAACAATCTGCTATATCACTCTACGGGCTATGTGTTAGTTAATTCATTATACTGATTCGTCTGCCCTGTCATGTGCGGATCCAGGATTTTAAAAGGGGGCCCAACCGACAAGCCGTTAAGAGTAAGACTTGTAAAACGTCTATGCATTAAGCTCTAAAATGGAGAAGCCATCCAAATTCTTATTCCGCCTCTGTCTGTTCTTAGTGTCTCATAAAATCAAAGTCAATGTCTTTTAAATCATTGGTTTCAAATTAAAACCATTGTTGTTAATATGTTACAATTATTGATTTAAAATCATTTTATAGTCTTTCAAATTATCGACTTGCTCTGCACGATAGGGAGACATTCAATAAATTATCATTTTATGCATAGCTGATGTGATTGTAATTCATGGATTCAATCCGACAAATGCTGCCTCACAGCTAATTTGATTCTTTTTTCCTGCTACATTTTAAAGGTTTTGGTTGGTATATTGTTTTGCTTTCTTTTTTGGTTGGATTTTAATAGCGTGGACTCTTTGGTCAACGCAACGCAGTATCATTGGTGAGTTGTGGCTGTTCGGAAGTAAATATTTCGGAATTTATATCGTCAAGATGTTTTAATTATCCATCTTTTTTCTCTACTACTTCTGGGTGTTTTACGACCTTGTCTACTATGAGGGTTCTGACGATTTTATGTAATCTTTTTCATTAACACATTTTACATGTACTTTAAGACTTTTTATAACTCAACCTTTATCTGCATCATTAAATTGATTATGAATATGCATTAGCTTTATTTAGATAGTTTTTCATTGATTGTGTTTGACTCCGATTGCAGCACTTTTGGCTATATCGCAGCGGTCAGTTTTTGATGGTGATGAAGCAGGAGTGCTCGGCGAGAACCACCGACCGTCGGCAGGAAGCTGACAATCCTAGTCAATTGAGAATGGAGTCGAACGCAACTGTCATGTGCGACGTTAGAACTCACAATTTCAATGTTGACAGGCTAGTGATACCGTTGATAAACTACGTAGACCACTCGGCCACCAAGTCCTCCTTAACAGTTTTGTAGACTAGAGATTGATTCTCCATATATTGATTTAATACTTCACTGGCATAGGAACCGGGATGACGAGGGGGGTCTAGGGGATGAAACGCATCCGCAATTAGTTCAAAATATGCTTCGATCGACGCGTTAGCACCTGAATAAAATTACAAAAAGAATAATTCATTTCTTCAATAAAAACTCTCATAAATGTAAAATTTAATTGCAGATGATCGTTTCTAACTTGCCTTTAGACATAGTCATATAAATGAAAAATATTGCAACTTTATTCTCTTTATCAAAATAGAGATTGAAATAGAAGAAAATAATGTAAAGAAAAACAAACTGATTCTAATGATCTTAATTAATAAAAAGTAATAAAAACAAATCTCAACAAATTTTTGACAGCCAAAGTCCAAAGTCCTCTTTGAGATGTGTAAAATTTAGACATGTAAATACATAATTAATTTACCAAACTGATTCATTAAGCGTGAAAATATATACATGTACACTCTGTAATTACTTCCATCATATAACAACATTAACGGTATACACTGTAGAAAAATCTGCCATTTCTGAGTGATAACAAATTGAATACACCTAAATTCGAACATAGCTGGGTTAAATATAAATTTAAGATGTCATCCTGGTTTGAATTAGATACCTGGAAGATTAACATGATCGCCAATGATCAAACAGTTTCTGTGGAGTTTAATTGATTTAACCGGTACCAATTTCAGATTTAGAAATTTTACAATTTAATTCTGTACTAGTGTTAAACAAGTTTACAGAAACAAATTAAGTCGTTAAAAGGATTTTCGCTATTCATAATTTTCGAATGTTATAAAATCCTTGTTATTTTTCATAGTTTTTGATAGAAAAAAGGTGCCAATGCTTAATGTTAGTATAATCTAGAGAGAATTATTTCCCGTTAAATTTTCAATGGCTTATATCTTAAAAAAAAACAAAACAAAAAGATGAAACTTTCGGCGTTTTTTTACATTTCATTTTTGGTTCCATTATTTATATACTTTCAATTTATAAATGTCTTTTTTAAAGCTTGTTATTTTGAAATGGAGCGGGGAACATTCATAATTTATTTTGCAGAAATAAATAAATGAATGATCAAATAACCATACAAGAACTACATCGAGTTACATTTTTTAATTGCAACCATGGGCAAGGAGATAACATATAATCTCAAAGCAGAACATATTCGGGCATCCTTGGATATTTTGTAGGATGTGTTATCCATTGTAAACGATGGCAAATGATTACTTTTATAAGAATAATGTTCCATTTAAAATAAAATTAAAATAAAACATTGTTTTTCTAGAACATTGAACAGAGATTTTTCTTCTGACAGTTGTAAATGATATTCATTTATATCCATTAAATCATCGTATCCGGTGCAAGCATTGCACTTCTTTTTTAAAGAAGTCAACGTGTTTATTTCTCAATGACATTTTGTTGAATTGTCTGCTATTGATTTAATGCCTTATTTTATGCTGTTTCTGATAGATTCATTTATATCAATATTATATAATCTGCTATTCATTTTGTTTTGTGTCTATAAAACTGATTATTTTTGCAATTGTGTCATTGTTTTTGTATGCTGCAAGTTAGCTTTTATGTTTTCGTTTGTACATTTGCTGATGTTTTATATTATAGTTGGTTATCTCGTAAGGGCCCGTATTACTTTTTTTGTATAAATGTGCTGACTTTAGATATCAAATTTACTTACCTACTTACCTACCCACTAAGTCATATGTCAACCTCGTTAGAACCAATCAACAACTGGCATTTTAATGTGTATTTTTGAAAAGTTTAAAGTTTGTATATAATAGAAACGAGATATGTTGATTGTTTTTCTTGCATTTTTTTTTTTTTTTTTTTTTTTGCATACATTGTTTTGTGTAAAACGAGCAAATTTATTGGATATCATACGAACTATGAACTAGATTTGTAATTGCTAGCAATAACGGATGGCACCCTCGTTCCCCCTTTGCCAGGATAACGGCAGCCATTGTGACATTTCCAAAGTCTAACATAGCATCTATACATAGCAGTTGTCATTATTGATAATTTTCAGAAAGTTTGAAGCATTTTGAAATTGCTTGACATTTTGGCAATTTCATAGTAACGGCGGCCATTTTGAAAATTTCAAAATCATATATCATCTCTGCACATGCCAGTTAACATTTCTGTAAAGTTTCATAAAGTTTGGTGCATTTTGACATTTTTGTAGTTTCGTTGGTAACGGTAGCCATTTTCAAAATTCCAAAGACAGATTCCACTTTAACCAATTACATGTTATATACCCATAAAGTTTCATTGGGTTTAATCTTAAATTCTATAAGAAAATGCAGCTTTTGTATGTTTTTCCCATTGGGCTAATGTTTAACTTTCGCCCTGTTTCCATGACAATGGCAGCAATTTTGGAATTTTTAAATACAAAATTTTTATTTGGACATACCAATTAACATTTCCACAAAGTTTCATCCAGTTGAGTCTTATAATGAAAGATTTGGATTTTGGATTTTTTTTTCACATTTTTACCGTTTCCATGGAAACGGTGGCCATCTTGGAAAAATCCATAGTCAGATGCACAACTTCACATGGTGCTTTACATAATGACATAGTATCATCAACATCTGTCCATTCAAGTGTGGAAGAAAAATAAAAAGAAACTAGATTTGCCATTGCAAACAATAGCGGATGGCACCCTTCCCCTATTGCCAGGCGAGCGGCAGCCATTTAGAAAATTCCAAAGTCAAAGAGTGCATCTACACATGCAAATTATCATTTTTGTAAAGTTTCATTAAGTTTGGAGCATTTTGAAATTTTGAACATTTTTGCTGTTTCCATGGTTACGGCGGCCATTTTGAAAATTCCAACTTCAAAATGCAACTCTGCCCATGCCAGTTACCATTTCTGTAAAGTGTCATCCAGTTTGCAGCATTTTGATTATTTTTGAAATTTTGGACATTTTTGCTGTATCCATGGTTACAGTGGATAATTCCAAAATTCTAAAAGCAGACATCTCATTGCCACATGTCATGTTATATATCAATACAGTTTCATTGACTTTGGTGAAATACTCTTTAAGAAAATGCTGATTTTATGCATTTTCACATAGGGTCAATGTTAAACTTGCCCCAAGTTTCCATGACAACGGCGGCCATTTTGGAGTATCCAAATATCGTCTTGGCATCTTGGCATACTGGGTAACATTTTCGTTAAAATTCATACAGTTGGGTCTTATAACGAAAGAGTTAAAATTTTTGATATTTTAGCTGTTTCCATGGTAAGTGCAGCCGTTTTGAAAATTCCGATATCAAACTGCAAATCAGCACATGCCAGTAACCCCTGTTGAGTTTCTTTCATTTTGGAACACTTTGATTTTTTTCGCATTTTTGCTGTTTCCATGGAAACGGCGGCCATTTTTTACCATTCCATAGCAAGGTGCGCAACTTCACATGGGGTTCCTCATTGTAGTTGAGTTCCATAAACATTGCTCCATTCAGTTCTGAGAACTCGCGCGGACAAAATGTGTGGAAGAAAAAATAAGAAAAAAAAGAAACGTAGAATAACAGTATGTCACCCCAACTCCGTTGAGGGTGCCATAACTAGATTTGCCATTTCAATCAATAGCGGATGGCACCCTTCCCACATTGTCACTAAACTGCAGCCATTTTGAAAATTAAAAACAGTCAAAGCACTTAAATGCATCACAACAAATTTGTCTGTAAATTTTCGGAAATTTAAAAACAATTTTTATTTTTTTTTTATTTTTGCAGTTTCCATGACAACGGCGGCTATTTTGGAAATTCCGAAGTCCAAAGTCTTATCTCCAACTGTCAGTTACCATTTATTATAGGTTTCATTTAGTTTAGACCATTTTGAAATTACTGGATATTTTTGCTGTTTCCATGGTTACGGTGTCCATTTCGAAAATTCCAACAACAGTTGCAACATTGACTTATGTCATGTTATATATTCATGATGTTTCTTAGAGTTTGATCTTATATTCCTTTAGAAAATGCTAGTTTGATGTTTTTTCCCATAGGGTCAATGTTAAACTTTTCTCCAGTTTCTATGGCAATAGCAGCCATTTTGAAATTTCCAAGTACTGTTGGTATCTCAGGGCATCACTGCCAACATTTACATAACCTTTCAAGAGATTGCCTCTTATAACGAAAGATTTAGAATTTGCATTTTTTTCACATTTTTTCAGTTTCCATGGCAACGACAGCCGTCTTGATGATGCCATACCCCGA
The DNA here is from genome assembly GCF_021869535.1 of Mytilus californianus. NCBI lineage: Eukaryota > Metazoa > Mollusca > Bivalvia > Mytilida > Mytilidae > Mytilus > Mytilus californianus. Next base: position 28,270,943 of record NW_026262712.1, read on the forward strand.
TTGCACAATTTTATATAGTGGTCTACATTATGGTATACAGACCTTCTAAAATTCAAACTGACCATTATTCCGTGCGTTCATCGTGTATCGTGCGTGTTGCGTGCGTGTATCGTGCGTGTACCAATCGTGCGCTCATCATTCATCGTTCCGTGTATTTTCCGTGTAACGTGCGTGCATCGTGTATTCTTAATCGTGTATGGTGCGTGTATCGTGCGTGTAGCTGTAACTGTGTACATCAGATAACGTGCATTTGTCAAACGTTCATCTCTAATCGGGTAACGTTCATTCATTGCGGTTTTTATATGATAGTCGGTTATAGAGCTCATCAAAGCTTATATTTTATCTCACGGTTAAAGTGTATATACATGTATATGTTCCGATTTAAATAAAATTTACATTCATACTTACTTTCTTGTGAACACTTAATTAACTTCATCGTACATAACGTTCATACAGATTCATGAATTTTTGTGTAAAATTTATTTATCATCTGTAAACATTTCGTGGTTATTCAGTGACTCTTGGCTGGGACTGACACATTTTAATAAAATGATACATGTTCTACGTACAAACAATAACATGATGACATTTCTACGACAGAACAGTTAAAATTGGAATTTCTATTCAACTGAGCGAAATGGGCTTAAAAATATACTGTTGGCCAACTGTTATTTGTTAAAAAATATTCCGCCAATTAAAAACAACAGTGCTTTTGCAAAATTTAGATGTGGGTAGCTCCACTAAAAATAGAAACTGGAAAGTATGAAAGAAAAGAAGTCCACGAGATAACATGTGTTGGAGCTCTACTATTGAAGATGAACTTCATGTCATTTTAAAATGCCCATTATATGTAGATTTAAGACGAATTATGATACATTAAGCTAAACATTTTAATGAACATTTTAACCTTTAATTATCAGATAGCGAAAAATTTATATTTTTATTTAACAACGGCAATGTTGCTGCTATAGTTGCCAAAAACATCAACAATATTTCATTGAAAAGAAACGGCATTTTATTTCCTAGTTCTCAAAGAAAAACTGTTTTATTTTCATATAATACAGGTGGACACTGTAAATTTTAAATGTAAATGAGTAAATATATTGTGTCTTAAAAGTCTCTCATTATTCTTTTTAAGATTGGTACATACAATGCAAATGTTTAATGTTTTATGTTTATTTCTGTGATTCTCATTTTATGTTTGTATGTGGTGAGACTATAATAAAGTATTGAATCAGTATTAACATGATTAATGTTCAACCTGTGTCATTTCTCCAATGTTGAACAATGCAAGATTATAATTCTTTGCTTATTTGGCAAATTCATATTCTACTTAATATTCAAACATTTAAGTTTTGATAAATACCATTACAAATATAATTTTTGTCTTCGTTTCTGATGGTCACGTGCAGGTAAGGTTATTCCATTGAGAAAATACAATATACAAGATTGTCGGGTAAATGTGGATTGCGGATTAAGATTTTAGATGTCAAACTTGAATTAACAAATTAAACTGAGGCGAATTTAACACGAATATGTATTTTCTCTTCAACAGTGTTTTTATTCTCTGTTCTTTATTTTCATTTAAAATAAGCTAAATATGTTTTGTGGAAAATTGAATACAAATAAACATATGTATTTGAAGGCATTTTTTTAATTAAACAAGTATAAGATCACGCAAATATATCCCGTATTCCTTAAGAAGGATTTTAAATTGAGGAACTTTTTAAACTTGAAATTGTGTTTACGAGTTTAAGATATTCTTTTTTATTTAAATTTTTTGATAAAACAGTTAAATATATTGTATTATCATAACAAGTCTTTATTTAAATGGAATAAACATGGAACACTTTCACAGATTCACTTTTCATTGTGTTCATGGTTGCATAAGAATAAGAATAAGAATAAGAATATTTATTATTCCAATCAAGGACCCTTGATGGGCAGCATAACATGTACACATAAAACAATACATCATGATTTGTAACAGAAAAACATTTTTATATATTAAAATGAAACATTAAAAAGTTCAGACAGATGTTATTATCTTCATTCTATAAAAAAATATCATATCAAGGACACCGTTTTTAATGTGTCTAAAAGATTAATATCCGAAAAAATAATTCACAATAGTACTTTGTATTAAAGAATGACGGATTATTTCACCATGGAGGTATTTTTTGTTCCGTTACTGAGGACATTTTTTTGTCCTTTATGAATCCATATGACAAATTTGACTCCAATAAGGATAAATTTTATCTTATAGAAAAATCGGTAGTTTTTTTCCGATAGATTTTGTGTTCATCTTTTTCGGATATAAAAGATTGAAAAATACAAACAATTAATTGAAGTTTCGTATGCATCTATCACGATCCAGCAACTTTTGACTAGTATAAAGGGTTGCCTTGGTTTTATAGCTCAAAACGGTATCATTTGTTTTGCTTTACATTGGGTTAAATAATGAAATGTATGTTTCAGAAATTTACACAAGTTTGATTTCGGCTTTGACTCCCGAGGACACTGTCGTTTAGAGTAAAAGACGAAAATCTACACATGTACGTTCTTATAAAAAAGAAGTTGTGGTATGATTGCCAATGTTCATCATTATATCATAATTATTGTACTCCCCCTAATAATGAATCTATAATATATGCCACTGGACGTTAAACGATCAACTATTAATTCATCCATCTTATCCTTTTAGTTTTGTGATAATTTGCATATCAAATACATGAAACAACAGGGGCGGATCCAGCCATTTTAAAAAGGGGGGTTCCCAACCCAGGGCAAAAAAAGGGGGGGGGGTTCCAACTATATGTCCCCATTCAAATGCATTGATCGTCCAAAAAAGGGGGTTCCAACCCCCTGAACCCTCCCCCTGGATCCGTCACTGAACAACTGCAGAGTTTCACTAAAGTTAGAAGGCCGATATTATTGCACATATAAAACAGACATTAACATCGATCCCTACGTTTTGATCCCCTCACAAAACAACACTTTATAAATTTCATGCATCTATAACGCTTTTCTGGATTTACCTTCACTAGGAACGCTCAATGCTAAATATTTGAAAGCCAAAGAATGTATAAAATAGATAGGAGTGTAGAGCTATATGACCAATAAAGGGCCTATACACATTCACAACATTCTGTGTCTTTATGTGTCTGTCCAAAGTCAAAAGCACGTAGTTCAGTGGTTTTCGTAACATCAATTCTGTTATATACCTGTATTTGGGCTTTTTTTTGTGGCAAGATACATGTAGCTTTGAAATAAAGAAGGCCGTTAGTTTGCTCAATTAAATTGCTTCATATTTTTTTCATGTCGGGGCGGGGCCTTTAATAACCGACTTTACAGTTCCCGTATTTTTTCATTATTGAAGGTCGTATAGATATAACTGCTAGCATTCCTCTTGATTTGAACTTTCTTGAATAGTTGACTCACTAGCAATTATACCACATTTTCTTATTTTTATATAAGCCTTCAATCCATCAAAAGCCAATTTAGTCTGCTGTAGCTGAAACCTACGTTTCTTAAAAAAAAATCTAAATTTATATACTGACAATTTAAGAAATGTTTGTCATAGATATCTGTTCGTGATATAAGTATCAAAATATTTTAGCTATGAAGATGTGTAAACCCTTAAATAAACCCTATTTCTTTGGGCAATACCTACGTACGGGAATTAAAATAATAAAAACCATTATTAGAAAATCGGAATATATATGTATGTATGACTCGGAGGTGCAATGGAGATCATAAAGTTTGATGGCCACGCGTGAAGTGCGCTGGTCTGCGCCGAAGTGCGATGAGCTGTTCGATGGTTTGCGATGGTTTATATAACGCGGGATACCTAGATTAAAGTCTACAGATGTGCAATTATTATGAGCAATATATTTGTTTCAATGTCAGTATATAAAGCATTTACTAGTGTTAATGTCTATGAATGTAATAGTTAAAGTTGATGCGTACTAATTTAGAAATCGTCCTATTTGATGTTTTGCATGTGGAAATTATTCTTGCTTCAACATGTATCTTTACTTAATTTGTTCCTCTAATGAGATCATCATTATATATAATCATAAGAATAGTTTCACGGTGGACCCGTATGTATTGAGGGAATGACACTTCATCGTACGTAAAAACAAATCTTTCGTATATTTCCCGTTTCACAGTCCTACGTGTACATGTAGTTCCATCAATATTGTTCAAGCCAATTTTGAGAAATAGCATGGACAAAAACGTGTGGAAGAATAAATATAATAATAAGAAAAAAAGAAACGAACAATAGCAATATGTCACCCCAACTCCGTTGAGGGTGCCATAAAAAAGAAACGTAAAATAACAATATGTCACCCCAACTCCGTTGAGGATGCCATAATAAGAAAAAATAAAGAAACGTAGAATAACAATACGTCACCCCAACTCTGTTGAGGGTGCCATAATTCGCATGTTTATCTGTTGTCATAAAAATTCATAATATCAAATAAAATTAGTAGAGCCGGCTAACTAAGTTCTTGTAATTGAATAAAGTAACATTTGTTTTAGTGGAGAATTGTTTAAACGTTAATTAAGCTCTAATTAAAAATTGTTTGCAGGCCCCTCTTTGTGATTTATGTAAGATAACTCTGATTAATTTTCCCACCATGTTTTATCATAATGGGGAAATAATATAATTCGGTTTTCATATATAGTCTTTTTCAAAAAAAGTTCAAATGCTTTATGTAGGTTACAATCATAATTTCTCACTAAATCATTTGACATAAGTTTAATGTTTCTGGAATAAAGTGGTGGTTATTGTGTTCTGTTTTTGTGTTTGTGCGTATGTGTATCTTGTGTGTGTTTGTGTTGGGGGTGTTACACTGTATATATGTATTTGTCTTTAGGGAATCAAGTAATGCAGATAAATTAAGACAATATGTCTGCTTCATTTGAATTCTGACATAATTATATACACCATATTAAAACAATAAGTCCTTTAACAAGTAGCAGGATCAATCATGTTGGAGGTTAGATGATACGACAACAATTTAAAACAGTGTATTCTTGACAGCAGCATGAAACATGTGAATTTCACCTGAATAATTTACTACAAATTAAAGGTAGAGAGAATACTATGTTATAGAATGTGTTACCATAATACAGCTTTTAAAGTAAACTGTTCAAGGATTAGTTTACGCCAACTGAACTATTTGTACTCTCACAGTAGATCGCCTCTTCAAACTAATTAACTTCATATGTAACTAAATAATATTTTTAAAATTCTGAAAGGTTCTTTATATTAGTATATAATAATGTTAAACGTTTCAACACAAATAAATAAAATTATAGATATACATAAATGTCTGTAATAAACCAATGATACATACTAAGATCTATTAAATTTTTAAATTTTGTAATGATTTTAAATTAAATCAAATAACTATATCTAAAGATGAAAGTATGAACATGTTCAAGGAAGACAATAAACGCATTGATTCGATAGACTTTTTGGAATTGAAACATAATACAAAGCGATGTCATTCTTGCATACAAATGACACACCAAACAAATTAATTAACACAAAATTCGTGCTCCAGCTTCAATGAAGATTCTAAATTATCAATATAACCAACAGTTGTTAATCTATAGGATATTGACTGCTAACGAATGGTAACCCACAGTAAAGTAAATTTGTTTGAAATTTTTTTAAACCTTCTAAAAAAAATGCATGAACTACTTGACTTTCATAGCTCATAATTAACGTGTTTCGACATTAATATAATATAGCCGTTAAACAGTATTTGCCTCTAACAGTATAAGACACAATACAGATTGTATGCTTGCATCAACTTACCCAAATAAAGATTTGATTAAAGCCTGAACATTTTGACATTTATTTTTTATCTGTGTCGGTTTTTTTAATATTATCACAACTGTCTGTTAATATATGACTAAATACCTATATCCCGATATCGTCAGTAAATATGCTATATAAATAAAACAAAAGACAATAAACTTGCGGAAAAGATGGTATACCACAAACATGAGGTGCAAAAATTTGTACACTACATCCAATGTTTATTCATTGTTTGATTTTTTTTATATATATCACGGTCTTAGAACTACGTAAACAAGATATATGTGTTGTTGAACGTTTTCTCACATCCCATTTACCTACATGCCCTAATATTATTGATCATGCTGTTTGATTTTTCATCTTACTCTGCATTAACAGATCTTTGATTTAATCACTTTGTCAGGATACATGTACACAATGTATTCACAATAAGATAATGAATGAACATTAGAAAGCATATCAAATGATACACAGCTCCTTGATGGTTTATTATATATCTTGGTATTCCCTTCCTTGGCATTGATGACGTTTTCCTTACGAACGAAAGAAAAATGTTAGTTATTATCATTTTGATTGCAGATTCCGACACATTGTTGCTATGTCAACCGAATTAAAGAAAATCCTCTGTAAGTTAGTTATCAAAGCTCGATTACATTTTGATTAATTAAAAAAAAAACATGACCCCTCCTCCCCTTAAAAAAACCAATATGACATAGCAATATAATAGATGAACATACATGTGAAAACTTGAAAAATTGAAGAAAAAAACATTATTTGAATAGTCTTGATATAAACGGAAAAAAAAAATAACCATAATTCTGTTATTTTGAAGAATCTTGCAAAATAACTTGTCAGGGTGTTTTGAATCTATGTATACTTCATAAAAATGCAAAAAAACTCATTTTGACCCTGGTACCTCTATAAACCTGAAAATTTCAAGGCTGGTCACATATGTCGTTATGAAACACAAACATGGACTATACATCATCAGACATGGGATTAAAATAACCTGCTTCTCCAAAAAAACTATTAAAAACAGCTTGGCAGGTCTTGTTTCGTTAAAGAAAATAAAGAGAAGTGGAATGATTGCAGGGCATCTGTTCAAACTTGCACACAAGAAAAAAATCAAATTTGTAGGTTTTTTAGTTGGTATTTTTGGAAATGAAAGAACAAAATATCTCATTTTTATTGTATGTATCTTGAGTCTTCAGTTATTTAGAAAAAGACAAACACGCCAACATATGATATCCAAATATTTAATGATAATTGCTAAAAACAAAATGTCAGTGCTTGTAAATATCAAAACACATTGCTGAGGGTGTGGATAGGGTGTACAGAAGTCAGAATAATGGACAAAAAGTGCAGAATAAAAGGCTAAAAAATCAAAGAATAGAGAATAATGAGGTATTCAAATACAAAGAATGGAGAATAATGAGGAAAATATTCGAAGAATAGAGAAAAAAACGGCTTAAACATTACAGAAAAAAAAAGGGAGGACCTCCCCTCACAAAAATTCAGACACTCATTGTTAGAACTCTCATTAACAGTAAACGGTCTGAAAAAGACAGTATTTATAATCACACAACAATATGTTAATAATAAGGTATTTTGTTCCTAAAGCCAGTGTTATCTAATTTGTTGTGAATCAAGTACAACACGATGTTTTGGTACTACACCAGGAGATATGTTTTATCGATCCGTCCATCTTGTCTGCAGTTTTAATTTTTCATTTTTCATTTATTGCACAATGTTGTCCCTTTGCGTGGAAAAGTGTACAATTAATGGAATTTTGAATCTGGCCTAAGGACAAAAATTGGACTAAACATTTAAAATGTAATGTACTTAAAAATGTGGTGATATACGATAAGACTTATGAATTTTAACTAACGGATCCAACTGTACACCAGAACTGGTAATGTAAAGAGTTGTGAGTCCTGCGATGCAGTGGATGTCTTGGTTCCATTTTTCATAAATATTAGTTTTTAGGTTGCTTTTTTTTTTTTTTTTTTTTTTTTTTTTCATTCAAGCCGCAAATCAAAAATTATTTTTAATTAACGATGATAAACGTTTGGATAGATTTATCTTACTGTTTTTTTTTTTTGTTTTTTTTTTTTGTCTTTTTTGGGCTTTTTTTTTTGCAGGAATATTGGACGGGTGAACATTATACTTTTTTAGTTAAGGTAAAGTGTTACATATTTTTGACAGAACCATTTATTACAAAATGCTGAGAAGTTTAGTCGTGTGAGAATAATTACTGTTTATGCACAAAGAACAAGCATAATTTTTTAACAGCGATTGTGTTCTCCACTAGTTTACATTGACAATTTGTAAAAGCAGATTTTGATTTGGTTGATGATATATAGGAAAAACATGTAACGCCAATGTTAAGTTACGCACATATCGTTATATTCTGTCAGAGATTGTGCACATAAAGCATTGTTTCCGTTCCAGATGTTAAGAAAGCGTATCCTTTTAGGACGCAACACGAATAACTATCTTTATTATCATTTCAATAAATCGCCGTCATTTATCTTTCAAGCATGTTTTCTGTCATAACAAGTCATTAGGGATATTTGAATCTCACTGAGAGTCTTGATGGGGTTTGCAGATTAGAGAATAATGGAGCAGTACTCTGAAGTTATGCATGTTATGGCGTCATTGCGGGAAATTCAAACTCAACACAATGATAAACAACTTTGGTAAGAAATCACAACAAATGAGATTTTTAATCTTTATATCTATAGACTCAGTAGGTATAACTGTTTCTATAAAACTTGAACTAATTTTCTATTGATGATCATAATACTCACAGAACGTTTATGTTAACGTCTAAATCTAGAAATATGACACAACCGTTAAAGAAAAATAGGCTATACAGATAAAGAATAGAGAATAATGGGGTGCTAAAATATACGAAATAGATAATAATGGGCAAAAATAGAAAGAATAGAGAAAAATGGCATACCTTTTGTAAAAAATTAAAGAATACAGAAATAAAGGACCCCATCTAGACCTTTCTCCAATATATTTCGTGCTCTGTCACGGTTTCGTTCGATTGAAAGCTTTTTAGATTAAAATGACCTTTTCCAGTAGGCGGAAAAGCAAATGATACACACTTATATATTCATCACGCAAGGGTAAATCTACAATGTCACGCAAAGGTGAATATCAAATATGTTATGCTTATTATAGATTAGTAATTAACCGTAAATTTCTTTGAAAAAAAGTATATTAAACGTTTGTTAAGTAATTTGACAGTATTCTTTTTGACTGTTTTGTATTTGAAATAATATATCCACACACAATTTTAAGCAATATGTTTGTATCTAAAGAGACCTTTTTATATTTGAAAGCGGAATGAAATCATGGAATTGGCATTTTTCTGTCATTTCGATATGGGCGTGTTCACACATTAACGTATCGTAATTCTAAAAGAAAATAAAAATGCGTTTTCATAACAAAAACTTACAATGGTTACAACAGGATGTAGTTATTATCTTTTTGGTCCAACTTTTTAAATTTTATCACATATGTAACGTTTTATTTTGAAAATATGATTCTAACTGCAAGACTTTAACAAAAACGTGATACCTAGCTCTCGCAATTTTTTTTACGGAAATATTATTCATAAAGCTAAAGGTTGAGGAAATGACCTTTAAATATTTCTTTTAGTGTTCATGGAATTATAAATAATAATGGTTATAATAACACTTGTTATTGTTGTTCAATCATTTCGTTTGTTGTTGTTTTTTTTTTTGTTTTTTTTTGTTTTTTTTTTGTTGTTATTTTGTTTTCTTTTGAGAGAGAGAGATGAACATCAATTATATTATTATAGTTAGAAGTCACATTGAAATTCACTGTAACAGAATCTTGATCACTATGGGTTATCTCATTGTTTGTATCCAAAAATAAAATTAAGTTACGTCACTGGTCGAATGTCCATTGTTTATGTTGTTTTTAACCAATTTCAACGTTTTGATATACGTTTTTGGAAATATTACCTAGAATGCATCAGATTCTGAAACGGTGAATTCTATGCAGGTTTTATCTACACATCGCACAACATCGAGTCTTCGTGTATTGTTAATAACATTGCTTTATGAAATGTACTCTGAACAACAGTCATTGCTATCAGTGTGAATGATGGCATGAATGAATATATCGACAGGTTAAGTATTTTGAGCTTGTCAATGAGTTAACTTTATTTTTTGTGGTATTATTTATGATTGTTTTGTTTATTTGTACTATCCCGTTAGTATAGAATGAATAGTTTATATCCTGTTACTGATTATTATCGTTATCTTTGTATGAGGATTAATATGGGGTTAATAGAAAAGACATTAATGGGCAAAAATTGGAGAATAATTCGCAATGAAACTAAAGAATAGTGAGTAGCGGGGTACTGAAATAAAAAAACAATGGAGAATAGCAGGGAAAAGGATAAAGAATAGAAAACAAATTAATAAAACAATAGAGAATACAGAAATGATGTGTCCATCATCATGACCCTTCTGTGTGTTTCTTTAAATTGACTGTTCAAAGAGTGAGAGGTTTCAGATCCTAAATATAAAGAAATAGGATCTCAGAAAAAAATGCTTATATTTGGATAAGATGACCATAATCAGAACTATTTATTTGAACATTATACAATGTTATAGACTTCTTATCATGTAAAATTTCACTGTATGTGTTGTGGTTTGCAATCCCTTTGATACCTTTATTCAATTCAAGCGTCAGAAAATAAAACAAATAAATCAAGTTTGACCTTTTAAGTTAAATGTGTTATTCTGTATGTATTTATTAGTATATAAAGGCATATTGATGGATCATGATCAGTTGATAAGGCTGATGGTTCTTGATTGCTATCATGACACCTTCTCTTTCTTTTCTAGATTTGTGGATTTTTCTTTTTTTTGCGTCATTTACAACTGTCTTGGCTATATCGTGGCGGTTAGTTCTTATTGGTGGATGTAGCCCGAGAGAACAATCGACCTGCGGCAATCATAATCAACAGAATTTGGAGTAAAACGCACCTTCCACGAGCGGGGCTCGAACTCACATCCGCAGTGATTGCTCATTCAGCGACCGTGGCCCACTCAATTTTTGGAACGTAAACACTATTGCTTTTCTAAATTGGTATAGTTGTTGCAGTCACTCAATCAAATCATATCAAACTGTATTGAGGGATATTGAAGAAGTATGGTTTTATATTTCGAAAGCTGCTTGATTCTGGTTTTATTTGGAATTTTTATTAAAAATGTTTTAATAATCAAACTGAGATGTATATGAGAAAGCTTTACTTATTAATTGTAATTTTGTTTGAATCAATTAAATTTGTATGAAATTTATTTTGAATCAAATTAATTTGACTCAATTGATATTGATTTCAACCTGTTTCACGTTAATATTTTCTACAGATTGTGTTTTAAGGTCATACATGTACTTGATTTCAGATATTTCAAATTTTAAACTCAACATTAACCTTGTTTCTTGCTATTGCGTGTGTCTGTCAATCTTTAATAAAAAGTCATTTATTGAAATATTATCTTGATTTTATTTGCTTGAATTGTAATCCATTCAATTTCCTTAATGCCTTAAGCTACATATGCATGTTCATATAAATTAAGGAGATGTTGATGATTGCCAATCAGACAACTGAACACAAGATACCAAATGACGTATATGTTAGCATCTATACGTCATAACACAGCCTTCGACAATGAGCAAACCCCAAACCTCATACCACGTAGCAAATTATAAAAGGCCCTAAAATGAAAAAAAAAAAAAACAATTCAAACGAGAAAACCAACACCAGTAAGTGGGTAATGGTATTTAAATGCTATAGAGGGAATATGGCAAAGACTTTTTCTATAGGTGTAATACAACCAAATTCTTTTTCGTACGGCAGAATGTAGCATAAGACTTTTTTAAAAGAAGAAATATAGCAAAAGTATAATTTTAACGTTGTAATAAAGCAAAAGATTATCTTGAATGGCGGGATAGAGTAAAAATCTATTTTTATAGGCGGAATATAGCAAAGCGTATTTTTTAAAACTGGAATATAGAAAAAGGCTTTTTCAGAAGCCGGAATATAGCAAAAGTATATTTTTAAAAACGGAATATAGCAAAAGGTTTTTTCTTAAGACGGAATATAGCAAAAGTATATTTTGCAAGGCGGAATATAGCAAAAAAAACTTTTTCTAAAGACTAAACATAGCAAACGACTTTTTCTAAAGACGGAATATAGCAAAATCCTATTTTTAAAAGCAGAATATAGTGAAAGCGTATTTTTTAAAGGCGGAATATAACAAGAGACTATTTTTTAAAGTTTAATATAACAAAAGCGTATTTTTAAGCGGAATAGATATTTTTTTGAAAATTTAAGGCGGAACATAGCAAAAAGACTTTTCTAAAGATGGAAAATAGAAAAAGTATTTTTTTAAGGCGGAATATAGCAAAAAAACTTTTTTTTCAAATAGCAGACACAGCAACAGGCTTATTCTCAAGGCGGACTATGGCAAAAGATTATTCTAAAGGCGGAATAAAGCAAACTACTTTTTTTAAAGGTGTTGTAAAGCGAAGGTCTTATTTTAAAGGCGGAATATATAGCTAAAGACTTTTTTTTTCTAAATGCGGAATATAGCAAAAAAATCTATTTTTAAAGGCGTAATATAACAAAAGCGTATTTTTAAAGGTAAAATATAGAAAGCAAAAAAAAAATTCTAAAGGCGGAACACAGCAAAAATAAATTCTAAAGGCGGAATATAGCAAAAGTCCATTTTTAAAGGCGGAGTATAGGAAAAGACTGTTTCTTTAGGCGGAACCTAGCAAAGGTCTACTTTTAAAGATAAAATATAGCAATAGACTTTTCTTAAATGCGAAATATAGCAAAAGTCTATTTTCAAAGGCGGAATATAACAAAAGCGTATTTTTAAAGGCGAAATATAGAAAAAAAATTGTCTAAAGGCGGAATGTAACAAAAGTCCATTTTTAAAGGCGACGTATAGCAAAAGACTTTTTTAAAGGTTGGACGTAGCAAACGTTTATCTTTATTGGCGAAAATCTATTTCCAAAGTCGGAATATAGCAACAGACTTATCTAAATGCAGAATATAGCAAAAGTATATTTCTAAAGGCGGAATATTGCAAAAGCATATTTTTAAAGGCGGAATATAGATCGAAGACTTTTTCTAAAGGCAGAACATAGCAAAAGTCTATCTTTAAAGGCTGAGTATAGCAAATGACTTTTTCTAAAGGCGGAATATAGAGAAAGTCTTTGTTTAAAGGCGGAATATAGCAAAAGATTTGTTCTTAAGGCGGCACCTAGCAAAAGACTTTTCTAAAGGCGGAATATAGAGAAAGTCTATTTTAAAAGGCGGAATATAGCAAAAGACTTTTTCTAAAGGCGAAATATAACAAAAGTCTATTCTTAAAAGCGAAATACAGCAAAACACACTTGCAAAATGTATTACTAAAACATGATTTTTATTCATTTTAAAAGCAGAACAGCAGATTCATGTTGAACTTCAGACGCTTACTCCCTTGGAAACTATTCATTCAATAACATATTATATTTTTCTTTTAAGTATTTTCTTATTTTTTTTAAAGCTATCTTGTCTTTTTGGGTTTTACATGTTGGCCAAGTAACTTTTATTAAATTTGTGCAAATCAATAAAATAGCCATTTGTTTTTGTCTGTGGTTTATTTCGTCTCACTTGTTACACGATTTGTGAAGTAAAATTTAAGCCCTGGAAATAAGGTTTTGTCGGGTGAGAACAAATGAGTACTCAAATTGGATAAAAGTGACAAATGTCTGGCATCATTTTCTTTAAATTCGATGTAATTTATTTCCTACTTAAATTTTACCTATATATTACTCCTTTAGAACAGCTGTAATACAACTTATAAATCGAAGATATTCTGTAAAATTAGCAAAATTTATCAAATCTGATATGCTATAGACTTTTGACTTTTGACTCCGTAATATACAATTTTCCGACAGGTTACTTACTGTGTGCTAGGACATTCTGGTCTGCAGTCAAGTAAAAGCAAGTAAAAGATGTAAAATTTTAATCGGCACAATCTTAGGGGAAATGAACTGTTTTATGTTTTTTTATACATTACAAAATCTTTGAAAAACAGTTTTTTCCCCGAAAATTGCACCGATTTTAAGCTTGATTTTACTTTTTTAAGTTGCTCTTACTTAACCGAGCACCAGAATTTCTTTCAACAGAGTATGTAACCGAAAATAATATACTCCGGAGACAAAAGTCTGATATATGAAAACCTTATTACGTCTATGAAATCTATCTCTTTAATCCATGACAGTTGATCGATAAGAACAAATTTATCAGTCTGATTTTAACGTATTATATAAAAGCTGTACAAATGTACTTGGGCACTTGGTTAATAGACTTAATTATATATGCTTACTAAGGTACTAACTTGCACCATTGATTATAAAATAAATCATTATTTAGGCTTATGTGGTTTTGTGAAAAGAAAATAAGAGATAATTAACTCTGAATAATAGTGGATATGGGTATGTCAAAAAGACACGTAACCATCAATACAAAAATTCAAAGACGTTAATAGTGGTCAAAAGACAATCTCAGACATTATACGTCAAGTTCTAAATCTTCTAAGAACCTGAAAACTAACTGTAAATAAATTTAACAGACTATCAGTGATATATTACTTACCCTTAATCGCCTAAATGGTGACAAATATTATTATTCATACCTCACGTTAAAATACCAGTTTTTGATGGGTACTTTCGAGGTTGACACATAACTTATTGGGTAGGTAAGTAGGTAAATAAACTTATATTTAAAGTCAGCACATGTATACAAAACAAAAAGTAAAAAGGGCCCTTACGAGCTTTTATAACCAACTACAATATAAAACATCAGCAAATGAACAGGCAAAAACATATAAAAGCTAGCATGCAGCATACAAAAACAATGACACAAGTGCAAATATAATCAGTACATGTATCATAGACACAAAACAAAATGAATAGCAGATTATATAATATTTATAAAATCAAGTCATCATAAACAGCATAAAATAGGGATTAAATCAATAGCAAACAATGCAGCAAAATGTCACTAAGAATTAAAACAAGTTGCCTTCTTTAAAAACGAAATGCAATGCGTGGACCGGATACGATGGTTTAATGGATATAGATAAATATCATGTTTTCATTCATTGACAACTGTCAGAAGAACACTCATTGTTCAATGTTCTAGAAAAACAATAATTTTATTTGAAATGGGACGTTATTCTTATAAAATAATCATTTACAATATTTAACACATCATACAAAACATTCGGCACCCCAGAATGCCTGAATATGTGCTTCTTTTAAGATTGTGAGTTATCTCACTGGCAATAGATGCAATTGTAAATGTGGAACTCAATGTAGTTCTGGTGTGGTTATTTGACCATTTATTTATTTCAGCCAACTTAACTAAGGATTTTTGCTGCTCTATTTCAAAATAGCAAGCTTTTGAAAGGACAACTCTTTATTGTAACTCTTAACTAGTAATACATTACTAGTATATAAATAATGGAACAAAACAAACCTGAAAAAAAGGTCCATCCCCTTGTGTTTTTAGATATAACCAATTGAACATTTGGCGGGAAAGTATCTCTCTAAATTATTATAACATTAAACCTTTGACATCCTTTTTCTTTCAGGAACTATGAAAAACAACAAGGATTTTATAAGATTTCAAAAATAGCTTTTAAACTATATGTAATAAAATCATGAGAAGAAGAGTAGGGGTTAGCGGGCAAAATTTTTATTGGCATTACATGTATAATACTAGAGGATTCCGAATATCTGACAAAAAGTCAAAAACTAGAGAAGCGACGATCCTTAACCATTTGTTTGTTTCTGTAATTTAGTTTAAAACTAGTATTAAAACTGTAAAATTTGTAAATCCGAAATTGCTACCGGTTAAATCAATTAAACCCAACCGATTTTAAACTGTTTGACCATTGTCTATCTTTTTCATTACCAAGAATCTAAATCAAACATCGCTGACATCTCAATTTTAAATTATTAAAACCAGTTATGTTCAAAATAATTTATGTCAACATTTTATATTGTTAATAATCCACATTTGGGTGTATTCAGTTTGTTATCACTCAGAAATGGCAGATTTTTCTACAGTGTATTTCGTTAAAAAAAGAGGGACGAAAGATACCAGAGGAACATCAAAATGTCGTTAATGATGGAAGTTATTACTGAGAGTACATGTATATATTTTCACGTTTAATGGATAAGTTTGATGAATTAGGAAAGTATTTCCATTTCTGAATTTTACACATTCCAAAGATGCCTTTGGACTTTGAATGTCAGTGAATTTGCTGAGATTTGTTTAAACTACTTTTTATCAATTAAGATTATCATAATCAGTTTGTTTTTCCTTGAATTATTTTCTTCTATTTCAATTTCTATTTTGATAAAGAGAATTAAGTTGAAGTATTTTTCATCTATATGACTATGCCTAAAATTAAGTTAGAAACAATCCCCTGCAATTTAATTTCACATATATTAGAGTTTTTATTTTAGAATTGAATGATTCTTTTTATAATTTTATTGGGGTTTAAAAGCAATGGTCGAAGCATATTTTGAACGAATTTGCGGAAGCGTTTCACCCCATTGACCCCTTCCCTAACTCGGCTCCTATGCCAGTGTAGTATTAAATCAATAACTAGATAATCAATATCTAGTCTCTAAAACTGTTTAGGTGGCCTTGGTGGATGAGTGGTCTACGTAGTTCATCTACGTACTGTATCACAAGCCTGTCAACACTTAGGTTGCGAGTTCGAACGCCGCACATGGCATTTGCGTTCGACTCCAACATGTCCAATTGACTAGGATTAAAATTGAGAATGGAAATGGGGAATGTGTCAAAGAGACAACAACCCGACCATAGAACAGACAACAGCAGAAGGTCACTAACAGGTCTTCAATGCAGCGAGAATTTCCCACACCGGAGGCGTCCTTCAGCTGGACCCTATACAAATAGGATTGTCAGTTTTCATGCCGAAGGTTGGTGGTTCTTGCTGGGAACACCTGCTTATCCACCATTAAAAACCGACGGCCTCGATATAGCTAATAGTGTTGAAAGCGGCGTTAAACACAATCAATTAATCAGAAACTATTTTAATAAAGATAAATTAAATGCAAATTCATAATCAATTTGGTATACAGATTAAGCTAATTAAAACGTCTTGACGATCTTAGTTCCGAATGATTTACTTCCGAATAGCCCATCGTCTATGAGATATTTCAAAACTCACTAATAATACTGCGTTGCGTTTACCTTAGGGTCCACGCAATCAAAATCAAACCTGAAAGAAAGCAACACAATTTCCAAACAAAAAGCTTTAAAATGTAACAGGAAGCAATAATCAAATCAGCTGTGAGGCAGTATTTGTCGGAATTGAATACATGAATTACAATTAAACTATGTCTACCACTTCAGCTATGAATATGATGACAATTTATTGAATGTTTCCCTCTCGTGCTGAGCAATTCGATAATTTGAAAGACATAACAATGATATCAAATCAATAATTGTAAAATGTTAACGACGATGATTTTAATTTTAAACAAATGATTTAAAAGACAATGATTTTGAATTGGTAAGACACTAATATCAAACAGAGGCGGATTACGGGGTTGTGGTGGACTCCTTATTTTAGAGCTACATATATGTTAATGCATAGACTTTTTACAAGTCTCACTCCTAATTATAACGGTGTATTGTTGGTTGGCCCTTTTTTTAAATCCTGGATCCGCACCGAACAGGACAGACCATTCAGTATAATATTTAAGTTAAATAGGACATCACCGGGAAGTTGATAGAGTAGATTGCGAATGTGATAGTCAACCAACTATTTGAACTTCCGGTGACCATACAGCTGTATGTATACTCCAGGAAGAAGTCATTAATCTTGTCAATCTATAATGATCTATGTTTCTACAATATAGTTTTGCAACCATGGTAAGGGTAGAAAGACCTTAAAATAAGCTTGTCTTCATACTACACACATATGTTTTAAGACGATATGGCCTCAGCAGGATTTTTTTGTCAAATGTTATGTTTTCAGTAGTTAAAAATATTGTTTAAATCATTCAAATGAGTTTCTACCCAAAGGTTATTGGTATTTTTTTAAATAAGATATTTTGCAAACGTCGTGTTTTTCAATCTGTTAGTAGATATGAAATTTTAATCGTTAATTTATTATAAAAATAAGGAAATGCTTTTGATTTCCAATGAGACAGCTATTCACAAGAGCCAAAATGAGGTTGGTGTTAGCAACTGTAGGAAAGGCCTTCAACAAAGAGGAAATCCCACATTGTATAGTCAGGTAAAATAATAATCGACATGACAAAATGTAAAGCAATTTAAACTTGAAAACAAACGGACTGGTTTATGAGAAATCAATAAACAAAAAAAAGAAAGATTTATTTAATAGCAACGAGGAAAGGTAACACCCGGCCATCAAAAGCTTTATTTTTGTGAAGCCTAGGTGGTTGAGTGGTCTATGTGGTTGGGTATAGTGCAGGGGATTTGGTGTCACGATATCTCAGTAGCATGAGTTCGAATCCCGGCGAGAGAAGAACAAAATATTTGCGAAAGCAAATTTACAGATCTACCATTGTTGGGCTGTTGTTTACACGAGTTGTATATACAGAATGTACACAGCTATGTATCACCATCACTGCTGGTGATCCGATGAATAAATCTGTTGTAAAGTTGTCACTGTTTCAGACGTACTTATAAATATAATTATTTCTGTGACTGTATCTTGCATTAATTTGTAGGATCCTTTACAATAGATATTTCAGCTCATCTGTAACAATTCCATCTTCATGCCTTATATATCATGTACTGTATTACGACGCTTGATTAAAATTGACGAGGAAAGGTAACACCCGCCCATCGAAAGCTTTATTTTTGTAAAGCCTAGGTGGTCGAGTGGTCTAGCGCGTCGGATACAGTGCAGGCGATTTGGTGTCACGATATCTCAGTAGCATGAGTTCGAATCCCGGCGAGGGAAGAACAAAAAATTTGCGAAAGCAAATTTACAGATCTTACATTGTTGGGCTGATGTTTAGACGAGTTCTATATATATATATATATATATATATATAATACCAAACAGAAAACAATAAACTTCCGGAAAAGATGGTATACCACAAACATGAGGTGCAAAAATTTGTACTCCATATCCGGATTTCGACAATTAATGTCTCTTCAGTGATGTTAGGAATCGAAACGGTATTTGGAAGGCCATGTAGTTTACCCCAATTTGGGATTGACTCTTGAATTTTGAAGAGTCGAAATAGGATGAACGGATCATATAAACCCGAAGGCAAATATAATACAAGCCACAACGAAAAAATATAAACAAGTCTAAATTGAAAACAACGTTCAAAACCTATGAGTGCGTTGAATAAAAACCGCATTTTTTATACGTGTGCATGCAAAACAAATTTTTTTGTATAGGGGTCTAAATACAGCACAAACAACATTTTCCAAAAGACCAAAAATGTAAAAAAAAGTATATTTTAACAAAACGTATTTGACTAGCAGGTCGAACAACGGATGTTCTTAAACCCTGCTGACTGCCATGGCGATTGCCAAAAAAACGGATCACAGATGTAACACAATGGATCGCAATTATATTAATTTATTACCAAACAAAAAACAATAAACTTCCGGAAAAGATGGTATACCACAAACATGAGGTGCAAAAATTTGTACTCCATATCCGGATTTCGACAATTAATGTCTCTTCAGTGATGTTAGGAATCGAAACGGTATTTGGAAGGCCATATAATTTACCTCAATTTGGAACTGATTCTTGAATTTTGAAGAGTCGAAATAGGATGAACGGATCATATAAACCCGAAGGCAAATATAATACAAGCCCAAACGAAAAAATATAAACAAGTCTAAATTGAAAACAACGTTCAAAACCTATGAGTGCGTTGGATAAAAACCGCAATTTTTATACGTGTGCATGCAAAATAATTTTTTTTGTAGAGGGGTCTAAATACAGCACAAACAGCATTTTCCAAAAGACCAAAAAAGTGAAAAAGTATATTTCAACAAAACGCATTTGACTAGCAGGTCGAACAACGGATGTTCTTAAACCCTGCTGACTGCCATGGCGATAGACAAAAAAACGGATCACAGATATAACACAATGGATCTTAATTATGTTAATTTAATACCAAACAGAAAACAATAAATTTGCGGAAAAGATGGTATACCACAAACATGAGGAGCAAAAATTTGTACACCATATCCGGATTTCGACAATTAATGTCTCTTCAGTGATGTTAGGAATCGAAACGGTATTTGGAAGGCCATATAATTTACCTCAATTTGGGATTGACTCTTGAACTTTGAAGAGTCGAAATAGGATGAACGGATCATATAAACCCGAAGGCAAATATAATACAAGTCCAAACGAAAAAATATAAACAAGTCTTAATTGAAAACAAGGTTCAAACCTATGAGTGCGTTGGATAAATACCGCAATTTTTATACGTGTGCATGTAAAACAAGTTTCTTTGTAGAGGGGTCTAAATACAGCACAAACAACATTTTCCAAAACACCAAAAAAGTGAAAAAGTATATTTTAACAAAACGCATTTGACTAGCAGGTCGAACAACGGATGTTCTTAAACCCTGCTGACTGCCATGGCGGTTGCCAAATAAACGGATCACAGATGTAACACAATGGATCTTAATTATATTAATTTAATACCAAACAGAAAACAATAAACTTGCGGAAAAGATGGTATACCACAAACATGAGGTGCAAAAATTTGTACACTATATCCGGATTTCGACAATTAATGTCTCTTCAGTGATGTTAGGAATCGAAACGGTATTTGGAAGGCCATATAATTTACCTCAATATGGGACTGACTCTTGAATTTTGAAGAGTCGAAATAGGATGAACGGATCATATAAACCCGAAGGCAAATATAATACAAGCCCAAACGAAAAAATATAAACAAGTCTAAATTGAAAACAACGTTCAAAACCTATGAGTGCGTTGGATAAAAACCGCAATTTTTATACGTGTGCATTCAAAACAAGTTTTTTTTGTAAAGGGGTCTAAATACAGCACAAACAACATTTTCCAAAAGACCAAAAAAGTGAAGAGTATATTTTAACTAAACGCATTTGACTAGCAGGTCGAACAACGGATGTTCTTAAACCCTGCTGACTGCCATGGCGGTTGCCAAATAAACGGATCACAGATGTAACACAATGGATCTTAATTATATTAATTTAATACCAAACAGAAAACAATAAACTTGCGGAAAAGATGGTATACCACAAACATGAGGAGCAAAAATTTGTACACCATATCCGGATTTCGACAATTAATGTCTCTTCAGTGATGTTAGGAATCGAAACGGTATTTGGAAGGGCATAAAATTTACCTCCATATGGGACTGACTCTTCAATTTTGAAGAGTCCAAATAGGATGAACGGGTCATATAAACACGAAGGCAAATATAATACAAGCCCAAACGAAAACAATATTAACAAGTCTAAATTGAAAACAACGTTTAAAACCTATGAGTGCGTTAGATAAAAACCGCAATTTTTATACGTGTACATGCAAAACAAGTTTTTTTGTAGAGGGGTCTAAATACAGCACAAACAACATTTTCCAAAAGATCAAAAAAGTGAAAAGTATATTTTAACAAAACGCATTTGACTAGCAGGTCGAACAACGGATGTTCTTAAACCCTGCTGACTGCCATGGGGATTGCCAAAAAAAAACGGATCACAGATGTAACACAATGGATCTTAATTATATTAATTTATTACCAAACAAAAGACAATAAACTTGCGGAAAAGATGGTATACCACAAACATGAGGTGCAAAAATTTGTACACTATATCCGGATTTCGACAATTAATGTCTCTTCAGTGATGTTAGGAATCGAAACGGTATTTGGAAGGCCATATAATTTACCTCAATATGGGACTGACTCTTGAATTTTGAAGAGTCGAAATAGGATGAACGGATCATATAAACCCGAAGGCAAATATAATACAAGTCCAAACGAAAAAATATAAACAAGTCTTAATTGAAAACAAGGTTCAAACCTATGAGTGCGTTGGATAAATACCGCAATTTTTATACGTGTGCATGTAAAACAAGTTTCTTTGTAGAGGGGTCTAAATACAGCACAAACAACATTTTCCAAAACACCAAAAAAGTGAAAAAGTATATTTTAACAAAACGCATTTGACTAGCAGGTCGAACAACGGATGTTCTTAAACCCTGCTGACTGCCATGGCGGTTGCCAAATAAACGGATCACAGATGTAACACAATGGATCTTAATTATATTAATTTAATACCAAACAGAAAACAATAAACTTGCGGAAAAGATGGTATACCACAAACATGAGGAGCAAAAATTTGTACACCATATCCGGATTTCGACAATTAATGTCTCTTCAGTGATGTTAGGAATCGAAACGGTATTTGGAAGGGCATAAAATTTACCTCCATATGGGACTGACTCTTCAATTTTGAAGAGTCCAAATAGGATGAACGGGTCATATAAACACGAAGGCAAATATAATACAAGCCCAAACGAAAACAATATTAACAAGTCTAAATTGAAAACAACGTTTAAAACCTATGAGTGCGTTAGATAAAAACCGCAATTTTTATACGTGTACATGCAAAACAAGTTTTTTTGTAGAGGGGTCTAAATACAGCACAAACAACATTTTCCAAAAGATCAAAAAAGTGAAAAGTATATTTTAACAAAACGCATTTGACTAGCAGGTCGAACAACGGATGTTCTTAAACCCTGCTGACTGCCATGGGGATTGCCAAAAAAAAACGGATCACAGATGTAACACAATGGATCTTAATTATATTAATTTATTACCAAACAAAAGACAATAAACTTGCGGAAAAGATGGTATACCACAAACATGAGGTGCAAAAATTTGTACACTATATCCGGATTTCGACAATTAATGTCTCTTCAGTGATGTTAGGAATCGAAACGGTATTTGGAAGGCCATATAATTTACCTCAATATGGGACTGACTCTTGAATTTTGAAGAGTCGAAATAGGATGAACGGATCATATAAACCCGAAGGCAAATATAATACAAGCCCAAACGAAAAAATATAAACAAGTCTAAATTGAAAACAACGTTCAAAACCTATGAGTGCGTTGGATAAAAACCGCAATTTTTATACGTGTGCATTCAAAACAAGTTTTTTTTGTAAAGGGGTCTAAATACAGCACAAACAACATTTTCCAAAAGACCAAAAAAGTGAAGAGTATATTTTAACAAAACGCATTTGAATAGCAGGTCGAACAACGGATGTTCTTAAACCCTGCTGACTGCCACGTCGATTTCCAATTAAACGGATCACTGATGTAACACAATGAATCTTAATTATAATAATTTAATACCAAACAGAAAACAATAAACTTGCAGAAAAGTTGGTATACCACAAACATGAGGTGCAAAAATGTGTACACCATATCCGGATTTCGACAATTAATGTTTCTTCAGTGATGTTAGGAATCGAAACGGTATTTGGAAGGCCATATGATTTACCTCAATTTGGGATTGACTCTTGAATTTTGAAGAGTCGAAATAGGATGGACGTTCATATAAACCCAAAGGCAAATATAATACAAGCCCAAACGAAAAAATATAAACAAGCCTAAATTGTAAACAACGTTCAAAACCTATTAGTGCGTTGGATAAAAACCGCAATTTTTATACGTGTGCATGCAAAACAAATTTCTTTGTAGAGGGGTCTAAATACAGCACAAACAACATTTTCCAAAAGACCAAAAAAGTGAAAAAGTATATTTTAACAAAACGCATTTGAATAGCAGGTCGAACAACGGATGTTCTTAAACCCTGCTGACTGCCACGTCGATTTCCAATTAAACGGATCACTGATGTAACACAATGAATCTTAATTATAATAATTTAATACCAAACAGAAAACAATAAACTTGCAGAAAAGTTGGTATACCACAAACATAAGTTGCACAAATGTGTACACCATATCCGAATTTCGACAATTATTGTCTCTTCAGTGATGTTAGGAATCAAAACGGTATTTGGAAGGCCATATAATTTACCTCAATTTGGGATTGACTCTTGAACTTTGAAGAGTCGAAATAGGATGAACGGATCATATAAACCCGAAGGCAAATATAATACAAGTCCAAACGAAAAAATATAAACAAGTCTTAATTGAAAACAAGGTTCAAACCTATGAGTGCGTTGGATAAATACCGCAATTTTTATACGTGTGCATGTAAAACAAGTTTCTTTGTAGAGGGGTCTAAATACAGCACAAACAACATTTTCCAAAACACCAAAAAAGTGAAAAAGTATATTTTAACAAAACGCATTTGACTAGCAGGTCGAACAACGGATGTTCTTAAACCCTGCTGACTGCCATGGCGGTTGCCAAATAAACGGATCACAGATGTAACACAATGGATCTTAATTATATTAATTTAATACCAAACAGAAAACAATAAACTTGCGGAAAAGATGGTATACCACAAACATGAGGAGCAAAAATTTGTACACCATATCCGGATTTCGACAATTAATGTCTCTTCAGTGATGTTAGGAATCGAAACGGTATTTGGAAGGGCATAAAATTTACCTCCATATGGGACTGACTCTTCAATTTTGAAGAGTCCAAATAGGATGAACGGGTCATATAAACACGAAGGCAAATATAATACAAGCCCAAACGAAAACAATATTAACAAGTCTAAATTGAAAACAACGTTTAAAACCTATGAGTGCGTTAGATAAAAACCGCAATTTTTATACGTGTACATGCAAAACAAGTTTTTTTGTAGAGGGGTCTAAATACAGCACAAACAACATTTTCCAAAAGATCAAAAAAGTGAAAAGTATATTTTAACAAAACGCATTTGACTAGCAGGTCGAACAACGGATGTTCTTAAACCCTGCTGACTGCCATGGGGATTGCCAAAAAAAAACGGATCACAGATGTAACACAATGGATCTTAATTATATTAATTTATTACCAAACAAAAGACAATAAACTTGCGGAAAAGATGGTATACCACAAACATGAGGTGCAAAAATTTGTACACTATATCCGGATTTCGACAATTAATGTCTCTTCAGTGATGTTAGGAATCGAAACGGTATTTGGAAGGCCATATAATTTACCTCAATATGGGACTGACTCTTGAATTTTGAAGAGTCGAAATAGGATGAACGGATCATATAAACCCGAAGGCAAATATAATACAAGTCCAAACGAAAAAATATAAACAAGTCTTAATTGAAAACAAGGTTCAAACCTATGAGTGCGTTGGATAAATACCGCAATTTTTATACGTGTGCATGTAAAACAAGTTTCTTTGTAGAGGGGTCTAAATACAGCACAAACAACATTTTCCAAAACACCAAAAAAGTGAAAAAGTATATTTTAACAAAACGCATTTGACTAGCAGGTCGAACAACGGATGTTCTTAAACCCTGCTGACTGCCATGGCGGTTGCCAAATAAACGGATCACAGATGTAACACAATGGATCTTAATTATATTAATTTAATACCAAACAGAAAACAATAAACTTGCGGAAAAGATGGTATACCACAAACATGAGGAGCAAAAATTTGTACACCATATCCGGATTTCGACAATTAATGTCTCTTCAGTGATGTTAGGAATCGAAACGGTATTTGGAAGGGCATAAAATTTACCTCCATATGGGACTGACTCTTCAATTTTGAAGAGTCCAAATAGGATGAACGGGTCATTTAAACACGAAGGCAAATATAATACAAGCCCAAACGAAAACAATATTAACAAGTCTAAATTGAAAACAACGTTTAAAACCTATGAGTGCGTTAGATAAAAACCGCAATTTTTATACGTGTACATGCAAAACAAGTTTTTTTGTAGAGGGGTCTAAATACAGCACAAACAACATTTTCCAAAAGATCAAAAAAGTGAAAAGTATATTTTAACAAAACGCATTTGACTAGCAGGTCGAACAACGGATGTTCTTAAACCCTGCTGACTGCCATGGGGATTGCCAAAAAAAAACGGATCACAGATGTAACACAATGGATCTTAATTATATTAATTTATTACCAAACAAGTTCAAATGAAGTGGATGTAAGCAATTATAGCCAACCGTACGACCTTCAACAATGAAAAAAATACATAATATATAATCGGCTATAAAAGGACCCAACATGAAAAATAAGAAACAATTCAATTGAAAAAACTAACGGCCTAATTAATAACAATACAATTTATGAAAAACAAATATGATTTATATAGATAATAAATATTGTATGTAGAGAGCCTTACTGAAAATTTCTTTAATCCTAACGAGTAGATCTAAACAAATATATTATTATTATCATTACATAAATTAGTACTAAGAACTCGTTGTAAAAAATGATAGTTCTTGAAAATAATATGATCCAGTCAGGTTATCTTCAAATTGTGAATCATAATCCAATCAGATAAAAAACACGAAATAATTGATAGAAGGGGGTAGTAATTGACAAACTCGAAAACGCGAAATCGCGAAGTGAAACCATTTTGCGTTTTCGTGTTTTCAAATTTGCGTTTTCTCGTTTTCGAATTTTCGACTTCGCGTTTTCGCCTTATAGAATATGAAACGCGAAAAGGCGAAATTGCGAAAACGCGAAATGTCCCTAACCGGCTACCATATGTTACAGTTAAATACCATTTCTATTTTTACTTTTTAACACACGTGATTTCGGTTTTTGAGGTTGTGTTAAATCTATAAACCGCAAACATATTTCAATTTTTACGGTTTTGTGTGGGTTTTTTTTTCTTATACAACTGAGATAAATGAACCAATACAAAGTGAAAAATGTTACGTAACGTATCATTAAACCGGAACAGCTTCTAAATTTTACGGAATACAATCAAATTTTAAGTATTTTCTTGCGCATGTCATGATTGGTAAAAGATTGGTTTAAAATAGTTTACCACGTATCATTCAATATATAACCGAAACATATAAAACTTGATTTTTTTTGGATTTAACTATCAGCAAATTAAGCGTCGTTCAACAAAAAAAATCCTTTTAAAATCAAGGGCAGATAACTATATAGAATTTTATAGAACAATTTGTGTTTTCTTAATTTTGAAAGAAAATAAGGCCTGAGGTCCCTAATTTTTATTTGATAGTTCGTAAGTATTTATGAAAAGCAATTCTCTTATCGATTTTTCACCAATTTTATCTTATAATTTTCTTAAAGAAAACATAAGTTTCCCCAAAATAACGCATATAGAATAACCGTGATTTCGATAATTACAATGTATTTTAACGAAAAAAACATGATCCGTGATCCCCAGTTTTTAGATTGAAATTTGAAAGGACATTGACCCAGAAATCAGAAACAGAAGTTGAAGAAAAATCTATCGTCGAATATTTAGACACGCCACCTACCTTAATTTCATTTGTCGACGTCATAAAGCGAAATGACCCATTTAGCCTGTATTTGTTTTCACACAAAAGGTCAATTTCTAAAAGTTGTCCAATCCTTCTCAAAATTAAATATCAAAGAGTCTATATCATATACTATAAATATTTTTACATATTTTCATAAACTAACAAAAAAATTATTGCTATTCAACCCTGTTTGTTCAAGGCTATGCAAGGCATTTTGATACAAAATTGAAATGTTGGAATTTTTTGTTGAATTTTGCATCAAATGACGTCGCTTACCAAAATAAGTTATATTGTATCAGCAAGACAATATTTTACTTTACTTCCAGCAGAAGTTTGGTTTTGGTTAATTATGATCTTCTGATACATTTTTGTGATAAATACTAAAAAATTGCCAAAATTGCGGCAATGAGCTATCTTCAGGAACTTACAATTTGGTGATCTGTTTAGAAATAAGCAATCATATGAATAGACCCCTAAGGTCACAAATAAGGCTGTAATAATAAAATTGAGAATGGAAATGGGGAATGTGTCACAGAGACAACAACCCGACCATAGAACAGACAACAGCAGATACTATACTTTTATATGAATTTAAGTAAATACTATACTTTTATATGAATTTAAGTAAATATTGAATGACTTTTTTGAAAATGGCCCTGCAGTGATACTGATTCAAGGGAAGTGGCCCGAGAACACAGTTATTTCGTAATGCATTTCTTTTAGACAATAAATTAAAATTAAAAAAAATCGCACCTGCTCTATCTCAAAATATGTTTACAGTGTAGTATTCTACTTTTGGGACACACAATATCAAAATTATAAAAAGTCTACCAGCTCTAACTCAAAATATGGACAATTCTATGTTAAGGGGGTCTATATAATTCAGTTTGACAGCTTCAAACATACTAATTTATGACCTTTTTTAACTGCTTTACATACACATTCATCACCCAAATTTTTTAAACATGTAATTTCATCCCCCTACTTAATATTTCAAGCATAGAATATAAAGAAATAAATTTGTAAAGTGTTTGAAAAAAATTGGCAAATTACACACTGTCCACACTAGGGACTATATTTGTAGACAACGAAAATCAAAGGACGATAACTGTGTCCTCGAACCAAGTTGGCACTACCTCTTTGCACCATGTAGAAACGGTAAAATAACTAAAGTCGTAGTTTTCTTTTAGTTGCTCCGCTATTTCGACACCCCCTTATTCCAACACCCCATTTGTCCGACTCCTCACTAGTCCAACAGCCTATTTGTCTGATACCCCATTAGTCCGACACCCCATTTGTCCGGCAACCAATTAGTCCGACACCCCTGTAGTCCGACACATGTGCAGGTCGAAATTAAAATCTACATCAGAGAATAGGTAGACGTGATAATTGAACTAACGTCTACTCTGCCTTTTGAGTATCAATAATTAATTGAAAAAGACAACACTTCCCCTTCTTTAGGAAGACAGAAAAGAGGTAAGCAGTATCCTTTAACTTTAATTTCTGGTATTTAGATGATGTTATCTTTCTAAATAATAAAAAAAACTTGGTGACTATGTTGAACGCATCTATTCCATCGAACTTGAGATAAATGATACAACAGAAAAGTTACGTCTGCCTCATATATTGATTTACATTTAGAAATTGACAATGAGTGTCGTTTGAAAAAAAAATGTACGTAAAAAGAAGATTTCAGCTTCCCAATTGAAAATTTCCATTCCTATATAGCAACAATCCAGCAGCGCCTGCATACGGAGAATACATGTATATCTCCCAGTTGGTGCGATATTCCGGGGCTTGTATTCTTTATCATGATTTCCTTGATAGAGGGTTGCTCCTCACAAAGAACCTATTAAACCAGAAGTTCCAAGTGGTGAAGTTGAAATCATCCCTCGTTAACTTTACAGATGCCATCACGAGTTGGTTGACCGTTATGGAATATCCGTTTCAAAGATGATAGCGGATATGTTCCAAATGTCGTAGCTACAATCCCGTCCCCTTTTTCCCGAATGTGACCTACAGAATTAGACTTATTACAGGGTTTGAATTAACATGACCAACACGACGGGTGACACATGTGGAGCAGGATCTGCTTCTCTATCGGAGCACATGAGATCACCCCCAGTTGTTGGTGGTTTCGTATTACTCAGTCTTTAGTTTTCTATGTTGTGTATTGGATACTATTGTTTGGCTGTTGGTCTTTTTCTTTTTTAGCCATAGCGTTGTCAGTTTATTTTCGGTTGACCTAGCTATTTCATTAAAAAAGAAACCGCTTAAAAGTGAATGTGATTGAAAGATTGCTGTCTACTTTAGTCCGGTGGCAAATATTTCACTCGCATGCATATTGCGTCACATAGAATAGAATAGAGGAAGGTCGTTATAGCGTTACTTGCCGGTAAAACAGATTATGTTTCTGGTGAACCTCAAATTCAGTTAATGATAAAAAAAACTGTGTTGTTTTTTTGTTTTTTTTTTTTTAATTTTCGTGCCAATCATCTCAAACTACGCTGTAAGAGGAACTGCATGTTTTCTAAGATTAACTCTGTCCCATCTTTAAGCACTTTATTCTTAGCCAGGATTATTTCCAGATAAATATATTTTTTCTACATTTTCCTTAAAACAATATTTGCTCCTTGTGACTTCATTGAAGGGAAATCAAATATCTTCTTTTATACCCTATTTTTTTTCTAATTTACGTTTTTCCATTAACTCAAAATGTTGTTAAGAAATTATTCATATATAAAAACGTACAAAATTTTGCCAATAATCTCTTTTATTTGACTGCAGAAATAGAGTTGCAGGTCATTTGATCAACGATTAGGAAACAAAAAACGTAAACAACTTGGACTAACGACTGTTTAAAATTTAATGAGATCTCAGCCATTTGAATATACACTGTATAATTTGGTCCTTTTTTACTATTTGTACTAGTTCTCTTGATTGCCATCATATTTTATTCAATTCAATAATTTTGTTGCTAATACAGTACTTGCAACCTTAGGCGTTACTGTTTTAGCGATCAATCAGCGGTCATCGATCAGTCACCGATCAGTCAAGTTCGCGTCAAACTCACGACTAATCCGTCAGACTAATAGTAAAAGTATTTGACTGATCGGACGGATCGGACGGATAGGACCGATCGACCTTTCTGACGGATTGAACTCCACTACGTCACATGATAAACTAATACAAATTACGAAATCTTAGTTTTGTTTCATTTAATTAAAATGGCGACATGGAAAATACGAAACATTCAAGTACAAATGATCAACATCTTTTTTTATTATTTATTTAGCACAGTTTTAAGAATTTAAAAAGAAAAGAAATATGCATATAAAACTAAATTTAAATATTACTATTAAAGAATGGCCATTTTCGTGTTAATTTAGGTTATATTTTTTCAAACCCGGACATTTCTAAAACGGTTTTGATCGCGATTTTCAGTGATTTAATTATTTTCCGAAAATGCTCTTGAAAATATAATGAAATGATCATTTATTGCAAATTTCGATGTATTATCTTTAAATATTTTTAAGTATTTTATCCTTATAACCTTAAAATTCCTTAAACAAACTTATCTCGAGGCCAGAGACATATATACACATGTATATATGTCTCTGTCGAGGCCATTAAAATAACAAATCACAAATAAAAATAAAAATGCTGCAAATTCTCTTAAAAATTAAAAATATTGGTAATTTTAAACAACGAGAACAACATTATAGTATATTTTTTCTGATAGTCTTTTAACTTAATAAAAAATAATCAATCCTAAGCTATAAAAATCCAATGACGGTCAATAATTTCCTTTCAAATAAAGGAATTATTGCATTCTATTTCAACAAAAACAAAAGTTTCTGCATATCTATCCTTCTTTATTCACATTTTATTAAAAATTACTTATCTAAAGGCATTCATAATGACTAATAGCAATTGCATTGCACTATTTCTGATATAAAAGAAGAAATATTTGTATTTTTATGCAATACGAATATTGAATTTAGTATCTAATCCCTTTAATTCAACATAGTTTATGAAATGCAACCAATCCTGATGTACAAAGAGTACTGAAATCAAATGGTGATTCATTATTTCTATCGAAATGAAGATATGATTGCATTCATTTTCAACACCAACAAAAGTTAAAGCCTTATTCTACTTACAATATAAAAATTCTTATTAAAAAAATAATCTTGAAGCCTTTGAAATAACTAGTTACAAATAACATTGCTTTTTTTTTAACAAAACAAGAGAAACTGGTAATTTTAAACAATGCGAACAACATTTAAGGATATTTTCTATGATCTTCTTTTACTTTTATGAAAAACAACCAATACTAAACTATGAAAAGTACAAACATCTAATGACAGTCAATAATTTCCATTCAAATAAAAAAATTATTGCTTTCTTGTTCAACAAAAACAAAAGTTTATGCATATTTATCCTTCATTTATTCACATATATTTTAAAAAATACTTATATAAAGGCATTTATAATGACTGATAGCAATTGACGTTGCATTACTTCTGGTATTTAAGAAGAAATAATTGTACTTTTAAGCAATGCGAACATTACATTTAGAATCTTTTCCCTTAACTTCAACATATTTTATAACATACAACAAATCCTGAACCATAAAAAGTACAAAAAGCCATAGGCGTTCAATAATTTTCATTAAAAAAGAGAATTCTAAATTAAAAAAAACAAAAGTTTATGTATATTTATCCTTAAAGTATTCATATCTTATATAAAAGTACTTATCTGACTGCATTACTTATGACTGATTGCAATTGACGTTGAATTATTTCTGATATAAAAGAAGAAATATTTGCATTTTTAGAAATGCTAACACAAATTTAGTATCTTTTCCCTGAAATTCAGCATATTTTATGAAAAAAAACCAATCCTGATGTACAAAAAGAACCAAAATCAAATGACGGTTCATAATTTCTATCAAAATAAAGAAATTATTGCATTCTTATCTAACAAAAACAAAAGTTTATGCATATTTATCCTTCAATGATTCACATTTTATACAAAATTACTTATCTAAAGGCATTTATAATGACTGATTGCAATTAAAGATATAAAAGAAGAAATATCTGCATATTTAAGCAATGTGAACAAAAAATTTAGTATCTTTTCCTTGAACTTCAGCATATTTTATGAAAAACAACCAATCCTGATGTACAAAATATACCGAAATCAAATGACGGTTCATAATTTCTATCAATATAAAGAAATTATTGCATTCGTATTCAACACAAAACAAAAGTTTAAGTATCATTCTCCTTACATTATCAAAATTCTTACAAAAAAAATCTTATTGGAAGACTTTGAAATAACAAGTTACAAATAACATTGCATTATTTTTTATCAAAAGAAGAAAAATTGGTAATTTTAATCAATGTGAACAACATTTTAGTATATTTTCTCAGATATTATTTTGATTTTATAAAATACAACCAATCCTAAACCATAAAAAGTACAAAAAGCCATAGGCAGTCAATAATTTAAAATGAAATAGAGGAATTTTGAATTTTTAACAAACAAAAACAAAAGTTTATGTATATTTATCAGTAAATTATTCATATCTTATACAAAAGTACTTATCTGAATGCATTAATTATGACTGATTGCAATTGACGTTGAATTATTTCTGATACAATAGAAGACATATTTACATTTTCAAGCAACACGAAATAAAATTTAGTATCTTTTCCTTGAAATTCAGAATATTGTATGAAAAACAACCAATCCTGATGTACAAAAATAACCAAAATCAAATGATGGTTCATAATTTCCATCAAAATTAAGAAATTATTGCTTTCTTATCTAACAAAAAGTTTATGCATATTTATCCTTCAATTATTCATATCTTATACAAAATTTCTTATCTAAAGGCATTTATAATGACTGATTGCAATTGACGTTGCATTTTTTCTGATATAAAAGGAAGAAATATTTGCATTTTCAAGCAAAGCGAACAAAAATTAAGTATCTTTTCCTTGAAATTCAGCATATTTTATGAAAAACAACCAATCCTGATGTACAAAAAGTACCGAAATCAAATGACGGTTCATAATTTCTGTCAAAATAAAGAAATTATTTAATTTGTATTGAAACACAAAACAAAAGTTTAAGTAAAATTCTCCTTACATTATCAAAATTCTTACAAAAAAAATCTTTTTGGAGAACTTTGAAATAACTAGTTACAAATAACATTGCATTATTTTTTATCAAAACAAGAAAAATTGGTAATTTTAAACAATGCAAACAACATTTTAGTATATTTTCTCAGATATTATTTTGATTTTATAAAAAACAACCAATCCTGAACCATAACATGTACAAAAAACCATAGGGGTTCAAATTAATTTCTTTAAAAAAGAGAAATTATTGAATTCTTATCTAACAAAAACAAAAGTGTATGTATATTTATCCTTAAATTATTCATATCTTATACAAAATTAATTATCTGAATGCATTAACTATGACTGATTGCAATTGACGTGCATTATTTCTGATATAAAAGAAGAAATATTTGCATTTTTAAGCAACTCGAACAAAAATTTATTATCTTTTTCCTGAAATTCAGCATATTTTATGAAAAACGACCAATCCTGTTGTACAAAAAGTACAAAATAATGAAATGATTGCATCTTTAATCAACACAAATTATAGTTTAAGTATTTTAATACTTATTCTTTTTAAATTCTATCAAATAAACTTTTCTTGATGCCTTTTAAATAACTAATCAGAAATAACATTGCATTATATGTTATAAGAAGAAGAAATATTGGTAATCTAGAACAAATATTAAAACAACGCTCTAAATTAATTAATCCAAACAAAACTGTATGGATTCTTACTGTTCTGTTATTTTTATTTTCATCATCTAACGACGAAAGTCAGCTCGACTCCGGAGCGTTTGCTGGATACCGAGTTTGAATCTGCAAATTACAATTTTAGGAATTTCAACGTATTTCTCAAGGGGCTAAGATATCAAGTCTCAATAAAAAGAAAAAGAAGGGTTTGCATGTTTTAATTGAATTGTAGGTTTATGCTAAGGGAATGCCCATTTTAACATAGCAAACTATATTTAAAAAGGGCATTTAAAAACCAATGTTAAATAATTTTTATAAATGCATTACAGTTCTAAAATATACTTATGTGTACATTATGCTCAATTTGTTTTAAAGTTTATTCCAATGCACAAGTAAAAACCGGAATTGCCTCCAAGATTTCTTTTTAGCAAACGCCCTATTCGCGATCGGCAAGCTTCGGCAGATTTATCCTTCTACCCTCGGCTTAATGGCCTATTCCACCACAGTTTTATGTATATAGCAGAATCTGGCAAGGTTTGCTGATTACCTGTACATATATATACACAGAAGACAAAAAAAGCGACAAAATAAATAATTTAAAATCTTAACGAATGTTGACAAAATACAAATATCGATAAAGAATTGGTAAACAGAGTGAATATAAAATTATAAAATGTTGGATAATATCTTTAAAACTAAGGCTTGGTTCGCCGTTTTACAACTAGAACCCCTCTCTTGAAATTTCTTTTGAACCCCGCCAATTTCTAAAGACATTTCACTGACAGAGGATATTACTTTGGTTTGACTTGATGTCTAAATTCCGCTTTTTCGGATCTTGTTATTATCTATGGCACACTTGTTCGTCAAAAGTATGCCTAAACCTTTGAACAAAAATATACACATAGAAAAAAAATAATGTAAAAGTATGCAAAGTAGGTTCAAAATTCAACATTAAAGATTTCAAATTTACACATCTGCAAATAATTTTCAGAACAATTTGATTTGAAAAAAATAAGCAGATTGATTTAGCTTGGCGTATTTTTTCAATATTTATGTCTTGCTTAATGAGCATTAAATGAGGACCCCTCCCCATCCCCTGAATTTGCGACTCATTGGACTTTCTGGATGAAAAGGCGCAGAGTGGTCTAAAACGCAAAAGTGAGAATAGGTGTGAAAATAACTTACTATCAGTCTATTTCCTATAAAGACTTACATGTAACACAGGATCCAAAAAGGGAAAAACGATTTTTTAAAGAGGATAAAATAATCTAGAACTCAAACTATGTCAAACCAAAAAGTACATGGTAAAAGGAACAGAAAGCAAGTGTGGTTTTCCCACAGTTTATTAATAAAAGAAACGCTTCATGGTTATACATAGTTTTCATTTCTTATGATCGTTCATGGGGACGTCTCGAAATAATGCTAATATTTTTAGTTAAGTTATTGTCTTAGTTCAGCTGATATTAATAAAATCCGTTTACATCTGTTAATTTTTTTTAAATGTATCTGTGCAAAACAAAAGTTTTGAAATCAAGCTGTGTATCTACAAAAAAGTAATGTACTTTTAACATCAATCCATGTACTTTTAAAATCAATATGACTGTGTTCTTTTAAAATAAGTGTACTTTTAAAATCAAGATATGTACTTTTAAAATCAATCGGTACACTTTAAAAATCGATCTGTGTGTATCTTATTTAAAGTTTAAAACCTAGTTTTTCTACTACAATGGTGTTTCAAAATGGTTATCCCAGTGTTTACATCAGAGTTGTATCTACTCGTTCTTCCTGATGTTCTCTGCATTTGAAAGTATTTTTTCAAAGCTTTTCTCAGTTTGTTCACTCATGACTATATAATAATAGTCGTTTATTCAAAAGCAATACAGCTTACAGAATATAAGTAAGAAAGTTAGAAGCACAACCAATGATCATTAAAGTTTGAAATGTTCCATTGTAGCATTAGTACAGTTGTAGGTGTCCGTTTCTTTTTATGAAATAAAGCCACAAAGATAATAATGTTCTTCACAATGGAAATGTATGATATTGTTGGCTCTACCAAAAAA
Source organism: Mytilus californianus (assembly GCF_021869535.1). Lineage (NCBI taxonomy): Eukaryota > Metazoa > Mollusca > Bivalvia > Mytilida > Mytilidae > Mytilus > Mytilus californianus. Next base: position 28,307,213 of record NW_026262712.1, read on the forward strand.
TTCATTCAGATTGGAGTCAATGGGTACATTATAAACAATATCTTGCCAAATGCTATGCAGCAAAGGGATTTTTACTGAATGAGATATCATCTATATACATTATTTTTCATAATTTTGTTGGAAATTTATCCTTGATATTTTGAACGTTTTTGGCATTCATATTTTTGAAGCATTCATCTGGGAATAAACTGTCATAATTGAATGATGTTAACAGATAAAAATTAGTGTCAGAAATTTGTCATTTTCAATACTCTTGTACATATTATGTAAGTTATAGTAAAATGATATATTATCAAATGTAATCACCTGATATTTAGGCACGGCCATTCATCTTTCGTGTGGGTGGTAGTTATGGTGGGAAGGAGGGTAAAAAAAACAATGACAAAGTCTTTAATAACTGAGGGAAACTGAATTATATCATTAAGATTCTGATAAAGTTTCATTACATTCTGTTAGGAGAAGTGGATGCAAATGTGAAATGTAATGTGCATATATTTAAAATTTCATACGATGCCGAAATAACCCAAATAAAAGAACAGAGTTCCAATGCTAACCCGCGTTCAACATATTTCAACTCTCTGAGGACAATAACTAAACAAACATGAGATGGCCTGTTGCAAGGCAAATTTCCAGATCGAACCTATTTTTCATGCCTTCCTTTTCCAGTTGCTGTCGAAATTCCTGTTCTGTTAGATATTTGTTATTTTGTTCCCATCCTGAATGTATATAAAATATTTGTTATTGCCCTTTAAGCAACAAATAATCAATCATTGCAACCTGTATAAAATTAATAACTTGCTTCACTCCTTTGCGACGCCGGTTATTATTTCGTATTACGGTTTTTTAACCATGATAATGCCTTGACTTTCAAGTCTTTCATCATTTGCCTCAATAAAAATATAGCTATGCCACTACGTTATCTCAATACTCATCCTCTTATCAAATCTGTATCGGCAGATTAAAAAATGAAAAGCATGCAATACAATTCAGTACAGCAGAAAGCTATTATATCTTTAACAACAAGATATAACAACCTTTTATCTTTACGTTTATTTAACCAATAAGAATGATTTGAAGGACGATTTCTACATTTGTTAGTTTTATAAACAATATAACCTTTAAAGCTTGAAACGAAATACTACATTTTTATATGTGGTAAAGATTAAAGATAAAATAATCATCAAAAACATTAGATCATGCTTTCTATATAACGGACAAAATACCTTTTTTTTTCTTATAATGAAACTTTGATTGGGTCCGGCCAGCTTTTTGAAGAAGTTTATTATTGAACGTTTGTATTCATTTGTCACATTACGAATAGTTAATTACATGGCGTCGTTGTTCACATATCTACACATGTCCAACACAAAAACCAACATCTTTTTAATTTGTTTATATTTTGCTCGGGATGACTAAGAGCACTTGAAAGATTAAATTGTCTATTCTTAAATAATTTTGGGGTGGCGTATGTTATTGTTTTTGTTTGATGGTTGCTGTGCCATTTACGTATACACTGCAGCTTTAAACAAAAATTCAAAGTTCAAAGTTTGTCCTGTCGATGTTAAACATACTATACCAATATTTCTGTTCAATATACATATTTGGGGGTATTTTTTTTTTAAACTTTTGTCACGATATTGAGTTCCAGTTATAGATTATATCATAAGTTTCAATAGTTACTTTGCTAACTACAATTTGCTTGCACACATTATTATAATGCGAAATAAACCACATATGGGTATAGAAATAGATTTCAAAGCATAATCAAAAGCAAATCAGTACATGTTAATTAAAAGAAAACATAGATTAAATTCATTTTTAAATACACTTGATAATAAATAAAAGAAAATACAAATACAATTTTACAAATTAAAATACTAACTGCTAGAACGAAGAACTTGGAAACTGGTCAGGAGTATTGTTCAAGACCTGAAAAACGAAGGTTGCAGCTACAGTGCATGTAAAAATACTGTAATTTGTTGTTTAATAATACATGAAATTGCCGTGTAGAAAAACCTCTTTATATATTGCATACGACAACAACTGACAACTGGGACAGGTTGATGGAGCTTTGGCGGTTTTTATATTTTATCTTATCTCAACCCTCTCCTATTGATATCTTGATCAGCAGATTAACAAAACGTACATAAAAGTATATAATTTTACATCAAATATTCAGTACAGGAAAAGCAATTATCTCCATAACAACGACAAAACAAATACAAAAACCAAAATAAATATCTGAATGTTTTTTGTTAATGGCAATCAGCTCAAAGTACTAAACTGCTGGCAATTGATACCGTCCTACACTGTTTCCAGCATTTTAAACAGGCGATGTAAAATGCCGCTATGCTAAGATAAAGTCATTGTTTGTTTTTCGGCTAGACAATCTCAACTTGATGTTTCCCGACAATCTCAACTTGATGTTTCCCGACAATTCAACGGCGGAGATTAAATCAATATAAATTAGCTGAAGATAGCCCTAAAAGTAAAAGGCTATACATCAATATTCCATAAAAAGATCGGTATATAAGAATGATCAATCTCCGTAATCGGAAGGTCAATACTACAACCACTGCCGCTGATATCACAGGTTTACGGAAAATTTCCTATCCAGACAGACCAAATCAGGCTTTGCCAATGTAATGAGTATTTTTTCTTGTCCAAAGAAGTGCCTGACGAAACCGCGTAGACAGGCGTCTAAATGAGCCATTCGAACCTGCCTGGTTGCATCGTAGGACGTATGAAGAAAAGAACAATATTCTACACCTAGTACATGTTTAGGGAAATTTAACGTCTAAGGGTTAAAGAGACGAATTTTTGGCAGCCTCATTTGCTCAATTTTAATGACCGACAAAGAGAGATGTTTCAGAAGGGGTAGCAATGGATTTCCTAACTCTGACCAACATTGAAGTATTGTCTTGAACCTCAAAATCGCCGGAATTGAATCCATATCACATCTATCGGAATAACTTTGATGGGCAACGTCGCCCAACACCGACATTACACGAGTTATTGAACCAACTTGGTCAAGCTTTCCAACTCAATGTACGAATAAAAAATTTGATTCAATCCATGACATGTATGTGCAGAACTGTGTTAGTCACACATGGTGGTCACAATAGATACTGACTTTAACATCAACGAAAATTGACCCAATTTATCGTAAGCGACTGGTTATTTGAAATTTTTGCTAAAACTTTTATTTGACATTTGTGTGTAAATGTTTAGCTCAGTATACAAAAGCAATACTGTAAAAAGCCCATTTTGAGTACACGGAATAAATCTAGAAAAAAACCCTTGTGCGTTTCATTTTTGCAGAATATGCATTAATATTGATTTCGTCAGTGTTCTCATCGAAATCTATAATTATCAAAGTACATGCATATATTTTACTGAAAATCGGTAACCCCCTTAGGGATGCATCTGGAAAAAGTATCGCAGCAGCCTAATTTCTATCACAGATCAAAATATTATAACATTAAAGAATTACACAAAATTTAGTTTATATGGAAATGATATACAAATTGAAAGTAATGATTTTTTGTAATCATAGATTTTGTTGATAATGTTCTAAATGTCTATACAAATAAATGTGTTGTTAATAAAAGAAAAGAAAATAGTATAGGAACTCATGTAATTTAATGATGTCAACTTCAATAAGCTCTTGATGAAGTTGAAATCATCCCTTTGTAAATGTTATGGACGCCATCACGAGTTGGTTGACCGTTATGGAATATCCGTTTCATGGATGATAGCGGATATGTTCCAAATATCGTAACTACAATCCCGTCATATTTTGTCTGAATGTGACCTACCGAATTAGACTTATTATCGTGTTTGTACTAACATGAGCAACACGATGGGTGACACATGTGGAGCAGGATCTGCTTACCCTTTCGGAGCACCTGAGATCACCCCCAGTTTTTGGCGGGGTTTGTGTTGCTCAGTCTTTAGTGATTTATATTGTGTACTGTGTACTACTGTGCGTCTTTTGATTTTTTTTTTTTACTTTAGTATCGTTCGCCTTTTTTTCAGATGAGTATCTGCGGTCGAATAAAGAAACAAAAATGATCGATCGTTGATTTTGTCTGGTACTGAAGAATATAGTGAAAAGTATATAGATACATGGTTTATTTGCAGATGTACAGAGCAGGATTACAATGACTATTAATATATTTATCACTCTATCAGCTCAGATAACAATATTTGGGTATAGACATATGATTCCTTGATTTTTTTGTGTTTTAACGCCATTTCCAGTTGTAATGGGTGGCGGGAGGCGGAGTTCCCCGAGAGAACCACCGATCTTTGGCAGAAACAAACTACAATCTCAGTCAACTAACGGTACTTTCATGATGCATAAAATATTTTCTTTAAACTCCTAGTTGATAAATATGCAAAATTACTAGAAACTAAGGTTGCAACTCCCTCAACTAAATTTGACCGCTATTTTTATAGGTCTCTTTTTCGTAATATAGGTACTAACGATTCTACGTATTTATACATCCCTGGCTATCAAATATTTGAGCGTTTCTGAGATAAATCTTGTAAAGTCCTTTTGAAACACGAAAAGTCAGTTGAGTGACATGCGATTCTAAAGCAACACTTATCAGAAACGCCCAAGGTCAAAGTCTACAAAGCAGATGCCACTGTGCTAGATGCATAAATTATTTAACATAAACAAATTGGATTAATCAGTATAATATATTAAATTCAAGTTTAACGTGAAAGTACCAAAAGCACTGGCCTCTGAACTCTTTGGCCCTGTCGTCTACCTGCAACGACTCCTCCCTTATGTAAAAAACGTATGTTGTATGTTTTTAAAGTGCGCATGACACGTGTTTCTTGAATACGATTTGTCCCGTACGGTCGAGACCAAAGGTCAGGTAGCGTATCACTCAAGCTCTTAGTTTTATTTCTCTAAAGTGGTACTAGAATTTATTTTCAAGATGGGTCTTTTTTGTTTATCACTGAATCTTTAATGTATTTCACCAATGCTGCATGCTTATCATTCAGAAGCACCTGGTACGAGTATCAATTTTTTTCATTGCCAAAGTTTTCGATTCAAGTGTTTTCTGCCTTTTTTCAAAGTACAAACATGCATATTCCCCATTTCCATTCTCAATTTTATTCTTATCTATCATAATCAAGTCTAATTAGTCAAGTATTGACCCAAGGGTTTTTCCTCTCATGATAGCTTCTTCTACATTTTTCCACTTTACTCAAAACTTACAATCACATATGTTCTGTACTTTAAGCTTTGATATTAAAAAACAGAACAGCGAAACAAAAGTCACTGGGACTAGAGAACGTTTGCTGAAGAATTTGAATACGGCAATTAAAATTTTGGGAATTTTTTTTTTCTTCAAGGGCTAAAATGCCGTAATTTAATGTAGAGCAAAAGCAAATTTTGAGTTCTAGAATGTCTTTGAAGTGTTTGCCAAGGGACCAGTAAATACTGGAATTGACTTCGAGATTATTTTTCATGCAGTAAACGCTCTATTCGCATTCAGCACATCTCAACAGATCTATATAACAATCTTATTTCGGCTTTTTGACGTATAAAAGTTTACAAAAATAAACAAAGTATAGCACAAATACCAAACTCCAAAGTAAATTTTTTAAAAGGGGAATAACCATAAAAACTGACACAATCACGTTATTAACGGAACGAGTGAAAAACAACTGTCATATTCCTGACTTGGTACAAGCATATGTATTCCAAATTAGTTTGCTGTGGCTGTCTGGCTCTACTCACAGAAGACAAAACAGCGACAACATGGACAAATTGAATAATTTAGAATTTTAATTAATGTAGACAAAAGTTAAATCACTGAACTCCGAGGAAAATTCAAAACGGAAAGTCCCTAATCAAATGGCAAAATCAAAAGCATAAACACATCAAACGAATGGACAACAACTGTCATATTCCTAACTTGGTACAGGCATTTTCTTATGTAGAACCTGGTTTTATAGCGCAAAATACAATTATAGCTAACGAATTTGTAAATAAAAAGAATATAACAATTTTACTAGAACCACTTGAACCCCAATCTTCAAAATGTTTTTAACCCCGCCTGTATCTTAAGACATTTCACTGACAGAGGACATTGATTTCTTTTAAATTTGATGTCTGAAGTTTGTTTTTTTCAGTTCTTTTACAGATTACCTATTTTGTTGTTATCTATGACACACTATTGGATTCAACATTTATATCTTTATATGAAAAGATACAGTAGAGTTCACAAATTCAGAGCTACAGGTAGATAAAATTCTAATATGTATAACAAAGTTAGATTTGATAAAAGAACAGATCGATTTATGTTTGCGCATCTCTTGAATTTCATGTTTTGCTTGGTAACCTTTTAATGAGAACTCCTTCTCATCCTCGCATTTTTTCTGGCATTTGCGTTTCATTAGATTTTCTAGATGAAAAAGTGCAGGGTGGTCTAAAACTCAAAAGTGGATAAAAGGTTCAAAATTCACTTAATATCAAACAGATCTCTTAAATGACTTACATGTAGCACAGGATAAAAAAATAAAGTGGATAATGTAGATTACTTTTCAAACATCCTTGAACTTGGTCAGACTATTATTAATTGTTCAACCATCTTATTATTCAAAATAATTTTTTAACTAGTAAAGTTTGTGTTCATTGCGATCATTTCTACCCAGTTAAAATTACGGGGTCAGTGAAACAGGAAGCAAGTGTCGTTTTTTCAAAGTTTTGCAATAAAACAAACGCTTCATTGCAACAGATTGTTTTGTTCCGTACGACCGTTTATGAAGACGCATTGAAATTGTTGCCCAAAAATTTGATTTAAGTTAAGGTGATAGTTCAGGTCATTTCCTTTAAATCTATTAACATCTGTTTGATTTAGGTGGTTGTCTTAGGTCTTTCTGTGCAATTTGAATTAAAACTGCATAATTTTGAAAAACATTGTGTTTTTTAACCAATCTTTCTTTAAAACCTATCTGTGAACTGTTAAAATCAAGCTATGCACTTTTAAAAATAAAACAATCTGTTTATATTCTATTCACCGTTTTAAACATAGATTTCTTTACAACAACGGTGTTCCAATATCTGTATCCACTTGTTTGCATCTGAATTGTATCTTGTCGTTCTTCCTGATGTTCTCTGCATTTGAAAATCTTTTTGAAAGCCTCTCTCAGTTCTTCACTCATGACTATTAAAAAAGAAAGTTAGAAGCACAGCCATTGGTCATTAAAAATTCTAATACTTCGGTAAGAAGATACAAATGTTCCAATGTAATGTAATATGTCCCCATACGATATTGGTTATATAGTTCAATGGTCCGATGTACGGTGACATTCCAAGTATAAAAATACTGCGTCTTTACTATCAATGGTACGTAGACAGCGGAACATAGTTCCATAGTTTACATTTATCATCATACTTTTTAGATATTGTATTGTTCTATTGTTATATGTTTTAATTGCCATATCAAAATAGATGTGTTTGAGGTATTTTTTTTTTTTTTAATTATCCGGCATAATGAACGTGTTCATTAGCAAGGACGTTAACTAAATATTCATAATAGTTTTGTTTCAACTTTGTTTTATACGTAAAATTATTCGTAATCATTAATACTTTCATCACTTCAGTCATATCTTCCACTTGTCTTGTCAAATACTTTTTATTATGGAATGATAGTTCATTAAATTCAGAAATAAAGGACGAACATCAAACCATCCAAGTCTCCTTGCTTTGCTCTTCCATCGCCAACATGCGATAAACCAATACATCGATTTTTTGTTGTGTGGAGGTTTTAATCTTATCCACTTTTATCTCGAGTTCTTGTTGAATGGTGGTATTAGACTCTAACCATTTTTTCTCTAGTTCTTTAATTGCTGCATCATATCCTATTTCTATCCGTTTACACTCGGATTGTAATGCTTCGGTTTTACTCGTCACGTCTTTCACTTGTTGCATGACCCATCGTTTCGTTGTAGCATCCGCACCGTGACTCGGATGTTTCAAGTTGGTAATACGATTGTCGTTCATGTTTAAGTCTTCCAGCAATTGACTCCTATTGATGTCTCTCTTTCCATAAAATCCAAATTTGTCCGTCATTTATTTATAGCATCCAATGGAAAACACGACGTCATCAAAAGGTTGACCTTCCGACAACAATTTCAACACATACAAACAAAAGTATCCACATACCACTGTTCCTCGTATCTGAAGTTCATTGGTGTTGTAGTAGATCTTAGGTTTTAAGTAATTTACCATTTCGTCGGGGGGGAGGGTTGTCCGTAAAAGTCGAAATACATTTTGCTAGTTGTCGTCTTATACAAACACATCCAATGGGTTCCCGGTCTCCTTAAGCTATCGTGTTTTAAAATACCACACTTTTTATGTTGAGGGTGACTGGGTAACATATCTCGCATAAACACACCTCTAAAATATGAAATCTTAAGAGACTTAACTGCTTTTTCCAACTCACTGTTAGACAGGAGTTTGTTGGGGCGTTGGATGTTGTGTATTTGTCATTTATTTTACGAGCCTCATAACGAAGGCGAAGTTGTAATCGTTTTTCCAAAACATTCATCTTTTGTCTACATGTGTTAAAATGTTTTTGTTCTAAACCCAGTGTTTTACTACTACATCTATAAGGTTTGTGTGATCTAGGCATTAATACTTCTACCAACACACGTCTTAAAGGTATTTTTTTTTTTAATTTTGTAATGTTCATGTGCTAGAGTACTTATTCCATCGGGTAAAATGTACCGTTTGTCATCGTTCACTGAAAGGGCTACTTTGTTAATTTCTTCACTGTACATGGTATGAAGATGACTACGAATGAAATTCATCGTTCTATAACATGCTTGTTGAGTGGTTAAACAAGTTTTGTAATCGTCAAATGTAATGTTACGTTTGATGACTGCCTTTTTCATAGCTTTTGCTTATTTTTTTGTCCTCACTATCATCCATTCGATACGAGTACATTTTAGCTCGAAGCCCCACAAACTCTGATATACACTTACCTTTACATTCATCCTTAAATTTACCAATGATTTTTTGGTTCACACCTGTTGGGATTCCAAAAAGATTATTAGCCTCGTACTCGGATGTGTCCAACTTGTCTTGTATGTGGGGTATTATATCTTTGTTAAAATCTTCGGTTTGAATTTCATAGGTATCGGTAAACAAAAGTCGTGCCTTATCCCCATACAGGTTTTGTATAAACCTATAATGAAAGTTATACATTCAAATTTTAGAAATGTCTAAAATGCAACTCCCTAAGTAAACAGGCTTGTCAAATTTGAGTTTTTTTTTTTTTCATATGCACAGCTGTCGTGTTTACAGTAAGTACGACTCGACGGTCAAAGTTGGGGTTGGCTACTAGTTTTAATGCTTGTTTCTCTGTCGTCACTAACTTTACATCTACACGTTTACGACTGTTTTCTATCGTTTTTCCAAACACGGAATTGTTCATCAATTTAAAAAATTCTGTTCAGACTCTGTTTTGGATACCGCTCTAAGTTTTGTATGTTTGTTAATGTAAGACTTAAGCCAACGTGATTTTTTAAAATGTAATGACACGATGTACTTTGGTTAATAGGATGCCATTCTGAAGACACTGTTTCAAAATTCTATAATGAAGTGCATATTTCTGACGGAAATTTAACTTGGGAATTAATTTATCAACTCCATACATGTTTATACTTTCAGGTAGAATGGGGCTATCGTTATGACTATCATGAAGCTCTGATGGATACTCTAAATCACATTCAGTTAAACACCCCACCTAACTATCATCTTCCAAATGTAAAACTACTTCCACTTCTTTTAGATCTCCTCATTAAAAGTCACCTGTAGGTAAGGGTTCTGACAGCCCACCCATTTAAATTATTGGCATCTAGATACGTTAAGTATTTAGTAGGTTGTGTAGTATCGTGGTCTATTTATGGTTCGCCGTCCCATGTCGATTACTTATTTGAGACATACCTCCTCGATTGGCCTTTTCAAACATCAGTAACATATCTACATCGTGTAATATTTCCAGTTTTACTTTACTATTTTTTAGAGCTGCATCATACGCTAATCCTGGTGATGTGTAATAATGTAAAGGGTCAAGTCCGTAATGTTGTAAACATTTGTCTCTAAAATCTTCAAAAATGTCCTATAATTGTGTCACATCCCCTTCAAAATATAAATTGTGGTGGGCATGCATAGATTTACAGTTAAATGTGTTAAATACATGTTGTGCATGCTCATAGTCATCATCACTAATGTCTTCACCGTTCAGTCTGTTGTGAAACGCTTGAGTGGGTAATTATTCTGTTTCTTCCATTTTTGTAGGACCATCCATGTTATCATAAGAATACACCCCTTTTCTAATCATCAGTTCATAATGGTCACAACAACACTCCATTACTGCTTCAATTTTGTCTTTGGTTAAACTCTTTTCTAAGGTGTCCAGCGAGTGCTCAGGCATAAACCTACACAAATCAATGAATCGCATTTTAAAGTGAGTACCCTCTAGTTTCTTTGAAAAACTAATATACTTCTCATCTGTATTGATAATGCAGTCAATCTTACCCTTGGTAAACCCCAATTTCTTTGCCTTTGCAAACAACTGGGCGTCATACCCTGTTAAATTGTGAAACACAATAGGAACAAAGGTGGGAAGTTGAAAGTCTAAATTACACTTTTTATGTGCAGCACCACGATACGTACATGTTAAGTGATCGTGGTCACGCACTTTGTCCGTCCCCAATTCCTGATCACAAATGTGACAACTTGTACTCGCTTTTAAACATGCATCATCTTCTTTAATCATCACCGTATCTTTTTTTGTCTTGGTACATGTCTGCAATGTCCTTCACTTCTTCCATACATTCCACAAACTTTTTAGCAAACCTACTCCCCTTTGTTCGGTAATCCTTTTTTAGTCTTCTTATGTGTATACTTAACACTGTAATAAAAACCAAAGGTGTGTGTCGTGTAAAAGCGTTAGTGTAAGGTTTTGATGCATCAGGTTGACAGGTGTCTATTTTGTTAACATTCGAAATCAGCATGAATAACGGCAAGAACACGCATTTTACGTTCATAGTTTTGAAAATAAATTCGCTGACCTTCATCTGGCATCTCGATTTTTATTGCATCCTTTGAATTACACTACTCCATTTGTTCATTTAAAATGTCTTGTCTTAAAAAGTTGTTTAAACATCTTCGACAAACAAACAGTTCGTGACCATGTTTGTTTACCTGAGCACTTAAAAGACGTGACATACTTTTAATACAATAGTAATGTTCTTTAGTAGCATTCGTTAGAAATAAAAGATCTACATGTGTTGTGCCAGTATTGTTTGAAAATGTAACGCTTATAATACTGCCCATTGAACAACTACCATCACGCATGTATCTTACCATTCTTTCTTTTGCCTTTTCCATCATAAATGCAACGTCTAGATCAAGGTCTTTTGTTTTTGTAATAATCACTACTGTTAATCTAAAATAAGGAGTCACATAAGTGCTGCCACCTGTGGGGGGGGGGGGGGTAGTTTTTACCAATTCTACTCGAAGTACCAGTTGCACTTTTAAAGCCTTATCTTTTATAACTGACACTGTAATTGTATTGCTCATTTTGCTTTTACTTGTCTCAAAAACATATATACATCAAAAGATTTTAAAGGTTCAATCATAACTGTGCTAAACGTACCTTTTAATGCTTTTTTTTATCATAAATTTTTAAGGGGGGGGGGGGTTTACTTAATCTTGTAAATCATCCTTTCTTAATCGAGATTACTTAGTTTAACCTTGGTTTTTTGCAAGTGTTTTAATTCCTTTTTAGTAAACACTTCTTCACGAATAAACTTATGGTTTGTTTTTTCTTCAATGAATTTATTTTACATATCTTTGGATTTTCTACTGTATCCACTTAACCCCTTATCCTTAGACAATTGTCGACTTTGCTTTATAGTCATGTGTACCTGCAACTTTTCATAAGGTGCATCTGTTTTTACAAATCTAGCACAACCTATTGCACTTGGTATATGTGTTTTAGATGTTAATCTAGATGGACCAGGCATGTTGTCTGTATGCATTTCTTTATTTACTATTACTAACTCATTTCCTTATGATGTTTTTTTTTTTCAATTTTCACCACTATTTTTTTAATCTAGTGTTACCTAGATTAAAAAATAAACTGGTATTCATTTAGTCGTTTAATGTAGTCACTACTTACATTCTAACCAAGTTGTATGAAACATACTCTTGCTTAGTATTTTTGCTGATTTAAATCCCTGAACTTCTAACAAAGGCACCTTCCAATTTCCCCTCTCTCTGTTTAAACCACTGCAAGCCCACACCCTTGTCGTGTCCTTACCCCTAATTTCATGGTAAGTATACTACTTTTACCAAACTTGCCATCTACTTCGTTCACATTTATAAATTGGTAAATAACCAGATTGGGAGGTCTTTCCATTTTAAAATTTCTTCATTTCGTTCCTGTACCATGCCTGCAAACGCATTAACACTCATAAATTCATTGTCAAAAGAAGCCATCATAATATAATACTATATTAATCAACTCTTTATAGTTATTATTTCAATTTTGTATTACTACTTTCAATATTCAAAACTTACTCCTATTCAAATTTTTACCCAACATGTTTAAAAATTTATCTCTTACTCCTATTCATTTTTTTACACAACATGTTAAACAATGTTAAACAGTTGTGGCAGAATCGTCTTTTTATTACTACTTATGTCGTTAATCAAGAAATCAAGCATCTTGTAATGTCGATTTCAGAAAATGCTTTGTTTGAATCAGAGTGTTTTTACTAGGTACGATCTATCCCTTCCTTAGACAAGAATCGTGTATCTATGTAGCTTGTTTATGAATCAAAGCAAGACCAACTCTTTCAATTTGTCTTTTAGTTTGGAATGGGGAATACTTGTGAAACGTGTAGAAAAGTCAGATGTTTTAATACTATTGCAAGATAAAAGAGTCTTAGAATGTACATGTGCTCTTAAAGATCTTTGGATTTTGTTAGTAGCAACATCTGATTCACGCCACCTCTTAAATAGGGAATTTCACAATAACTTTGAAGCCCGGCTTTGTTTCCTGATAAAATTGATGTTAAAAATGTAGAGGTTTCGTTGAGTACTTGGAATGACGCAGCACAATATACAAACCAAAACCTTTTAAATGTAACAGGAAGCAATAGTCAAATTAGCTGTGAGCCAGCATTTTTCAGAATTGAACAAATGAATTACAATAAAACAGTGTCCACCACTTCAGCTATGCATATAAGGACAATTTATTGAATGTCTTCCTCTCTTGCAGAGCAAGTCGATAATTTGAAAGACATAAAAATGATATTAAATCATTAAATGTTAACATGTTAACGACATTGATTTCACTTTAAACAAATGATTTAAAAGACAAACAATGATTTTGAATTGCTAAGACACTAATACCAGAAAAAGCCGGATTAACGGGTTGGGGTTGCTTCCCCAGTTTACAGCTACATATATTTTAATGCAAAGACTTTTTACAAGTCTGGCTCCTGACAATGGATTATTGGTGGGCCCCTTTTAAAATCCTGGATTCACACATTTTGAGACTTCATATTGAATGTTAATCCAGATGAACCTTTAGGCTTTTACATATATATAATTCGTCTAAATAACAGCCCAACAATGTTAGATCGGTAAATTTGCGGAAGCAAATTTTTTGTTCTTCCCTGGCCGGGATTCGAACTCATGCTACTGAGATATCGTAGCACCAAATCGCCTTGCACTATGCCCGACACGCTAGACCACTCGACTCCCTAGGCTCGACAAAAATCAAGCTTTCGGTGGCCAGGTTTTATTTGTCCTCGTCAGTTTTTTTTTAGCGTCGTATCACAGTACATGATATATAAGGCTTGAAGATGGAATATTACAGATCAGCTGAATTATCTATCGTAGAGGATCTTACAAACTAATGTAGGATGCAGTCACAGAAATAATTATATTATAAATACGTCTGAATCAGTGACAATATATATGTATACAGCTCAGATAACAGAACCAGTAAAAAGTGAAAAGTGGTAAGTAACATATATCTCTTAATCGGACAGCCTCAATATTTTACGGAATACAATCAAGAGTTTTGAGAAATTTCTTGTGCATGAGCAAATAACGCGCAACTACATATAACTTAAATGAGAACCGAAATTGATTTTTCAATTTTTTTAAGTGTCGATAGATTGTTGTATATCATTATATGATTGCAATTTGCGTGATATTGTTTAACTAGCAACAAAAGTTGTACAGTAATATATAACTCAAAACCTTTGCGCTTGCGTGAGTAATAATACCATTGGTGCCATATTCACGACACTATTTACTGCACGTGTCTCACATAGAACATCCGGGTTATCATTAATAATCATGTGGTAATAAATGTATTTACACGTTTTGTATTTAGTTGAATTTTGTCTCCGAATGACCTTAGATCTGTCTCCGAATAATGTTCTGATATCAAGTAAAAATCACTATTCAAATATGACGACACATTTGTTAAACTGTGATGTCAAATTTTACGGGAACTTGTTTGATTTTAAGTAATGGCCGACAAACTTACATACAAGTGTAAGTACGTCTATTATAACCTGGTTTTCTTCAAATGAACATGATAACATCTTAAATGCTCTCTGATATACTATCAAATTAATATAAAAGTTAATTAAGAATACTAAACATGCTAAACAATATAACTATCATATTTATCAGATATCATTATAATAAATCTTCTCTGGTACATGACAGTGACTATTCGATTTGGTATTGATTTAAGTCAATTTCTTTTCAATAAGCGGTAAAATAAACATGTGAACTGTCAGTGACAATCTACCTTTATTCGTTTTATTGTTTACAATTGATGGTTTTTAACGAATTTTAAAGACTGTCAGAAAATAGTACCTTTATTCGCGAATCAAGATATTCTGTGCCAAAAGCTGGAATTTTATTCTGAAAGACGCTGAAAAGACTTATGTGTCTTTCTATGTTGTGATGTTACACTATTTGTTTCAGGTTAGGGTGAAGGTTGGCGCCTATCAAAACGTTTAAACCCGCTGCATTTGTTTGCACCTGTCCTAAGTCAGGAACCTGATGTTCAGTGGTTGTCGTTTGTTGATGTGGTTCAAAAGTGTTTCTCATTTTTCGTTTTTTTTTCATAGATTAGACGGTTGGTATTTCTATTTGAATGGTTTTACACTAGTCATTTTTGCTGTTCGATGTGACCCAAGGCTCCAAGTTGAATGATGTACTTTGACCTACAATGGTTTACTTTTACAAATTGTGACTTGGATGGAGAGTTGTTTAATTGGCACTCATATCACATCTTCTTATATCTATTATATTGGTAATAATATCACAAGTATACTGTTTATATCTATATTCCAAAAACTTGCAGATTTAACATTGTTGTGCTGATATTCAGAGTAATTATGAATATAATATGTGTTTTCAGCAGTGAATCACCTTCATTGGTGCATGTGGTGATCCAATGGATGGATGCACAATCCCTCTCGTTAGGGGTTTAGTATCATACCATCATAAAATATATGAGAAGAACATAACCCGTATCATGCCAAAACTGGTTTTAGAATAAATGTGTTAATTTCTGATGCAAAGACCCTATCAGTGCATCAATCTTAATACCAAAATATGACATCTTTAATGACCTGAAAACAGTATCAGAACTATATCCCTTCTAAATAAGTCTGTTTAAAGGTTTGATTAGTTTTTGAGGTGAATGCCGACATTTTTGTGCTTTGTAATGAATATTACCATAAAAGATTGGATGTGAAATACCTAAACGTATTAGATGTCTGCATGTTGATTTATATTTACGAATGATGGCCTTGTACCGATAATAAAATTTAGTAAATGTTTTGACTAGTTTGTGATATCGAAAACCCTGGTGTAATAATTTTTCAGTAATACAGAGATTTCTTTCGTAAATAAAAGTAATAAGTTGATACATACACGAGCGAATCGAACAAGTTGAGAAATATAAACACCATAAGATGGTGATAAGGGAACGTCACCATCTAAAAATGGATAATGAACAATAGGAAATGACAAATCATCTCTTTAATCATAAATTTTGGTATTAAGCTTCTCGTTACAGATATATATATATCAAGATCCAGGAAAGGGCAGTGTTCATTGTTAGCTTTATTTAAAGTCAGTTCAGCCGGAAAAATCTCTTTAGTGTACATACTAAAGTCGTCATTATTGAGAGCCAATATATCATCCAAATATCTAAAAGTGTTAAATTTTTGTATCAGATGTTGTTTCGATGCGTCTTTGCTGATTTTAATCACAAATTGTAACTCATAACAATATAGAAACAGGTCCGCAATAAGTGGTGCACAGTTAGTCCCCTTTGAAATTCCGATAACTTGACGATATACGGAATCTCCATAGCGAACAAAAATGTTATCTAGTAAAAATTCAAGGGCAGTTATAGTATCAAAGCAGGTCCAATTGACAAAGTTCTGTTGTTTGTTATTACTAAGAAATGACCTAAAAGAGTTTGAACATATATATTCGCATTCTGACTTTTTAAATACCAATTTTATTAGGTGTGTGAATTTTTTTCTTAATATGATTATGATGCAAAGTGGTATATAGGGTAGAAAAATCAAAACTTTGAACAGATTCGAAATCACCAATATCAGCATGCAATTTATCAAGTACTTCAAACAAATTTTTGACACTTCAAAAGTAATTAATTCCACTATTTTAAAAGGCCTTATTGAAACAATTTATTACCAGGTTTTTGATTGTACCAAGTGCATAGTAAGTACAATAGACAGTTTAGTAGTGGAACAACGGCTTGAAGATTAAATAAATCTATCTTTGTAAGGTTTTTTGTGAAGCTTCGGAAGCCAGTACATGGTTGGAACTCTCGTTGTATTTGGTCCTGCTTGTAAATAAGTAGCTATTAGTTTATGTTTGTTACAGATGTCATTTTCTGAAAATGGAGTCAATTGGAATGTTAATGAATTCGTGATTTCCTTTTGCAGAACCTCAATGTAAAATTTACGTCAAACAATAATGATATCATTGGCAGCCTTATCAGCCGGGACAAAAACAAATTCCTTTCCGAGTTCTTTTACTTTATGTTTGATACGAGACATAGTTTAGTAGTGGAACAATGGCTTGAAGATGAAATAAATCTATATTTGTAAGGTTTTTTGTGTAGCTTCGGAAGCCAGTACATAGTTGGAACTCTCATTGTATTTGGTCCTGCTTGTAAAGAAGTAGCTATTAGTTTATGTTTGTTACAGATGTCATTTTCTGAAAATGGAGTCAATTTGAATGTTAATGAATTCGTGATTTCCTTTCGCAGAACCTCAATGTAAAATTTACGTCAAACAATAATGATATCATTGGCAGCCTTATCAGTCGGGACAAAAACAAATTCATTTCCGAGTTCTTTTACTTTATGTTTGATACGAGAAATAGTGTTATTATGGTTGTTGTTAGGAGTAAAATGTTCTTTAAAATGTTGTATACGTATATCAACTATGTTCATTACTGAATTAAAAAAAGAATCTAAGGATTTCTTGTCAGCTTTTTCTTGTTTTATCCATTTCGAGCAGTAAGTACGGAGTGAGTCGTGGATGATGTTACAATACTCATTCCAATTAATAATCGATATATATTGTATTAAATTAATCATAAAGATCCAGTTTGTTACATCTGGTGATCCGTTTATTTGGCAATCGCCATGGCAGTCAGCAGGGTTTAAGAACATCCGTTGTTCGACCTGCTTGTCAAATGTTTTTTTCTTAAAAAATACTTTTTCACTTTTTTGGTCTTTTGGAAAATGTTGTTTGTGCTGTATTAAGACCCCTCTACCAAGAAATTTGTTTTGCATGCACACGAATAAAAATTGCGGTTTTTATCCAACGCAATCATATGTTTGAACGTTGTTTTCAATTTAGACTTGTATATATATATATAGACGCCTAAAAAGTGTACAAAACAACACCAATATTAACAAAAGGAAACATTACATATAAGTATCTATAAATATTTCGGATAACAGATATCCTTCATCAGTATGGTTATGATGTAAAATGAATCATATAAATCTATTCTGATTTAACTATAACAATCTTTAAATTTATACAATTAAATCGAAAAACGCTTGTGCAATTCTAAAATTTCATAAATGACGTAGGTTAGGTATTTACAACAGAGACTGCATGGATATGCTTCTCACAAAAATAGTAATGTGCGATATGAACTGGTACATTTCTAAAATGTCACAGGTGACGAAAGTTTAGTTATTACAACAAAGGCTGCGTAGAAATACATTCCCAATGAATAGCATTGACCGATTTGAGCTGGTGTAATACTCAAATTTCAAATTTGACGAAGAAATAGTAATTACAACAGAGGCTGCGTATTTACACATCCCAAATAAAAAGCAGTTTGATAATTTTTAAAATTTTTAATCTTGTCAAAGGTTAAGTAATTGACCGTGGCTGCGTATTTATACATCCCAAATGAATAGCATCCTTCGATATAAACGTGTATAATTATAGAATTTCAGAACATATATCCAACTATGCAGTATAGGTTTTATTCATTGTTGAATGCCATATGGTGACCTACACATTGTAGTTGTTTGTCATTTGGTCTCTTGTGGAAAGTTGTCTCATTTACAATCATACCACATCTTCTTATTTAATATTTCAATACATTCATTTAATAATCATTTCATACACCAAATATAGTTAACTTATTGATTAGACAATGTAGCATATTAAAAGAGGACTTACCATTGACCAATGAACCATGAAAATGTGGTCAATGACAACTGCCAGACAGACATGTACATGTACTCCTTATATTTGTGAATCACTGCATACATCAAATATAGTTTATCTACTACTTTTAGTGTAAGAAAAACAGACAAAAACACCTAAACTTGACTTTGACAAATGACCTATTGCTAACAGTATCTGATAAACAACCCTAATCAGGTAACTTTAACCTTGATCACTGATCCATGAAATGAGGTTGGGATCTTTGTTGCAATCTGTATCAATTTGAGTGGATATCTAATTTTACAAAACAATAAAATTATCTAATTTCAGTAATCTTGATCATTATGATAGGTAATGAGGTTATCAGTTAGTGAGACACAAGTTTTTCCAGACAATATATAATTTGATTGTTTTGTTTGGTTGCTGTCTCATTGAACAAAACTATATATTATATTTCTCCTTTTATCCAGAAGATATAACTTTTGAAATAGATAATGAAAAGCATATGGATGGACAACAAATGCCAAATGATGTAAAATAATTCAAGTGACCATTAGGGTCAGGGGTTGGTGAGGTAAAAGATGTGCATTTACCAAAACTGTCACTTGGTATTACGATATCCAAAATCTACAAATCTCATTAGCTACATTCTGTATTAGAGATAACTGCATATATTGCAGTTTGCATATCATGAATCATGTTTGCAGCAGAATTCACTCAAGCAGCAAAAATAAATTTAAACAGCTCTATTAAAATTCATTTTTTGAAACTTTTTTTTTCCTCAAACGTCTATGAGATCAAATTTATAAAACATTTATTAACAATGTTATTTTTAATACACTAGTAATTGTTGACATTATACATAATGTACATATATGTACATGTACAATCATTAATTGATCAGCTCCATATTTTCATGATTTTAATATCAATATTCTTCTCTTATTGTTTTTTTATACGACTCAATAATCTATTCATCATTGGGACATATACATGTAGATACAGTAGGTCCTTTTGATCTTGGATTTTTTTTATGGATTTTGACAGCACTTAGCATATAGTTCCAAATTATAGTTTATCTTGGCTTCTTAAGTGGATTCTGAACACGTTGCATATAGACACCAAGTGTAGATGATCTTGGGTTCTCATATAGATTCTGACAGTACTTTGATTATACATGTAGTTCCGAGTATTGTTTATATTGGCTTCTAAAGTTGTTCTTAAGTTCGAGAACTTTAAATATATAGTTCCAAATTGCAAGACAAGATGAGCCTGACTTCTCATGTTAATTATGTCGGTACTTTGCCAATAGTTTCCAAGTAAAGTTGAACATTCCAGGATCTTTTACAACAAATCACTACTTCATCTTACATGTACTTGAAGACTGAAATTAAATGTGAGAGTAATTCTGTCAGAAAATCAACCATGACATTTTAATGCATAATGTAATTCATATTTTAAAACTAGAGGCTCCAAGGAGCCTATGTCGCTCACCTGATATTTTTGTTCACAATTGATGCATGAAATAATGCAACCTTTATACTTATGCTTTAGTTTCAGAGATATAAAACAAAAGCTGCATTTTACCCCAATGTTCCATTTTCAGCCATGTCAGCCATGTTGGTTGGCAGACAGGGTCATCGAACACATTTTTTTAACTAGATACCCTAATGATGATTATGACCAAGTTAAGTTAAATTTGTCTCAGTAGTTTCAGAGAAGATTTTTGTAAAAGATAAAAATTTTCGAAAAATTGTTTAATATTGACTTTAAAGGGCAATAACTCCTTACGGGGTCAATTGACAATTTTGGTCATGTTGACTTATTTGTAGATCTTACTTTGCTGAACATTATTGCTGTTTACAGTTTATCGCTATCTATAATAATATTCAAGATAATAACCAATAAATTGCTTCTCCGAGCGCAGCTGGATACGACCGCAGAGGTCCAATCATGAACAGTTGTGGTAAAAATGGACACAATATTCGTGCTTGATACAGGTCTGAATTTGGATTGTAATTCAATATTTGACACATAATAGGTTTCTGACACAGAATAACTGTAGTCAAAGAACTTAGAATTGGTTATATGATTTGAATTTACATTCAATTTTTTGCTTTTGTGCAATACACTATGCTGTTTTTTTACCCCCCCCCCTCCCCCCCCCCCCCCCCCCTCCCTTCCCTTTTTTTTTTAAATAAATTTGAAGAATATTTTGATTTCTAAAATCTTGAGGAGAAAAATTGCCCCCCCCCCCCCCCTCCCACCAATTTTTTTTTACCCCCCTCCCAAAGTTTCATGAGAATTGCTGACAGCATTTTTGAGTTATTGTCCGAAAACTGGAAAATCCCCCATTTTTTATTAATAAAACCCTGTAACTCGGAAACGTAAAATCTAAAATATATAAAAATCGAAAGAGAGCTCATGTCAATAGATATCAACAATTTACCACAATTTCTTGCAAGTTGGTGAAAGCATTCTTGACTTATTGTCCGAAAACTGGAAAATCCCCCTTTTTTAATGAATAAAACCCCATAACTCAGAAATGTTAAATGTAAAATTTATAAAATTCTAAACGGAACTTACATCAATAGATATAAACAATTCACCAAAGTTTCATAAGAACTGCTGAAAGCATTTTTGATTTTTTGTCCGAAAACTGGAAAATCCCCCATTTTTTATGAATAAAACCCTGTAACTCGGAAACATAAAATATAAAATATATAAAAATCAAAAGGGAGCTCATGTCAATAGATATCAACAATTCACCACAATTTCTTGCAAGTTGGTGAAAGCATTCTTGAGTTATTGTCCGAAAACTGGAAAATCCCCCTTTTTTAATGAATAAAACCCCTTAACTCGGAAACGTAAAATATAAAATTTATAAAAAACGAAAGGGAGCTCACGTAAACGGGCGTATAAAAATGAATTGACAGCTAATTACCTCAAGTCAATTCAACATTTCTTTATACATAATTTAAAAGCAGTGTAAGGGAGTAATTTCAAAGTTGTGTTTGAATTACCTCCCTTCCAATGTAATTTGTACTTAAGTAATTGTCCATTAACCAGGACACCCTTGTTTTTCTCCCTTTTTTGCCCCTAATTCCTAAACGGTTTGAGCCATAACCCCCCTAAGCCAATCCTAACCACCACTTTGTGGTATGGAAACTTGTGGTATAATTTCAGAGAGATCCATACACTGTTCCACAAGTTATTGTCATGAAACTAGAAAAATGCTTATTTGGGCCCCTTTTTGGCCCCTAATTCCTAAACTGTTGGGACCATAACCCCCAAAATCAATCCCAACATTCCTTTTGTGATTATAAATCTTATGCTTAAATTTCATAGATTTCTATTTACTAATACTAAAGTTATTGTCCGGAAACCAAATGTCTTCGGACGACGACGTGATACCAATATACGACCGCAAAATTTTTTGCGGTCGTATAAAAACTGCATAATTTCCTTAAAATTACCAAATCAGGGGTAGCAACCCAACAGCGCGTTGTCTGATTCATCTAAACATTTGGGGGCAGATAGATCTTAACCTAATGAACATTTTTATCCCATGCTAGATTTGCTCTAAATGTTTAGTTTCATTGATATACATGTAAGCCAGAAAATGTATTTTACCCCTATGTTCTATTTCTAGTCATGTCTGTAATGTTGAAAGGCAGGCAGGGTCATCAGACACATTTTTTTAAACTAGATACCCTTATGATGATTGTGGCCAAGTTTGGTTAGAATTCATTGGGCCAGGTGAGCTAAAAAATGGAGAATTTGTGGCGATCAATAATGAGCAAACAAAATAAAATTACATGCACAGCAAGCATAAATAATGATTTTATTTTTATATGTTGAATACAGAATTCTCTAGTCAACTAAATTATGTTGAGGTTACTTGTACCCTCTTTGGAATAAGGGATACACAAATTTTGTATTTAAAAAACCTAAGCACAAAACAATTATAAACTTTTCAACTCAAATGTATGTGTTATTTGGTAAACTAGATAAACCCTACAATGTATGTTTAAAAAAGAGGGACGAAAGATACAAGAGGGACAGTCAAACTCATAGATCGAAAACAAACTGACAACGCCATGGCCAAAAATAAAAAGACAAACAGAAAAATAATAGTACAGATGACACGACATAGAAAACTAAAAACTAAGCAACACGAACCCCACCAAAAACTGGGGGTGATCTCAGGTCCTCCGGAAGGGTAAGCAGATCCTGCACCACATGTGGCACCCGTCGTGTTGCTTATGTTATTACAAATCCGGTAAATAGTCTAATTCGGTAAGTCACATTCGTAAAAAGGGAAGAGTATTGTAGTTACGACATAAGGAACATATCCGATATCATCTGTGAAACGATTATTCCATAACGGTCGACCAACTCGTGATGGCGTCCGTAAAATTTACGAAGGGGTGATTTCAACTTCACCATTTGGAACTCTTGGTTTAATAGCTTCCTTGTAAGCAGCAATCCTCTATCAAGGAAATCATAATAGGAAACACAAGCCCGGGAATATAGTATCAATTGGGAGATATATACTCCGTATGCAGGCGCTGCTGGAATGTTGCTACATAGAAATTGAAAGTTCACAATTGGGAAGCTGAAATCATCTCTTTTATCGTAAAGTTTTGTTTTCAACCGACCCTCGTTGTCAATTTCTAGATGTAAGTCAAGATATGAGGCAGACTTAACTGTATCTGTAGTATCTTCTATCTCTAGTTCGATGGGATAGATTCGTTCAACATAGTCACCAAATTTAAACCTGTTACTTGACCTTAAGAATTTTTTTTATACCAAAGAGAGAGGGGGTCGAACAGGGGTAAGGGAACATTGGAATGAGGGGTCAGGAATAGGGAGTCAGGGGGTGGGAAAAGGGGTATTGGGTCTGTTAGCTTGGTCTCAAGTGAAAATAAAAGTAGCTAGTTTGGTAGAAGCTGAGGGTAGAAGTAATGTTATGAAGATTATAAATAGAAAAGACCAGATAATTGTTTTTAACCAGTCAAGGGTCTAACTTAAATAAGTTACTAGAGAAAAATAACATGTGTTATTACAGATACTTTCATGAGTTGTCTGCTCTTTATTTCTTAATCTGTAGTAACATATGTTTGTTATTAGTTAATATATCAAAATATATTTTTATTCTTAGTGGGCTCTTGGGATTTCTTGAACTTTGCGCAGAAACTTAATGCATAACCTTGATAATTAATTTTCCAATTCAATTAATACATTTTTGATCAACCATAGTAAACCAATGAGACAAGGCTTTTAAAAAATACACTAAGCTGTAATAACAAGGCTTAGTTATTACAGGCATGTAACTTATAAAATGAGATACTTAGGAATTACTGGGAAGCTTGCTCAGAACCTCATTACATGCTCTGATCATTATTTCTTACAATGAATTAAAATACATTGTGATATATGTCTGAGAAATGGCTTTGAAGAGATGTAAAAAAGCTGTAATAACACCCTTTAGTTATTACAGGCATATATTTTCTGTAATAACATAGGTGTACTATACATGATTGGCAAATTATAATGATAGAATAACTAATCGAAGAATTCAAATAGAGAAAAATATTCAACCAGTGACCGAACAACACAGTAATTCACGAATGCGCGTAGCGCATGAGTTAATTATCAGTATTGTTTGGTCACGAGTTGAATATTTTTCGATATTTGAATTCTTTGATTTGTTATTCTTTTTATTACATTGGCAAATGGCTTTTTTATGAAATTAAAGTAGAAAACGTAAGGAATTATATCTTTTTCTAAGCATTCACAATTTGTTTTGATCTGACGTTATCGACGTCTTGACAACGCCTATTGTTGTATGACGTCAGAGGAGTGAAATAACCACGTTTATTTCACATGTGAAATTATCGGTTTTTATTTCACTGGGAAATCAATGTAATTCATTGCAACCAATGTAATAAACTGTTATATCTTTCTAAAGTTTAGTATACATAAAGACAATAATAATACCAGTAGAACTTGTATACAATATAACAAATAAACGATGTATATTGCCTCTTTGGAACATGTAACATACATATGTTATCACAGTTTTTTTTATATTTTAGCCCACAATAACGACAGGTATATTATTTTTCTCTAACTTACTTAAGTAAGACCCTTGACTGTTAACAGCCTGTGCCCTTTCATCTTGTGTGTGTCACTTTATTTTTAAACAATAAAATAAACTTAATATCTTTATTTTATCATGTTATAGAACTATACTAACTAAAGCACCATTAAAAAAGAGGAAGGATGCAAACAGACCAAGGGTGCGAACGTGTGGGGTGCGAATGTAAAAGGGAGTGAACGTGAATGTGAGCTTACATGATTTTGGATGAAAGGACCAGAATTCGAAAAAAGGGGGGATCAATATTCTGGGAAATATATTTGTCCAATTTTTTGTCTGGGAGCAAGAGGGAAGGAAGTGGAAGTAGGCTAGAAATATTTTAGAGTAAAAGGGAATGGAAATGGGGTTTGGGGATAGGGATAGGGATAGGGGATAGGGAGTGGGATTCATGAACCCCTGTCGGAGCGGTACCTCCAATGACCGAATAACACCGTTATTATCCAAATAACACTTTTAATGACCGAATAACACTTGAAATTTTAATATTAGCACATTTTGGTGACATTTAAAGATTGATTATTAAATAATATATAATTGATTACCTAAAGCAGCAGAAATTGAAACCAACACCAAAGGGAAGAAAGGTTTATTTGAATCGATTGATTGTTCTGTTATTACGCAACTTTCAGTTATGATCAGTTTCCCCTCGCTTTTTTGAAACGTGAAGGGCAGTTATGGGGTACCCCACATTAGACGTTAACGATAAATATTTTACCCGATTTGATCCAAACATAGCTACGAAATTAGATTTTACAAATGACGATTAAAAATCAAGAATCATTTTAGCCTTACGGTTGCGAAAAGGACATTTGTGATGCTTGGCAGTAAAGGGCATTCCTACCCTGTCCATCCCCTCGATATTTTTCACAACAGGCTATATATGTTCACAACTTGCCAGTTAAGGATCAAATAAACACATAAATAGCATACTAGCCATAACGAGTATACATAGAACAGAAATTTAGCCATGCAAGGTTTCAGGCGCAGAGATTTTCTACCGTAACGAGTATTTTGAGACAACCCCCCACTTTGTATTTTTCGTGATACTGATAACATTTGGCTGCCTACAATATTAGAATCTATGTTTTCTTATGTAATAACTCTACCTGCATCGTTGTCTACTCGCCACTTTGTCTGTTATTCATGTACATGGTCGTATTCATCAGTGGTGTATGCTGATCAACAATGGCGAACCTGAAATTTCTGTTGTCCGATTAACGCGCCAATTTAGAGGGAAACAACTCGCTCCAGACAAAATTACCGTATTTCCCCAAATCAAAATTTCCCTTTTTTATAACAAACAGTTATATGTTAATCACATTTATATTCAGCTATCGTACATTGATATAATTGCAAACATTATTTTATTAAAGCCATCAATAAAGAATTCACAACAAAGTAATTATTGGAGTGCATTGAAATCAGACCTCATGGGGTAGAGGGGTTAAACAAAAGTCCGTAACTTGTTTAAAAGCCTGGTGACCCCCATTTTATTTTACCTTAAAATGCTTGAAAAGTTCATAGCTTTAACATATCCGTTTTTTTTTTTAAATTGGACTTTTAGGTCTAAAACAACCGAGGGAAACGTTTACATTTCAAATTTTAATGTTTTTTCACATAATAATCATATTGACATGGTTCTAAAAGTCTTTGAATTTGATGTAGCCGTTATTGTTAAAAGGGTGTAAATGTTTGGAAATCGGGTCAAAATCGTACATTTCGCTTCCATTTGAGGGGAAAACGAGCCTGGTGACCCCCTTTTTTCTTTGCATTTTTGGATTCAGCATAAAAAGATCTACAAAAAATTGTGAAAATAAAAAAATTCTACTGGGGGTCCTTATTGGGGTGAGCCACCTTAATCTGCAAATTTTAGGGAGCAGATTTTTTGTTCTTCCCTCGCCGGGATTCAAGCTCATGCTATTGAGATATAGAGACAACACCACCTGCACTGTGTCCAGCGCTCTAGACCACTCGGCTACCTAGACTGAACTAAAAATTCAGCTTTCTGAAGTGGCCTAGTGTTACCTTTCCTCGTCAGCAGAATCTAGAGTTGTAACACTGTACATGATATATTAGGCATGAAGATGGAATTGATTGCAGATTAGCTAAATTATCTATCGTAGAGGATCGTTAGATGCAGTCACAGAAATAATTATTTTGATAGTTCAGTCTAGGTGACCGAATGGTCTTTAGCGATAATAGCTTCTGTTCAGATTATTCTAAGTGCATAAATGTATTTTTTATGATAATATTTAAAAAAGATTAAAAGATGTTCTGCCGATATGAGGTCATGTAAGTTAATGATGCTAGAAAGTACAGCCGTCCTGAGTTCATTTTATTTAATGATTTTAACTTCCGGTGAGTATCTGTTGTCAAAAAGAAACAGAAAAGAGCATGTCCTTGTCAGTGTCCTTGTGGAACAGCTGATGAATGTGGTGAAATGCATATAGATTTGTTTGTTTAACTTAATGAAGACAACAAAAGAAATACTACATATACCACTTATTTTCAGACGTACAGAGCAGGATTAAAATGCCTATTGATTTATCACTTTATCAGGTCATTTATCAGTGCATTGGTATAGACATGATTGATTGATTGGGTTTGAAGCCCGGTTGTCAGAATCAAAGTTAACTTAGTCAGGTAAACTTGGTCCAAGTTACTAGTTGTAACTATCGAATTTTTTCATCAAAAACTTAATCAAAGAAAAAACTACAAAGTGATTGGATAATTCCCGTCCCATTCAATCCAAGTTTCAAGGGAAAAAAGGATGAGATTCTATTCCATCCAAGTTCGTTTAAGTTTTTCATAAACAAATTCTTTGAAGGTTGTCGCTATAAAAAAAATCCATCAAAAACTTTGACCAAGAAACTTGTACAAGAAAATATTGATAGCGAGTCAATCATATTTTTCTGTATTTTAAGCTGATTTAAACGTGAAGAAGTGGATCGAACGTCAGTGCGAGTACGGTGCGTGTATATTTGCGTCCATTCGTTTTTCGTTTTGAAATATCAAAAACAAAAAACAAAAAAACGAAAGTGTTTTCATTTTTCGTTTTTGATTTCTTAAAAACCAAAATGAAAAACGGAAGTGTTTTCATTTTTCGTTTTTGATTTTTCAAAAACCTAAATGAATATCAAAAGTGTTTTTGTTTTTCGTTTTTCGATTTCTCTAAACAAGAAAAGAATTCACATTTGCATTCAATTTCTGCATTTTGCTCTATTTAATTCTCGTTTTCTGTTATACATTGATACCCCGGTGTATTTACCACATAACGTAGACAGAATAGACCGCCTAATTTATGATTTGAACTAAGGTAATTAATGAATCAAAGTCTTTCAAATTTCCCTGTTTTTATCTATAATAAAATATGAAATTATTATATTTAAATATTAAATGAATCACAAATTTAGATAATACAATGAAATATTATATAAAGATGGTAAAAATAAAACGATTGATTACAACATCACATTAACCAGGGAGGTCATCTGATAAGAAAACTAGCCCTGCACAGCGGTTATCAGACCAATAGTATTTGAAATCGGAGATAATGTCGACGAAAGGAAAAGACTTTATCAATCTGAACAATAAGGATGCATGATCTTTACTTTTCAGTTTTGAAAGGTTAGTAATCTAAGATGATTAGAACTGATGACCTAGATCCATCTGTCAGTATTAATACTTTTACACGAACATTCACGACGATAATCTGTTTTTTTTTTTTTTATTAAGATCGTTTGATTGAAAAACAAATTTCCGAAAGTTCACAATTCAAAATGGGATTAGCATTAAATCATTTTGCCATTCGGGGCCTATTCGTGATGACTTTTACTCTTTTGTGAAGGCTATATGGTGACCTATACTAGAGGTTACGGAATAGAGAATAATGGACAAAAAATATAAAGAATAGAGAAAATGGACCAAAAAATAAAGAAAAGAGAATAATACGGTGTTAGAATATAAAGAATAGAGAATAATTGGCAAAAAGTATAATGATTAGAGAAAAATGGCCTAAAACATTAAAGAATACAGAAATGAAGGACCCCAATCCAGACCATTATACTAGTTGCCTATACCAACGTTTTCTGTCTCCAGTAGATTGTTATTGGTAATCATACGTTTTCTCTTTATTTTTATGACTATCAGTTAAGACGTGAGCTTCAATAATTCGCCATCATATATATATATATATATAGTTACTTCTGGTGACAAAATGGGAAAATATTATTAATTAATACGTCCAAAGCACTTTTCTGGTTTTATCTTTATCAGGAGGGTTAGGCGGGGGAAAACAACAGTATATTTCACCTGTTGGTACTGTAGCGTCAATCTTCTTTCATTTTCTTGTGCCTGTTTTTTTTTTTATTTACACCAGGTTAGACTTTTCATTTTCAAAACCTGTCTATCCCCCACTACTCCCCCGTACAAAATAATATAAATTTATTAATGGTGACCCTTTTATGATTAACAATAATTGAAAAAAAACATAGATGGCATACAGCTACCGATACGACAACAACAGAATTAAAGGCTCCTGACTTCAAACAGGCCAATATATTCGAGTGATACTCCCCAACTCATACCTGGGTGGTGTAAAAATGGGTTCATAAGAACAGAGTTGTCTTTCACATGAAACCACGTAAAACATTGGTAAATAGTTACTTCGGTATAAATGATCGAGAAATTTAGAAGGTAAAAACAAAACAAATATTGAAATTAACACAGCATTCATGCAATAACTACAACTTGGATACAGTCACTTTGTTCGGTTAGTCTAAGAGTTTGATTTTGACAATAATTTTGCAAATCACCATATATTTCCGACAATTTTTCTGCATAAAACCCTATGGGAAAGCACATTGACATAGTTTTCTAAACGTTTTTTTGGAATCGAATGACATTGCATAATTTTGCAACCTGTAATGTGAAGATGTGCATGAAGTTGCGGAGGTTATAGGAACTTCGGTCTGGTCAAACCAAAGATTTTAAAATTGTTTTTGCTGCTTCTCTACAAGCACGCGGCATCAATAAGTAAACGCAGAGACTGGTCGGCTCGGAGTCAAAATATTGAATCCGCGTAGGATAAAATGTCTTTCTG
The DNA here is from genome assembly GCF_021869535.1 of Mytilus californianus. Taxonomy (NCBI): domain Eukaryota; kingdom Metazoa; phylum Mollusca; class Bivalvia; order Mytilida; family Mytilidae; genus Mytilus; species Mytilus californianus. Next base: position 28,337,290 of record NW_026262712.1, read on the forward strand.
CGAAATATAACATCACGAACTAGCACGTCCGGCTCAGCATGTTGGTCTAATTCAAAGCAGAGTTAATAATTCATTTTACAATAACATGTTCTCGTCTTGAATATGCATTTAATTTGTCACTGGACATTAAAAAGCCATCCATCATTACCATCTCAGGCACAACCTTGCATAAAAGAGCGATTTTGCGGTCGTATAATGGTATGACGTTTGTCGTCGTCGTCCCAAGACATTTGGTTTCCAAACAATAACTTGAGTATACATGTAAGTGTATGGATCTTTATGAAATTGTACCACAAAGTTTCATACCACATAAGGAAGGTTGGAATGGATTTGTGGGTTATTGTCCCAACTTTGTAGGAATTAAGGACCAAAAACAAGCATTTTTCTTGTTTCAGGACAATAACTTAATTATAAGTGTATGGATCTCAATGAATTTGTGCCAAAAGGTTCCATACTTCATAAGGAATGTTGTGACTGATTTTGGGGGTTATGGTCCAAAACGTTAAAGAACGAACCAAAAAATCGGTAAAAAAAAAACTAGGATTTTCTGGTTTCCAGACAATAACTTAAGTATAAGTCCAAAAATGAATCGTTTTAGGAAAAAGGACTTAAAAACAATACTTTTCTTATACTTTTCATACGTTTTTCATTTCTTGACCAATTTCAATGGGGTTTCATTCAAAGTCTTGAATTCTTGGGTTTTTTTTTATATGCAGAATCTCACCGTGTATTCATAGATTCTTATTTTGGGGTCCGTTTTCAATTTGGTCCACATGAAGATCCAAAGGGTCAAAAATTAAACTTTGCTTGATTTTAACAAATAAAATAGATTGTTAGGATTCTTTACTTTGATGAATCTAACCGTGTATTTAGATTTTTGATTTTGGGCCCGGTTTTCAAATTGGTCTACATTAAGGTCCAAAGCGTTCATACTCAATTTTAATTTGATTTTAACTAAAATTGAATCTAAGGGGTCTTTTAATTGCTTAATCTACGCATGTATTTGTATGTTGAATATTGGATCATGATAGATAAATATCCAATTTCATTTTTTACAGCGGATGACCGTGGGGCATTCCGGTGTTATGTTACCACAGACATTTCTACCCACGTGACTTGTGATTTTTGACTGATAACCGAACGTATTTCGTATAATTACGCGGATATCATGGAGTGCAAAATAACACTCCTTATCGCTTGTTATATATTAATTTCATCAATAAATATTCATAAAAATAATTTTAAGAACATAGATAAATGATATGAAAATGTTTTGTCGGGAGAAATATATATCTCAATAACGAAAATTTGTGTTAACGCATGTGGAATAATATCTCAAGAACGTTTTGCAACAAAAAACGCGGGAAAATATGAATGCCTACTCAAATCCAATCTATTAGAAAAACAAATTATTACAGAAGAGTGTCCACCATGCACTTGCACTGCACTATCATTAGAATAGTAGAATAGAATGACATACAAATGGATGAAAATAATATAAAACTGTTATACAAATTTTAATATAATATATAACACCAATCCAGAGTATACTGATAACAAATGATTGTATCACTACAATATAATAGTTATTACGGTGAGGGTGAATTGCCTGTCATTTATTCATCATCCACACACGAACTTGTCTCAGAAAAAAATATATCTATGTACCTTAATCTAACTTTCATGTATAGAGATGTAATTTTTTTTCTGAGACAAGCGCTTGTGACCATCCTCCAGAACTTGCGGTCATCCGATGTCAGTACTTCAGTACTTTGATTTAAGTTCTTATGCCACATTCATTCTGTGTCAGAAACCTATGATATGTCAATTATTTAATCACAATCAAAATTCAGAGTTGTATTGCACAATTAATAGAAAGTATAAGTAGATTCACAGTTATAAATAGATACCGCATTAAATTTTAATTTTATAGAAGAAGTTATGTATAAATATAGTTTGAAATTTTCTATTCAATAATAGATCTTTTTAATTAAAGGTAAGTTTTATGGGTTTGTTTAAAGATATTGTATTAATGATGAATGATATTTTGTGAATGGTTTTTTTTTTTTTTTTCATTTCATTTGTAAATATTTTTAAGAACTTGGTGGTAGGTTTGTTTTTATTCTATATAAATTAATTTTCATAATGCTATATATATATACATGTATATAATTTTTTTCTATGAAGCTAACCCCTTGACAAACTTAGCTGTAATTGTCAATTGATAACTACTAGTAGATTAAATACTTGATACTGAATCTAACCTTATACAAATTTATTTAGATATTGGATATTGGATATTGGACCACATTCTGTACGTGCCTGTCTCAAGTCAGGAGCCTGTAGTACAGTGGTTGTCGTTGGTTCTTGTCTGTCATATTTGTTTTTCGTTAATTGTTTTGTTAAAAATTAGGCCGTTAGTTTTCTCAACCGAATTGTTTCATATTTTTCATGTTGGGGCCTTTTGTAGCCTACTATACGGTATGGTGTTTTTCTCATTGTTGAAGGCCTTACGGTTACCTTTCATTGCTTACATCAACTTTATTTGAACCTTGGTGGGTAGTTGTCTCATTGGCAATTATACTTCATCTCCTTATTTTATAAAAGTCCAATTTCAAATTTTTCTTACACCACCTTTATTCTGTGTCAGAAACCTATGCTGTGTCAAATATTTAATCAAAATTCAAATTCAGAGCTGTATCAAGCTTAAATTGAGTATCCATACTTGTCCCAACTGTTCATGGTTCGAAATCTGCGGTCGTATCATTCTGCGCCCCGCTGAGCATTTTGTTTATATTTTCAATTCATTGGATATGTAATTTAACTGCAAAAGCCTCCAAGGGATGGTGGTGCATGGCAAAGTGGGAGTTAGACGCACATTGTATACATACTAGTATTTATAATTTGATTAAAATACCTCGTATCTGATGAAGAGGAGTTACACTACATTGTGGTTTGACTCCAGGCGGCACCAAGGGAACATGCCATGCACAATTTACTTGTGAAAAGAACACTGAAGAAAAAAGTGCTTTAAAAAAGCTAATACGTGCAGAATATCCACTGTCATGTAGCTGAATAGGAATAATTTTACGTTAAATAAAAAGAATTTAAACTATATTGCATCTGTAATGCTAATAGCACACGTAAACTCTTTTCCTCCATTTTAAATTAACTTATATAATCGCATTTACTCTCATCAACTCAATCTTAGTTGATCTGCACTGATTGTTAAACTTGTCCGAGCTTGTATATAGCTAAGACGAGGTCCGTATTAGGTTCCGTATATATTTGCTGTCGCTATGTTCTTAACACGTATCTACTGTACAAAAAGAACGCACTAAATAATTGTAAATAATTTTACAAAAGGAAGACTAATGGCCAATTTTTCCATGTATTTTATTCACACCATGACCATTTTTAGCTCAACTAGCCCAATGGGCCAAGTGAACTTTTCTTATCACTTGGCGTCCGTCTTCGTCGTCGTCGTCTGTCGTCCGTCGTTGTCCGTTAACCTTTACAAAAATCGTCTCCTCTAAAACTACTTGGCCAAATTTAAACTAACTTGGCCACAATCATCTTTGGGGTATCTAGTTTGATTAAAGTGTCCGAAGACTAAAATAGAACGTAGGGTAAAAATGCAAGTTTTGTCTATTATTTCGAAAACCGTTATGAATAGAGAAAATCTGACATGAGCAAATATGTTCAGAATGTTGAGCTCTGTTGTCCATACATGTCAAAATTGTCAGACGACTTCTTTTAGGAGTTATTGCCCTTAAATGACAAATTTTACCATTTCTTTCTTTTTTGCCTATTATCTTGAAAACTATAATAGATACAGAGAAACATTAAAATGCAAAAATGATCAGCAATACAAGTTTTACAAATAAGTTCAATTGTCGAAATCGTCAGCCGACTCCTTATTAGAGTTATTGCCCTTGGATGATGATTTTAACCACTTGTTTGCGTTTTAGCCTTCCAAATGTATATCTTAAAAATTATAATAGATAAATAGAAACTTTAATAAGCAAAAATTATCAGCAAGACAATATCTACAATTAAAACAATATTGAGGAAATCGTCCGACTTTTCCTTGGAATCATTGCCCTTTAATGACGATTTTTAATCATTTTTGGGGAGTTTTGCTTTACATGATAAAAATTATAATAGATAAATAGACACTTTAAATCACAAAAATGATCAGCAAGGCAAGATCTACTAACAAGTCACTTTCATATTCTCTTTGTGTTTTGAGCAAAAACTAGAGAAGATAGAGAGAAATTAAGCAGACTAAATGATCAGCAACACAAGACCAACAAAACAGAGATTTTCGTCTTCTATGTTGGAGAGTGTCCTTTGTTGAATATGCACATAAACCTAGGTGAAAGACACAGGCTCGTTAGAGCTTCTAGTTAAAAAGTATATCAATCTTTAACTAAATTCTTAGTACACGTATCGCAACCCAATGTATGTTTTCTATGGTTCTAACAATATAATGGTAATTCTTAAACAGATTACGAAACTATAAACGCCTAAAGTTTCTGGTTACAAGAGCGCAATTATTTGTTTACATTTTGCCGGCAAGATGGTACTCAGAATAGAATCCTGTACGGCTTCTGATTGGATGATACAGAATTGGAATTACTTTTAATCGAAAGCTTATCCAATTAGGTTTAAAAAATCCAGAACATCAAATTCACATTTTGCAAAGTATAGAAAATATCTTCCATTTCTGCACGTCGGGGCCATTAAAAATATGCCTTTTTCATTAAGCGAAAAAAATAGACGATCTTTTTCAACTGCATTTTAAGTCAATGTTTGCCACATGACCATATATATTTTTTTGGTTGTAATGCAACATTGGCATTTCTAGTAACAGGAACTGCTACCCGTTTTTCCCTAGTTTGTGTAGTCTTCGAGAAAAAAAATACGGGACACCACTGGTACCCTATGGAAAATGCATTACGAATAATTGCGCTCTTGTAACCGTCTGCAAAAAGTCTAAACCGGAAATTTTTTAAAAGATTTTTGCAACGTTTAAGTAGTTATCGTCAAAATGAATAAACAAAAATAAAATAGTTAACCAAACCAAAACTCTTTATTTATTTCAAACCAGGGCAATTTACAAAAAGTCTTTCAGTCTTAAAGTTTACTTAAATTCATAGTACCACATCCCAAAGTGTACACTCTAAGGGTTTTACAATATGATCGCTTAATTTTAAACGTATCATCAACTTAAAAACGCCTAAAGATAGCTCAAAATCTCGATTTTTACAAATTTTTGCTTTTTAGTATTTATTCCTAAAACGTATAAGAAGGTCATCGTTAACCAAATCCAAAATTGTGTTAGAAGTAAAGTTATTAATTGTCTTTCGGACACTAATTCATTTTGGCTATCGACGGCCTTCGATGCCAAATTTGACAAAAACATGTAAAAGCAAATTTGTATCTTCAACAGCATGCAAGATGTAACGCTAAATAACATTTTGAGTTTATGGTAATTTATGTGTAAAATTGTTAAAAAAAATTGAGAATTGAAATTGGGAATAGTCAAAGAGACAACAACCCGACCAAAGAGCAAAAACAAAAAAGAAGACCAAGGCCACCGATGAATTTCCAATACAACGAGAAAATCCCGCACCCGGACGGGATTCAGCTGGCACATGAACAAAAATGTGTACTAGTTCAGCGAAAAAGGACGTCACACTAAACTCCTAAACATATAAATGAACTAAAATTACAAAAAGATATTTTAAATATATAATTTAAACTTTTTTATATTACATTTTAAGTATGATAAAGATATGAAAAACACATTTTGGACCCTATGAGTGAAAAAAAAGTTATTGACAATTAGGCTCTAACCCTTTGCAATTTTGTATTACAATGCCTTCAACAGAAACAAATAGCATTGAATAGTATTTTGATTTCAAGGGAATATTTAAAACAGTGTTACAATATATAACGTCATCTTCAATTTACAATGTGCAGACCAATTTTAGATTTTGACCCTATGAGTGAAATAAGGCCAGGGAAAATTGGCCTCGTTACTTTCAAAGACCCCCCCCCCCCCCCTTTTTTTTCCTAAAAATTGGAGGAATGCCACATGTTTCTCAAGTGCCTGTGCTTTTGGCTATGTCTGTGGTTGACCCAACATGCTGCCAACAATTAAGTTTCGATGCTTTACTGCTTGAAAAAAAATGGTCCAACAAGTTCAATCCCCAAGGGTGACTGGGGAATAGAAGTATGGTGACTATTGGTCTTCCTCCGACCGGCAGTAAAACCCTTGCTAAAGTGGGGCGTCCGTTTGGCTGTGCTGGATGTGACAATTTGCAGCCACGTCCGATCAGAATGGGGACGTTATATCCGATGCCTCATGTAAAGAGAGTGCCACGCTCTTTGTACGTCAAGAACCCTTGCAACAACTCTTTGAGGGGTCCGTAGGTGACCTGCTGCAAGGCAAAATTTCTGTCCATACCCAATATACCCTTATTTCCCGTGGCAGTCTAAATTTCTCCGACCTTAATCCCGGACGCCCCTATTACAGAACCTACCTATTGTATTTATTGTTAATTTGTTCTCGTCCTAAATATGCATGAAATATTTGCCACCGGACGTTAAGCAACCAACAATCAATCAATCAATCCAACAAGATCACGGTTATGAATGATTATCAAAATATCTTTATTGCCATCACGCAAAGTCAAAACGAACAAAATGAACCACCAATTATTGAGGCAAAATAATAAGAAACTGATCAAATTCAATTATTCTTACAACCTTATGTTTTGTGATTTGAGACTTGATAAAAAAAGTCGTAGCAATTTTATCACATATTTTATATTTTGATATAAATCAAGTAAGGCGGGAAGTACATTAATGTGCCGAGCATCGTGATAGACATCTTCTTTTTGACTGCTTCCTGGTGACTCTTAAGATGGCCTCCTAAACCTCGACTTCGAGTGTGATTTTTTTTTAAAATGATCTAAATAGCGTATACATATTACCGTCTTGAATGCTGAGCTTGAATGTTCGTTTAATATTGGCTGATTGGCCTCGGTCATCATGCAATTTTGATAATCTTAAAAGTAAAGATCATGCATCCTTATTGTTCAGATTGATCAAGTCTTTTCCATTCGTCGACATTATCTCCGATTTAAATACTATTGATCTGATAACCGCTGTGCATACTAATTTTTTGGGACCATTTATAGCTTGCTGTTTGGTGTGAGCCAATGCTCCTTGTTGAAGGCCGTACCTTGACCTATAATGGTTTACTATTATAAATTGTAACTTGGATGGAGAGTTGTCTCATTGGCACTCATACCACATCTTCCTATATCTATTTAACGACAGGGCTAGTTTTCTTATCAGATAAGTAGTAACCTCCCTTGTTAATGTGATGTTGTAATCAATCGTTTTATTTTTTCCAACTTTATACAATATTTCATTGTATTATTTTAATTTGTAATTCATTTAATATTTAAATATAGTATATTTATATTTTATTATAGATAAAAACAAGAAAATTTGAAAGTCTTTGATTCATTAATCACCTTAGTTCAAATTATAAATCAGGCGATCTATTCTGTCTACATTAATTAGATAATACACCGGGGTTCCGATGACTATGTAAAAAGAAAGGAAAACATTGTACAACGTAAAACGAGAATTAGATAGAACAAAATACAGATATTGAATCCAAATGTTGATGTTTTTCTTGTTTAGTGAAATAAAAAACGAAAAACAAAAACACTTTTGACTTTCATTTTGGTTTTTGAGAAATCAAAAACGAAAAATGAAAACACTTTCGTTTTTCGTTTTTTGTTTTTGATATTTCAAAACGAAAAACGAATGGACACAAATATACACGGACCGAGTACAAAGCGTTTTCTAGATACCGAGTTTAAATCCGGCTTTTACAATTTTTCGGAATTTCTACTGTTTCGTAAAGGGATTTCCATTGACATTACTGAATGTAGAGCAAAGGGAAACTTTGAATTTTCATAGTGTGTTGTAAGTTTATGCCAAGGGAATGCCTATTTTAACATTGCAACTACGAATTATATTGAAAAAGACCTGCTTATCAATGCATTGCAGTTCTTAAATAAACTAATATGTTACCTATCATTTTTCCTTTATCAAACTGTATTTAAGTTATGTCAAGGTACCAGTAGAAACCGGAATTTACTCTATGATTATTTTTCAGCAAACGCTGTTCTCGCATTCAACACATCTCAGCAGATTTATCTAACAATTGAACCTCGGCTTGATGACGTATCCCACGACAGTTTGGCACAGGGTAGCGGAATCTGGCGAGATTTGCTAATTGGCTGTATTCGCAGAAGACAAAAATATGACATATTGAATAAACTATAATTTAATTAATATAGAAAAAATACAATCATAGCTAACATGGCTAAGGAATTGGTAAATAAAACGAATACAACAAATTATAAAATGATGTCTAATATATCTTCAAACTAAGGATTGGATGCCTTTTTACAACTAGGACCCCTCGAACCACACTCAATCTTATAAACATTTTGGAACTCCGCTTGTATCTTTAGGTGAGCCCATTGTTTGGCATTTCCCTGACAGAGTATATTGATGTTATTAAGATTTGATGTCTACATATCGCTTTTTCAGTTTTTTTTTTTCAGATTTTCCTTTTTGTTGTTTTCTATGACACAATATGCTTAAAGCATAGAACAAATATATACATCTAGATGTTAAAGGATGTAGTTGGGTTCAAAATTCAAACGTGCATATCAAAAAAGATACAGTGAGAGTTCAACTAGATACAATTTATGTACAACACAATGTGATATGATAAAAAAATGAACAGATTGATTCAACTTTGCGCATTTATTGAATATTCTTGTCTTGCTTAGTGTGCCTCTAATGATAACCCTGTCGTACCCCTACATTTCTTCTGGCATTTAAAACTAATCGGACTTTCTAGATGAAAAAGTGCAGGGTGGTCAAAAACGTTAAAATGAGAAAAAGGTGCAAAAATAACTTACTATCAGTCAAATCGCTTGAAAGACCTACAAAAAACGCAGAATCAAAAAATATTTTTTTTTTATTGATTTGGATAAAACAAATTTAGAACTCAAACTACTACCAACCACAAAGTAGGTTATCAAAAAATCCACGAACCTGGTAAAAAATGTGATTAATTCTTAAACCTTTTTATTATTGAAAATAATGTTTAGGAAAGTAGTTTTTGTCTTTATGTCGATCAATTTAACAGAGTTAAGGTTCAGTGGAGTAACAGGGAGCAATTGTGGTTTTTCCAAAATGTATAAATAAAAATGGACGCTTCATTGCAACACATAGTTTTTGTTCCAAATGACCATTCACGAGGACACGTGAAATTTGAGTTAAGTAAACGTCATAGTTTGGCTCATATTGTTTTTACTTTATCTGTATTTGTTAAATTTAGGAGTGTTTATTATTTGGACAATTAAAAATTGAACTGCGTAATTTTGAAAAAAAAACATTGTGTCTTTTTTTATCAAGTTACGTAATTTTTAACTCAATCTGTGAATATGTTTTTTTCCCTTAAACATAGTTTCTTTTTCTACAACAATAACAACAACAGGGTTCCAAAATGTTTATCCTCTTGTTAGCATCTGTATTGCATTTACGCGATCTTCCTGTTGTCTTTTCATTTGAAAGTCTTTTTCAAAGCCTCTCTTAGTTTTTCACTCATGACTATATATATAAGAAAGTTTGAAGCACAGCCAATGATCATTAAAAGTTTTAAAACTTCAGTTAAAAGTTTTAAATGTTCCAATGTTATGTCAATATGTCCCCAGATAATGTTCATTATATAGTTCATTGGTTCGCTGTACGGAGACGATCCAAGTATAACAAAAGATATGTTTATGTCATCAATGGCAAGGGTACAATTGTGAATCTTTCCTAACACAAACTTCGTTTCTCTTATGTTTTTTCTTGTTCCATTGCAATATGATTTAACTGCGATATCAAAATATGTTTGTTTTGCGTGTTTTTTAATTTCCCTTGCATACAGATAGTTTTTATCAACAAAAACGTCAACTAGATATTCAAAATAGTGTTGTTTCAATAGTTGTTTATAATCCAAATCTATAATATACAGCATAGTATATTCAAGCATTTGATGAAATTCTTCAAATTCATTTGTCAAAACCTCCTTATGATGGGATGGTAGTTCATCAAAGTCAGAAATACAGGACTCGTATGCGATATCAAGGTTCTGAATATCATGCAAACATACTGCAAATCGTTGGGAGAGCTCTGTCTTTGTCTTATGTAAGGCGGCATTCTCCATGTCCAGATTGGATCTAAAAGTGCTGAATAAAGTTGAGCTGACATAAATTCTTGGGAGTTCTGCTAGAAGAAATACTATCATCACGCATACAATCAATATGCAAGATTTCTTCTCAGCTCTTGATACCATGGCATGTCCGCGAACACGTTTCCGTCGGCAAAGTGTAACTATGATATAACATGTTGATATCAGCATTGTTACTACTGCACCAATTAAAATAATGGCGTAAAAGATTGGGTAGTATGCTAGAATATACTTTTGAATTGTCTTGTGTGGTTCGGTGACTAAACAAGTATCTCCTTTCTTCACACTGCTGAAACTTATAACAAATAATCTGGGTAAATTTACGACAAGAGAGATAAAAAAACACGTACCACAAACCATAAACGATTTTCTTTCATTCATCTTAATTTTGCTCCATATTGGACATGCCACTGCCAGGAGTTTCTGTAATCCAAGGAACGCTGTAATCAGTATGGAAACAAGGTGGAATGTGTCTCCTAGGTTTGTCAGACAAAAATGCATTAAGCAGTATGGAAATTTTAGTGTAACCAGCCTTTTCATTTCTTCTCTTTGATGGAAACCAGAGGTTACATTATCAATCCCAATCTTGTCATAATGCAGGCTAAAAAAAGGTTCAAATCCATAAGTACTCAACGCAGTGAGTCCATCAGCAAGGGCCAACCCTTGCATTAGTACAGTTGTAGGTGTCCGTATCTTTCTATGAAATAAAGCCACAAAGATAATAATGTTCATCAAAATGGAAATGTATGATATGGTTGGCCCTGCCACAATATTCACCAAAAATGGAGCCCGTGCGTACAGTATGAACAACATGTTTCCAAATGCTATGTAACAAAGGAATTTTTACTGACTTATATAATACATCTATAAATGCTATTGATAATGGTATTGGAAGTTTATCTTTGATATTTTGAATGTTTTTGACATGCGTATATTTTTAAGCATTCATCTGGGAATAATTAATAATAAAATTTGAGTGATGTTAAGAGAAAAACATTATTGTCAGAAAATTGTCAGTTTTCAATACTTTTGTAGATATTATATCAATAATGTTATAACTAAATGTAATAACATGGTATTTAGGCACCGACCATCTATCTTTCGTGTGGGTAGTGATTATGGTTGGAGGGAGGGTAAAAAATCTAAAACCCTACATAAAACAATGACAAAGCCTCTAGTTACTGAGGGAAACTGAATTATATTCTGATTGATAAGTGTTTCATAAAATTCAAGCACGAATAAAACACGTAAGAGCACTTACAAGACCGCACACAAGGATGCAAGATGTTCGATCTGAAGCCTTACTACAACGTCAACGAACCCTGGCTTGCGACATCTATTTCCGGGGACATAAGGTGGCCTGCTGCAAGGCAAAGTTCCTGATCAAACCTATCTTTCATTCCTTCTTCTTTCAGTTGCTGTCGAAATTCCCGTTTTACCCAAAATGCAACAATCAATATGTTGGATTATTGTTGTCTTGTTCCCATCTTAAATGTGTATAAAATATGTATTACTGAGCATTAAGCAACAAATAATCGATCATTGTAACCTGTATACAGTTGACAATTTGTTTCAATCCTTTGCGACGCCGGTTTCTCTCTTGAACCATCCAGTCCCCAGTCCTATCACGGCCATTGCGTTATCTTAATCCTCCAATATTCAAATCTGTATCGGCAGATTAAAAAAAAAAGAAAAACATACAATATACAACATGTACAAAACAATTCAGTACAACAGAAAACTGTTATATCTTCAACAACGAGATATAACAACCTTTATCAAAAAGTCCATAAAACCAATTGGAATGATATGAAGGACGATTACTACATTTATAAGTTTTATTAACAACAGAACCTTAAAAGCTGGATACGAAATACTCCTTTTTTATATATGGTAAAGATTCAAGATAAAATAATCATAAACAAACATTAGTTCATGCTTTCTATATAACGGATAAATTTTTTTTTTCTTTAATAAAGTTATAGATAATGCATATTTTAAGGTCTTTCTTGTATAACACACCGAGAGGTGTCAGAATCCAAATGAAAGACCGACCGTAGGGCAATCCTGACACCCGAAGGTGTGTCATACGACAAGAAAGACCTTAACATATGCAGTATCTGACTTATATACCGTCAACAGTCATTATTTTCTGGATAGATTTGCGAGAAATTGTATCCCATTTTACTGATCAGATTAAAGTAGGATATTCTCTTCTCGTGCGATTATGTATGACCACGCCCCACGGCTTAATTATAAGGTGAACTAAAACTCACTTAACTAGCTATAAACGTTAGTTATCACTGTCCAGTTAAATAACAATTGTATTGTAATTGCATTAAGCAAGAAATAAAATCAATTGTAAAGTCATGCATTTCGTCAATAATTTATTATATCGACTTTAGAATAGGTGTTATGTTTTTAATTCTATGGTTTTTGACATTTTGTCCGCGAAAAACAAATTTTTTTTCAAAAATTTTAAATTAACTTATTTTTTTTTCTTAAAATATTACAATCAGGAAAGAGTATTATATAATTTTATGTCGCATAATTGTGCTTAAAATCCGTGTTCCGTTGTTTTAGTATTTCAATCTAATGAATGGAGTAAATGATTGTTTCTGTATAAAATTTTAAAAGAATATCTAAGATAGAAAAATGTATAGAAAACTCACGATTCACAACAACACATGGTTACTATCAAATTATGTTTAAAAAAAACTGTTGTTTGCATTTTAATCGGGGTAAATAATGACCTGACACAGGTCATTATTTTATGCCTTGGCGCACTTTTCATTGAAACTTGATATCGTCCGGGTTGATTCTTCAAAAGAATGACCTATCGTTCTGAAAGAACATAACTCCATATAGGTATATAAACTTTGATGGTGTCCGGCAAGCTTTTTGAAGAAGTTTATTATTGAACGTTTGTATTCATTTGCCACATTATGAATAGTTATTTTAATGGCGTTGTTGTTCACATATCATGCATATCTACTGTTAAACACAAAAACCAAGACTTTTTTTTTTAATTTGTTCATATTTTGCGCATACTTGGGATGACTAAGAGTACTTGCAAGATCAACTTGTCTTTTCTTAACGAATTTGGGACGGCGTATGTTATTGTTTGTTGTTCAGTTGCTGTGCTATTGACTAAACACTGCAGCTTCTAACAATGAATTCAAAGTTCAAAGATTGTCTGGTCGATGTTTAACATACTACAGTCCTTGAATGGTGTAAACTTCCCACTAACATCATACACCATTACACCATTCACCATACACCATCACACCATACACCCTGTGCCATTACACCATACACGTTACACCTTTGCACCATACACCTTACACATTACACCATAATGCAATTTAATTTCAAAGAAAGCGTGCGACTACAATTTTTTTTATTTATTTTAAAAAACGAATTTTGATTACAATATATAAAATTAAAAATCAGTTCTTATCAATATTTTGCATGATTTTAAATGTCGTACACCATTCTTTCATACCATTTCCGATCGCACGTTACACCATTACACCATTCCCCTTACACCATACACCATAGCACCATTCACCTTCTACCATTGCACCATATGCCATACACCATTACACAATACACGTTTTGGGGGAAGTTTACACCATCCATGGGCTGTATACTAATATTTGTGTTCAATATACCAATTTTTAGGTGATTTTTTAAAACTTTTGTCACGATATCGAGTTTCAGTTGAAGATTATATCATTAGTTTTAATAGTTATTATGCTGAAATCAATATACTTGAACACATTAGACAAATTATACTGAGAAAAACAAACACATTTCTAGGAAAAAAATAGATATTAAACATGATAAAAAGCAAAACTAAAAGAAAACATAGATCCAATTCATTTTTAAATAACGATGACAATTAATAAATGAGCATACTGTGGATTCATTAATATTCGTTGGATACCAATTTTCGTGGATTTCGTGGGTACCGGAGAACCACGAATTTAAATGTTCAACGAATTACGAATTTTCTATAGAAATGAGTGCAGACTTTGCCAAAACCACGAAATCAAATATCCACGAATATGTAAGTTTTCCTCAAACCACGAAAATTGATACCCACGAAAATAAATGAATCTACAGTAATTTGAAATACAAACTGTTAGTATAGAGAACTTGGAAACTGTTCAGGAGTATTGTTTGAGACCTGAAAATGAAGGTTGCAGCTACCGTGCAGGTAAAAATACTGTTCAGGTATTCCACTGGAAACTGGTGGTTAAATTACACATTAAATTGCCGTGTATCAAAACCAAAAATATATTACATACGACAATTACTTACAACTTGGACAGGCAGATGAAGCTTTGGCGGGTTTTAATGTTTGTTTATCTCAACCATCCCCTATCATGCCTATTGGTGTCTCGATCATCAAATTAACAAAACGTAAAAAGAAGAACACTATTTGTAAAACAATAAGTGCAGGAGAAATTATTATCTCCAAAACAAGAACCAAATCAAAACAAAAATCAAAATAATTATCTAATTATGCTGAATGCTTTTAGTTAATGGCAGTAGGCTCAAAGTACTAAACTTGCTGCTGAGAATTTATATCGCCCTACAATGATTCCATATTTTACACAGGCAATCGTCATTGTTAATGTAAAATGCCGCTATGCTAAGATTGGACCCTGCTACACGTAACAAAGTCGTTGTCTGTTTTTCGGCTTGATAATCTCAAACTGAAGTCAACCGACAAATCAACGACGGAGATTACATCAGCTCGAAATAGTCCTAGAAGTGGAAGGCAACACATCAATACTCTATACCAAGTTTGGTATATACGAATGATCAATCTTCGTAATTGAACAGTCAATGCTACAAAAACTACTGCTGATATCACAGATTTACGGAGAACTTCTTGCCCAGATATATCATAACAGGCTTTGCTTATGTGATGAACTATTTTTCTATTCAAAAGAAGTGATTGATGAAACCGCGTAGACAGGCGTATATGAGCATTTAGAACCTGCTTTATTTCATGAAGTTTAGATATTTGGCTTAATGCTGTGAACAACAATATTCTACAACCCTAGAATAATAAAATTGAGAGATGAAACTGTGTCAAAGAGACAACAACCAACCCGACCAAAGATCAGCAAACAGCTGAAGACCACCAATGGGTCCTCAACACAACGAGAAAATCCCACACCCGGAGGTGGACTTCAGCTGGCCCCTAAACAAAAATGTGCACTAGTTCAGCGAAAATGGTCTTCACACTAGAATCGAAAACATATACTAAAAAGTAAATGAACCAAAAAACATACAAGACTAATAAAGCCAGAGGCTCCTGACTATGGACAGGCGCAAAAATGCGGCGGGGTTAAACATGTTTTGTGAGATCATAACCCTCCCCTATACCTCTAGCAAGTGTGGAATAAACAAACACACAGCAATACGCACAGTAAAACTCAGTTTAGAAGAAGTCCGAGTCCGATGTTAGAATATGTTACTGAAGAAACTAAGCAAAATGACAATGGTACATAAATTAACAAAGGGCTACAAGCAGTTACTGATATGCCAGCTCCAGATATCAATTAAACTGATTGAAAGATTATATAATAATAATAAACCATGTGCATGACCTGGAAAATTTAACGTCTCAGGGTTATGAAGACGATTTTTGGCAGCCACATTTGCACTATTTTTTTACCGATAGAGGGAGATGTTTCACCAGGAGTAACAATGGATTTCATAACTTAGATGAACATTGTTTGATTGTTATGACCTTCAAGTCGCCGGATTTGAACCCATATAAAATCCTGTGGACGAACTTTGATAGACAGATGTCCGCTAACACTAATCCCACACATATCATTGAACCAACTAGATCAAGCGTTCAACTAAATGTACGAATACAAAATTTGATTCGATCCATGGCAAATTATGCAGAAATGTGTTGTTAGCCACACATGGTGGTCACAATAGATATTGACTTTAATGTCAACGAAAATTGACCCAATTTATCGTATGCGACTAGTTATTTCAAATTTCGCTAAATATTTTGTTTGACGTTCTTGTGTAAATGTTTAGCTCAATATACAAAAGCAATGCTGTAAAAAGTCGATTTCTAGTACAAAGAACGAGTTTTGAAAAAAAACATTATGCATTTCTTTTTTTGCAGAGTGTGCATTTAAATTGTTATCGTCGGTGTGTAATTACGATCGATAATTAATATAGAACATGTATATATTTTGCTGAAAATCAGTAACCCCTTCCGAAATCTCCTAGAAAAAAAGTATCGCATCACCCTGATTTTTATCACAGATCAAAATATTATAACACATCCATTTGCAATAAGAATTGCACAAAATTTAATTTAAATAGAAATACTAGTAATATACAAATTGAAAGTAATGAATTTATTAAATCTGCCTCCATTTCCTTTTTGTTCAGAATGTGTAGTTGATTATACAAATAAATGTATTGTCAATAAAAGAAAAGAAAATAATATAGTACTGCTGACCTGAGTTCATTAAATAAAGGATGTCAACTTCCGATGAGCATCTGCGTTCGAAAAGAAACAGAAAATATCGATCGTTAATTCTGTCAGTTTCCTTCTGGTATTGATGAATATTGCATAAAGCATATAGATGTGATTGCTTAGAAAGACACCATGAGAAATACAATTTACATGGCTTATTTGCAAGCACAAGCAGGATTAAAATGATTATTGATTTAAAAGCTATTAGCTGAGATAACAATGCTTCGGTACAGACATAATTGCATGATGATTTGTGTTTTAAGCCACTTTCGTCAACCTTGGTTATAACGTGGCGGCTAGTTTTAATTGTTTAAGAAAGCCAAAGTGTCCAGAGAGGACCACCGACCTTCTGCGGGTAAACTGGCAATCCTAGTCATTTAAGGTAGTGACATGATTTGTAAGATATTTTCCTAAAATTCTTCGTTGATTAATATGCAAAATTACTAGAAACATAGGTTGCAGCTCCTTCAGATAAAGTTTTTATGCCATTTTTATAGTCCCCTCTTACTGAAAAAATCAGCCTTCTGCAAATATTTGATGCAAGTCTGCTGCAAACTAGCTGCAGACTTTCAGCAAACATTTTATAGTGATTTGCAGCAAGCTTGTTGCATATGTGTGGCAAGTCAGACCTGCAGCAAACGTTTATATGCAAATGAGTGTTTGCTCAGACATGCGGCAACATTTATATACAAGTTAATCTTTCTCCTGCGTTTTTGCCGCAAACTGTAAGGAACCACACAAATTACAATTTACCAATGTCCTGTTGTATACACATCACATAATTCAAATTACACAACAAATTCTTAAAACAAGTTAGGTTACATACATCATACAACAATTCAAATACTTTTAATCATCGTTAGCAAAATTATCTTAGTATTAGTAAATACCTTTTAAGAAATAATGTAGTTTTATTTATTGAAGTGCTCAAATGTTATTGGTGATATTTAAGAACAAAAATGAAGTAATCTTTTAAATTGCATTTTAAGCATACAGCTAGCTTAGTTTAATTGCAAAATTGACTTATTGGAACATTATACATAAGTTAACAAATCCAAACAGATTAGTGAGTACGCACTGTGCATCAAACATATTTTAACTGTTTTTTAAACCTTAAGGTGTATGTTAAGGTCAATCATGAATGGACACTTTCATAAGTTTACTGTTCTATGAATAATTTGTATTTACAAATAATAAAACTACACATTATATATCCAATAACTTTCGGAACCGACAATGCCTCCTTGAAAACTCATATATAAAATAATCAAACACAATTAGCATGATCAAGCACCAAAATTCAAATTGTAACTTCAAAGAAGTTACCTGTAGGCATGCTCAGTTATTTTATGAAATTCTTGCATTGTTCTTGCAAACATTTAATATGGTCAAAGATTTCTGCAATCCAGGTGCGAACATTATATATATTCTTCATTTTCCTGCAATCTTACTGCAAACATAGTTGGTTCTGCCAACTTACCGCAAGCTGCAAACATCTGCAAACATTATTTTCAGGTTTCATGCAAACTTTGCAAAGATCTGAAGAAAACATTTCAGTTCTGTAAGGGGGCCATTTTTCGTAATAGAGCTTCTTATGTTTCTACGTATTTTTTCACCCCTGGCTTTCAAACGATTGCGTGTCTGATGTAAATCCATAAAAGTGCTTCGGACGCGAAAAATATGAAGTTTTATTTTTCATTTATCTATTCTTTTAAAATCTCATTATGCATGATTAAGAATGACACTAGTAGATACATTCATTACATATATACCATCTTCATTGTGCACGTCACGTGATTCTTAAGCAATACTGAAACGCTCAAGGTCAAAATTTAGATATCCAGATGCTGCAGTGCCAGTTGCATAAATCATTTTACAAAAACAAAATTAGATTAAACAGCATATTTGAAATTGTCTAAGGTCATATTTGTTTTGAAATTTTTCAAACCTAGTTAAATGTTAGGTCAAACTCCATAAATGAATGAAAGCACTGACCTCTGAACTCTTTGGCCCATGAAGTCCACCAGCCACGACTCCTTCATTATGCTAGTTATCAAAATGCATGATGTCAATTTAGGTGCACATGACACGTGTTTTTTTAATACATTCTGTCTCATGTGGTCGACACCAAAAGTTTGATAGTGTATCACTCCAGTTCTTAATATTATCTATCTATAGTGATGTTAGATTTTTTTATAACTAAGATCTCTTTTGTTCATCACTGAATCTGTCATTTATTTGATCAATGCCCTATGCTATTATTCCGAAACACCTGATACTAATATTTAATTTAATTATTTCCAAAGTTTTCTCTGTCTTTTTCACCAGTGCAAACATGTTTTTTTGTGATTAATAGTAAACTGGTTAAACTAGTCACGTACTGCCCTATGGTTTTCCTCTTTAGATAGTTTCATCTACATTTTTCTACTTTACTTAAAACTTTCAATTGTACTTTAATGTCTGATATAAAAAGAACAAAAGAAAAGATGTGGAATGAAGTCAGTGCGACTATAGAGAGGTATACTGTAACCGAGTTTGAATTCGGCAATAACAATTTCCGGATTTTCTACTATTTCGTAAAGAGACTAAATTGTTATGCCTCAATGCAGAGCAAAGTTTTGAATTGTATTGTAAGTTTGTTACACGTGAATGCCCAATTTAAATATTGTTTTTAAAATCATTGCAGTTCTTAAACATGCTTATGTGTAAATTATGATTTTTCGTTACGTTACCCAAACTGTATTTAGGTTTATGCCAAGGGATTAGTAAAAACCGGAATTGACTCTGTGGTTACTTTTCAGCAAACACTCTATTCGCATTCGGCAAACATCGGCAGATCTATCGATCTGTACTCGTCCTGATAACGTATCCCATCATATTTTGACGTAGGGAGGCGAAATCTGGCGAGATTTGATGATAAGCTGTATTCGCAGAAGTGAAAAAAAGGTGACATATTGAATAATTCAAAATTTTGTTTAATGAAAAGACAAAACAATTAGCTAAAGACTTGGTAAATGAAATGCTATAACATATTAACAAATGTTGGATAATATATCTTCAAAATTAAAGCTTGGTTCTCTCTTTTACAACCATGACCCCTTGAACTCCACTCACTCCTGAAAACATTTTGGAATTCTGTCTGTATCTTAAGGCAAGCACATTGTTCAGCATTTCACTGACATATGCAAATAATTTTATTTTGATTTGATGTCTAAAATGTGCTTTTTCGGATCTTTTTCACATTTTTCATTGGTTGTTATCTTTGGCTCACTAAGCGTCAAAAGCATGCTTAAAGCATTGAACAAAAATCAACGCATAGATGTTAAAGGATGTAGTTGAGTTCAAAATTCAAACCTATATATGAAAAGATTAAGTGATAGTTCAAAAATACACAACTAGATACAATTTATGTACAACACAATTTGATTTGATAAAAAAAATAAACAGATTAATTTAACTTTTAGCATTTCTTGAATATTCATGTCTTGCCTAGTGGGCCTCTTATGAAGACCCCTTCTTACCCCCGTATTTTGTCTGGCATTTACGACCAATGAGACTTTCTAGATGAAAAGTCCAGGGCGGTCTAAAACGCAAAAATGAGAGAAAGGTGTACAAATTACTTACTAACAGTCAATTCGCTTGAAAGACATACATGTAACACAGGATCAAAATATAAAAACTTTTTTTTTAATTAAATGGATAAAAAAATATGGAATTTTGACTACATGTACTACCAACCGCAAAGGAGAGTACTTTTCAGAAATAACCACGAACCTGCTCAAAAATGTGATTAATTCTTAAACCTTATCATTATTCAAAATAATGTATTGGCAAGTAATGTTTGTACTGATGGCGATCAATTTATCCCAGTTAAGGTTCAGTGAAGGAACAGTAACCACGTTTGGTTTTCTTAAAGTTTATTAATAAAATGAACGCTTCATTTGAACACATATTTTTTTGTTACGTATTACCATTCATGAGGAAACACAAAATTGTCGCGCAAAAAGTTGAGTTAAGTTAACGCCAATCGTTCATCTCATTTTTGTTTTTAATTTATTTACCTTTGTTAAATCTATAAGTGTTTTCTATTTAGACAATTTCAAACTGAACTGCGTATTTTTGAACAACATTGTGTGTTTATTTTTTAATCAAGCTATGCACTTTTTTAATCAATCTGTGAATATGTTTTTTCCCGTTTTAAACAAAGTTCTTCTACAACAACTGGGTTCCAAAATATTTATCATCTTGCTTGCATTTAAATTACATCTACTCGATCTTCCTGATGATCTCTGCATTTGAAAGTCTTTTTCAAAGCCTCTCTTTGTTTTTCACTCATAACTATGTAGATAAGAAAGTTTGAAGCACAATCAATGATCATTGACGGTTTTAAAACTTTTAAATGTTCCAGTGTAATGTCAATGTGTTCCCAAACAATGTTCATTATATAGTTCATTGGTTCGCTGTACGGTGACGATTTAAGTATCTCAAAAGATGCATCTATCTCATTCATGGTAATAAGACAGCGGAAAATAATGTCATGGTAAAAACTTTTTCCAATTTTATGTAAGTAACTTTCAGTTTCATTGCAAAATGTTTTTACCTAGAAATCAAAAAAGGTTTGTTTGACATATTCTTTTAATTCCCTTCCATAACGAAAGTGTCCATCAGCAAGGACGTCAACTAGATACTGTTAATTCAGCAATTATTGGGAGGATTTTATTAATGCAAATAATGCGACTTGGTGAGTATCGCAATAATAAGAACTTGCATTTTGATATCTTATACATATATCTGTATGCAGATTTTCCTGACATCGCAATAATTAATCTCGCATTTTTGTCCATTCTTCAAAGATCGCAGTAATTTCTGAATTTACAGTAATCAAAATAGTCTTGTTTCAACTGTCCCCTTTTTAAATAATCTACAATCCTATGCACATGAGTTTCAAGACTGAGAGACGCAATAAAAGTATCATATTTATCAAATATCATGATGATTGTTATCTAGTACATGACAATAACAATTTGATTTGGTATTAATTTAACTCAATCAAATGTATTCGTAGAAGCTTCTGATGAAATATTTTCAATCAGCATTTAATTAACAAAATGAACTGTCAGTGGCCAACCGCCTGAAATCGATTTTTTTTTTCCATTGATGATTTAGTTTAAATAATTTTACAGACTGTCAGGAAATAATACCTCATTCGCTAATCAAGATTACATGCCAAAACCTGTAACTTTATTCTGACAAGACGCTGAGAAGTTTTAAACTAGTATTGGAAATAATATCGCAAATCTGCTGTATATCTTATAATTCATTTTTGAAACAAAAAACATCCTTTTTATGATCGTATTGTGTATTATGGCATACGGTGATACGTAAAGAAATAAGATAGTGTATTGTATGTTTACATTTTATTTATTGAGAGTTAAGAATTCATTAATTATAAATAAAATTATGTGGTATGAGGGTCAATGAGACAACTCTCCATCCGTCACAATGTATAAAACAATAACAATTATAGGTCAGAGTACGGCCTGCATCACGGAGTCTTGGCTCACAGCGAACAGCAAGCTATAAAGGGCCACAGAATGACTTGTGTAAAACAATTCAAACAGAAAAACCAACGGTCTAATCTATAAAAAAAACGATAAACGAGAAACACCTATGAACTACACCAACAAACGACAACCACTGAACAAAAGGCTTCTAAATCTGTTTTTATTTTATTTTTTGTAATAATAGCTTCTGTTCATATTGTTCTTATTGTCTGTATAAAATAAATGTGTTTTTAATAAAGGAAAATAGTATATAGGAGTACTGCCGACCTGCGTTCACGTTGTTCAGTGATGTTAACTTCCGGTGAGCATCTGCGGTCAAAAAGCAACTGAACAGATAATTGCACTTGTTAGTTTCTTTGTGAATGGTGTGAAATGCATATATATTTGTTTGTTTGTGCAGACAACATAAGACATACTACTTATTGGCAGATGTACAGAGCAGGATTAAAATAATTATTGATTTATCACTTTATTAGCTTAGTAGTCAGTGCATCGAGACTGACATACTTGATTGATGGATTGATTAGTATTTTAAGCCCGGTTTTCACTATCAAAGTTAACTTAGGCAAAGAATTGGTCCAAATCATCGGTTGTCACTGGGGGTCTCGGTGGTCAAGTGGTCTAAGTAGTTGTACTACTGTAATCACTAGCCAGTCAACACTGAGGTTGTGAGTTCGAACCCCGCTCGTGCGGGTGCACTCTATTCCAATCTTAATTGACTAGGATTGTCAGTTTTCCTATCGAAGGTCGGTGGTTTTTTCCGGGCACTCCGGCTTCCTCCATCAATAAAAACTGGCCGCCACGAAATAGCCCAAAAGTTGTGCTTAAAAGTGGCGTTAAAACACGTTAAAACACCAACAATCAATCAATCAATCGGTTGTCACTATTACAGTGTTTCATTAAAAACTTAGTCAAAGACAAAACTGCATTGTAATTTGAAATATAGGATTAGATGCTATTCCATCCAAGTCCGATAAAGTTTGCGATCAAAGTTTTCTTTGACGATTGTCAATATAAAAAACAAAATCAATCATAACTTTGATTTAGAAAAACTGGTACAAGAAAACTTTGATAGCGACAACGGGCCTTAAACGCCACTTTCAGTACTATTGGCTATACCGTGTCGACCAGTTTTTATTGGTGAAAGAAACCAGAGTACCCGGAGTGAACCAACTTCCTTCGACAGGAAAACTGGTAATCCTAGTCAATTAAGAATATTGACATGACAAATAATTTGGTCTGAGCGTTTTGAGGGTTCAACCAGAATAACGCTTCTGCGAATCTTATAAGTTTGTTGTTTTAATTCACTCATGCTTGTAAATCTCATTAAGCATGATTAAAAATTTCACTATAAGATACATTCATTACACATATCAGTTTCACTGAACCCGACATTCGCAAGCAAATTGTATCAGATACCCAAATTCTAGGAAGCCTAAAAGATACATCAAATAAGATAACAAATGGGATTAAACAGTGTACCAAAAGTTGCCTTATGATAGTTTTGTTGGAGAAAGTTTCAAGCATATTGTAATGCTATTTGTAATATAAAAACTGAAAGATTCGCGATAATGTCCAACTCCCTAACGAACCAAAACACTGATTTATAAACCCTTTGAGCATACAGGCCACCGACAACATCTTCCTGAATGGAATAAAAATATAAAAATGCACGATATCAATAAAAATGCACTTGCCACGTGTTTCTGGAATACATTGTGTTCCGTACGGTCATGGACCAAAATTTTGGAAGTGTATCACTCAAGTTTATAATAATATCTCTCCTAAAGTGATATAATATTTTTTTAAACTATGTCTTTTTTGTTCATCACTGAATCTTAAATATTATTCGATCAATACTGCATGCTTATCATTCTGCAATACCTATTAAAAATCAATTTTTGTCATTGTCATTCTAGTTTGTTTTGCCTTTTTCACCTGTACATATGTACAAGCATCTCTAACAAGTCACGTATTGTCCAATGGTTTCCTGTTATAACAGTTTCATCTACATTTTTCTACTTTACTGACAACTGTATATTGTATTTATTCTGTACTTAAAGATCATATGTGCCCCGCAAGTCACTGCGACTACAGGGCGTTTGATGGATACCGCGTTTTATTGCGGCAATTACAGTTTTCGAACTTTCCACTGTTTCGTAAAGGAACTAAATAGTCATGACTCAATGCAGAGCAAAAGGAAGTTAAGAATTTTTAAATCGCATTGTAAGTTTATGTCATGGGAATGCTAATTTTAACATTGCAACTACGAATTATATTGAAAAAGAAATTTAAAAACCGAAATTAAATAATGTTTATAAATGCATTGCAGTTCTGAAATATACTAATGTGTAAATTGTGATTTTCCTTTGCTCAAACTGTATTTAGGTTTATGCCAAAGACCGGTAAAAACCGGAATTGACTTTGTGATTAATTTTCAGCTAACGCTCTATTCGCATTCGGCACACATTTGCAGATCTATTCATCTCGGCTTAATGACATATCCCACCACAGTTTGCCACCGAATAGCGGGATCTGGCGAGATTTGCTGATAGGCTGTATTCGCAAAAGTAAAAAAGGTGACATATTGAATAATCTTAATTTCTAATTCATGAAAACATAATACATTTAGCTAAAAATTTGATAAATAGGACGCATATAACAAATACAAATATGTTGGATAATATATCTTCAAACCTCGGCTTGCTTCTCCCTTTTATAACTAGTACCCCTCGAACCCCACTCACTCTTCGAAACATTTTGAAACCACGCCTGTATCTTAATGCAAGCACATTTTTCAGCATTTCACTGACATATGATATTGATTTTATTTGGATTTGATGTCTAAATTCTGTTTTCAGTTCTTTTTCATATTTTCTATATTGTTGTTATCTTTGGCACACTTTCCATCAAAATTATGCTTAAAGCATTGAACAAAAATAAACACCTACACGTAAAGGATGTAGTTGGGTTTAAAATTCAAACCTATATATGAAAAGATATATCAAGAGTTCAAAAATACACAGCTAAATACAATTTATGTATTCCACAATTTGATTTGATAAAAAAATAAACAGCTTGATTTGATTTTCCGCATTTCTTGAATATTCACGTTTTGCTTAGTAGGCATATTATGATGACCGCGTCTTACCACCGCATTCATCTGGCATTTACGACTGATCAAACTCTCTTAGTGAAAAGGTGCAGGGGTGTCTAAATCGCAAAAGTGAAAAAGGTGCAAAAATAACTTACTATCAGATTGAAAGACTTACGTGTTATACAGGATCAAAAAATTAAAAAAACTGATTTTTTTTTATTAAGTGGATAAAAAAATATAGAACTCAAACTACTACCAACCAAAAAGTAGTTTATTTTTCAAAAATGACCACAAACATGGTCAAAAATGTGATTACTTCTTAAACCTTTTCATTTTTCAAAATAATGTTTTTGCAAGTAATGCGATCAATTAAACCCGGTAAAAGGTAAAGTTCAGTGGAACAGGAAGCAAGTCTGGTTTTCCCAAGATAATTAATAAAATCAACGCTTCATTGCAACACGTATTGATACGTATCATCATTCATGAGAACACATGAAATTGTTGCGCAGAAATCTAAGATAAGAGTTACGTTAACGTCATAGTTCAGCTCATATTTGCTCCAATTTATTTACATTTGTTAAAATTTAGGAGTGTTTTCTATCTGGACAATTTAAAATTGAACTGCGTAATTTTGAAAAACATTGTGTGTTTTTTTAATCAAACTATGTACTTTAAATCAATCTGTGTATATGTTTTTCCCTTGTTTGCATCTGAATTGCGTCTACTCGTTCTTCCTGATGTTCTCTGCATTTGAAAGTCTTTTTCAAAGCCTCTCTCATTTTTTCGCTCATGACTATGTAGATAAGAAAGTTAGAAGCTCATCCTATGATCATTGAAAGCTTCAAGATTTCAGTAAGAAGTTTTAAATATTCCAATGTAATGTCAATATGTCCCAAGACGATATTCATTATATAGTTCATTGGTTCGCTGAACGGTGACGATCCGAGTATATATTATCAATGGTATATAGACAGGGGTATATTATGCCAAAGTAAACACCTGTCATAATATTTTGTAAGTATGTTTCTGTTGCATGGCAATCTGTTTTTTCTACGATATCAAAAAGGGTTTGTTTGGCGTAATCTTTTAATTCCCTTGCATAAAGAATATGTTTAGCAGCAAGGACGTCAACTAGATAATCAAAATACTTTTGTTTAAATTGCTAACTATACCCCCAATTCATAATCCAATTTACACGACTTTCAAGTTTGGGAGTAATATCTTCCACTTTTCTTGTCACACCATTTTATAATGGGGTGGTAGTTCATCCAATTAAGAAGTGAACGACTCATTTGAGATATTATGTTTCGGAATACCATCCAAACAGGCTGCAAATTGCTGGGACAGCTCGGTCTTTGTCTTATGTAAAGCAACGTTCTGCGTGTCCAGATTGGATCTATAAGTAATGAATAACATGGAGCTGTCATAAATTCTTGGTAGTTCTGCTAAAAGAAATACTATCATCACGCACACAAACAATATGCAATATTTCCTCTCAGCTCTTGAAACCGTGGCATGTCCGCGGATACGTTTCCGTCGACATAGTGTAAAAATGATATAACATGTTGATATTAGCATTGTTACAACTGCCCATACCAAAATAATGGCGTAAAGGATTGGGTAGTATGCTAGAATATACTTTTAAACTGCCTTGTTTGGTTCGGAGACTAAACATGTATCTACCTTCTTTCCACTGCTGAAACTTATCATAAATAATCTTGGTATATTAACGACTAGTGTGACCAAAATAAAAGTACTGCAAAAGATGAACGATTTTCTTCCATATTGGACATATGTATACAGCTAGAAGTTTCTGTAACCCAAGGGACGCTGTAAACAGTATGGAAACAAGGTGGAATGCGTCTGGTACGTTTGTTGGACAGTAATGCATCAAGCAGTATGAAAACCTCAATCCAACAAAACTTTGTATTTCTTCTGTTACTCACCACGAGCTTACCGTATAATTTCCAATCTCGTCATAATGCAAGCTAAAGAAAGGTTCAAATTCATAGGTACAACCACGCAGTGAGTCCATCAGCAAGAGAAAATCCTTGCATAAGTACAGTTGTGGGCGTCCGTATCTTTTTATGAAAAAAAGCCACTAAGATAATAATGTTCATCACAATGGAAAGGTATGATAGTGTTGGGCCTGCAACAATATTCATCCGAAACGGAGTCCGTGAGTATAGTATGAACAACATGTTTACAAATACTATGTAACAAAGTGATTATTACTATATATGTATATATGTTAGCGGCAATAAGTGACATTATGCATTAGGCTTAAATCCTAGGCAATAAGCTAAAGCCTAGGCATTAAGTTATTGCCTGAAATTTCCAGGCATTAAGCTTATTTCCTGAAATTTGATGATGATTATTCAACCTATTGCCAAACATCATTTCAGACAATAAGATTATTTGGGGATTTTTGTTTATCGTCCAAATACATGTCAATTTGGTGAAATATTCTTCATTATTAAATTTTTAAAAATTATATTTCAGAAACTAATATAAACTGATTTAAAAGATCTTTAATTAAGGTCTTTCCTTTTTCAAAAGGGAAAGACCTTACTGTATTTCTTCTGTTTATTTTTATTATTATTATTATTATTATTATTATTATTATTATTCTTTTTCCGCCAAACTTTAACGAAGTTAGCAGCCTTAACCGTAAGACGTGTCGCTTTCATGTTCACACTTTGTATCGGTGTCATGAATACCTATCCGGAACTCACCCTGTGAGTCGAAAAATTTTGTCGGTTCGGAGTAATCCCTCCGAAACCTAAAAACCTTGTTATCATTCAAACACCGTAACCGTAATAGGTACAAAAAAACCGAAGGGTGAAATTTGTTCAGGACCAGACCCCGGTTCTTCGTTACATTTGGAATGAAAAGATTCAACGACTCATTGGTAGGGTTATGCCCCTATGAAAATTAACCGATGTCGGTTGGCCACTAAAACTCAGAAACCGTAAGTCGCAGCCACCTAGGATCTTCACCAATGATCATCAAATTATGTGACTTTGAAAATGCCTCAAGGTCAAATTTGTATGTTGACCTTGACCTTTGACCTTACACCTTGTTATGAGATGATCTCAGAAACCATTACACTTACAGAAGTTTTGAATAGTGGAAAATGTTTGGGTCAATAAGGCGCAACTTTGTTACATTTTGACCGAAGAGATTTGACCTTTCTGTAAGGGGCATAACCCCTATTTTAGGTTTCTGAAAAGACAAAATCAGCTTTTACTATATAACCAAAGGTCCAAGACCCATGGGGTCTTCAGCAATGACATTTTAGACTAATGACCTTGACAAAGGTCAAAAGGTCAAAGGTCAAGGTCACGTCCCAGATAGCGAATTATGTGTTTTTGACCTTATTTAAAGGATTTTTAGTGTGTTTTGAAGGTTTTTAAGGTTGACCTTGACCTTTGACCTGAAAACTTATTAATTGGATATCTCAAAAACGACTATACTTACAGAAATAGTAAATAGTGAAAAATGTTTGGGACATAAAGGGGCAACTTTTTACAATTTGACCGAAGAGATTTGACCTTTCTGTAAGGGGCATAACCCCTGTTTTAGGTTTCTGAAATGACAAAATCAGCTTTTACTATATAAACAAAGGTCCTAGACCCAAGGGGTCTTCAGCAATGACATTTGGGACCAATGACCTTGACAAAGGTCACAAGGTCAAATGTCAAGGTCATGTCCCAGATAACGAATTATGTGTTTTTGACCTTATTTAAAGGATTTGTAGTGTGTTTTAAAGGTTTTTAAGGTTGACCTTGACCTTTGACCTTACAACTTTTTACTGGATATCTCAAAAACGGTTAATCTTACAGAAATAGTAAATAGTGAAAAATGTTTGGGTCATAAAGCCGCAACTTTTTTACATTTTGACCGAAGAGATTTGACCTTTCTGTAAGGGGCATAACCCCTGTTTTAGGTTTCTGAAAAGACTAAATCAGCTTTTACTATATAACCAAAGGTCCTAGACCCATGGGGTCTTCAGCAATGACATTGGTGACTAATGACCTTGACAAAGGTCACAAGGTCAAAGGTCAAGGTCATGTCCCAGATAGCGAATTATGTGTTTCTGACCTTATTTAAAGGATTTTTAGTGTGTTTTAAAGGTTTTTAAGGTTGACCTTGACCTTTGACCTTTCAACTTTTTAGTCGATATCTCAAAAACGTTTATTCTTACAGAAATAGTAAACAGTGAAAAATGTTTAGGTGACTGAGGCACAACTTTTTTATATTTTGACCGAAGAGATTTGACATATTTTTAAGGGGCATAACCCCCATTAACGGTTTCTGAAAAGGTAAAATTAGTTTTAACTCTTGAACCAAATATCCTAGACCCATGGGGTCTTTTACAATGACATTGTGGACCAATGACCTTCACAAAGGTCACAAGGTCAAAAGTCAAGGTCATCTCCTAAAAAGTGAAT
This sequence comes from Mytilus californianus, assembly GCF_021869535.1. NCBI lineage: Eukaryota > Metazoa > Mollusca > Bivalvia > Mytilida > Mytilidae > Mytilus > Mytilus californianus. The sequence goes on from NW_026262712.1 coordinate 28,367,273, forward strand.
TTGTTGATTTTTATTATATTTTAACAGTTTTTTCTGCGTTTTAGAACTTTTCAATACATTCTACGTCTATTGGAACATGTATTTTACATTACAAAAGGAAAGACCTCTCAATTGTTCAAGAACAATTGACATTTTAATTTTTATTATTTTTTCGTATTCAAAACAGAACTTACTCGTATTTCTTTGTATTATTGCTCTTCAATGGTCGAACCTCTTTGAGCTGGTCAAAATTTGTTTTTTAAATCTGCCAGTCACATCATCTTTACATCTGTTTTATTGGATATGTAATTTTTTTTAACACCCATCTTGTCTTTTCACTTCCTAATCTGAATTACAAGCATTTAAGCAACAACAAATTTCTTGATTCTTTGCGGAATATCAGGGACAACAAAGATCATATACCCAAGTCAAAAGTACAATGATCATTTGGCAATGATTAAACTTTCAAAATCAGAAAACAAGGCAACTATAGACTATTACAATTTAAAATGGTATGCAAATTTTTAACCATTGAAGGTTTGAAAGACTGGTAACTTAGGTAATAGAGAATGTTGAGTGAAATTTCTAAGTTTATGCTTTTTAGAAGAACTGTATGGTATTTTGGGAAAAACACATGAAGAAATGTCAAAGCGGTCTATTATTATTATAGAAAGTAGAATTAAACAACCTAATAATGGCTTTGCAAACATTTTCCATGATTCAATTGTACTGTTTCTTCAATTTTGTATAAATTGTAACATGATAAAATGTGCATAGAGAAGGGAGTAGCATTAAAACCCGTTGTATCCAAAGAGTTTTACAGAAGAGGACAGGTTCCGATCAAAGTAAGAAACTATATTTTCATTATGGTGTACCAAGATCACCTAACAAAATATATTACTAGAGCTCTTACGTCAAAAAGTGCTTCAAAGGAGGCTTCTAATTTAGTTTATTTTTTCACAATATTTGGTGTGTCACATAAACAGCAAAGGGACAAAGGTCGTGAATTTACAGCTAAGGTTATATCTGAATTAATTCTTATGTGGCCAAAACTAGTTATTGTTCACCGGAAGCCAATACATCTCCAATCACAGGGTAGTATTGAGTGGTCAAACAAGTGTCTAACGGAAATATTCATGTGGTCAATTGGAATCAAATTTGTTCATATACAAAAGAATTCTGCTCTACATAAAGATATTGGACGATCACCAGGTACAAATGCTAGAAATAATTAAAAACAGAAATAGTCTGTGCCATAGCTCCGCACCAATTGGTAACAAATGAAATGCAATACAATACTCTATCAAAAAATATAAAAATAAGGAGATGTAGTACGATTGCTAATGAGACAACTATCAAACAAGTTTACATATATTTTAAGAGTTTTATTCAATGAGATTTAACATCAATAATTACTTATGATTTTATTTCATGTAATTGACATTCAAACTTCAGTTCTTATTATTTTATTATGTACAAAATGTATTTTAACTTTGAATATATTTATTTACTCTCGTTTTCATTTTAGGCATTAGCATTAGCATTAATGTCTGGATATAATTTTCAGGATTTAAGTCTAAATCCTAGGATTTAAGAGTAATGCCTAACATTATTTAGGCAATAGAGTTACTGCCTAGGCGATGGCTTATTGCCTAGGAATTAAGCTTAATGTCTAATTTCACTTATTGCAGCTAACATATACATGCTAATGATAATTTAGATGGAAAATTTACCCTTGATATTTTTAATGTTGTTGGCATTTTGTAGCTAAAGCACTGAGTCTCATTGCGGAATGATTTGTCTAAATGCAAAGATGTGAACAGATTAAAATAAGTGTCAGAAAATGTTAAATCATTTGCATCATAGACAAAATAATATCAAACTGACATCAATCAATTCAAAAACAATGATATATAAAAAAAAACGTCTGTGTTCGAAAAAAAGTATAACAAAAATACATAAATCCAAACCTAAATCAAAAAAGAGGTTCCATAAACACTGACAAAATCAAACGCTTTAAATCACGAAACAAGCGAAAAACAACAGCTATATTCCTGACTTGGTACAGGCATTTTTCGAAGAAAATGGTGGGTTACACCTGGTTTTATATCTAGCTAATTCTATCACTTGCAGGACAATTGTTTATCTGGATCTATGTGTATCTTCAATGGCATCTCTCCAATATTGTAGACTAGATTATAATTCATGACTAAAATTTCTCCTATTCTGTTGATCTTGTATTGCTGATCATTTTGTATGTTAAGTTTTACTCTATCTAATATAATTTTTGTCAAAAACACAAAAAGGAGTACTAATCATTATTTTAGAGTAATAACTACTATAAGAAGTGGACTGAAAATTTCGGCTTTTTTTTCTATTAGTTGGTTGGTCTTTCTGATAATTTTTCCAGCTTACATTTTTCTCTATCTTCTATAGTTTTGCTCAAACCCAAAAAGCGCAAAACATCGTCATTTCAGGGCAAAAACTCCTAAACGGAGTCAACTGACAATTTCAGCTGCATTTGCCTTTTTTTCAAATTAATGTTTCTTTCTGTGTATTACAGTGTTCAAGATAAAAAGCAAACAAAATGCAAGTACATTAAACTCATCATTTAACGGCAATAACTCCTGTGAGGAGTCGTTTGACAATTGCAGCCATTCTGCTTATTTGAAGATCTTGTCTTGATGATCATTTTTGCTATTTAAGGTTATTTTTCTACCTATTATTGTTTGAAGGTAATAGGGAAAAGGCAAAATTTGGTAAAATCGTTATAAGGCCATAACTCCTATAACATGTAAAAGGAGTTGTCTGACGATTGTTGCCATGTTCGACATATTTGAAGAGCTTTTTCTTTGATGTTAAAAAATTTCTATCTTGTTTTCTAGATAATAGATAACAATTTGTAAAATTCGTTATTGAAGAGCAATGACTTCCATAAGAAGTCGTCTGAAAGTTTTGATGTAAGGCAGTAGGAAGATCTCAATATTTTAAATATTTTTGCTCCGTCAGATTTTTTCTATATATAGCGGTTTGAAAGATAATAGATACAACTTGTACTTTCTATTACGGGTCATCGGACACATTTGCATTAACTAGATACCCCAATGATGATTATGGCCAAGTTTGCCTCCAATTGGCCTTGTAGTGTCAGTAGAGAAGATTTTTTTTTCGTAAACGTTTACGAACGACATACGACAACGAGGATGACAAACGCAAAGGGTCAAGTAAGATACAGAGCGGTGGATCGTTCGTCATGTGCTCGCATTGAATGAAAGGGGCGCTGTTCGATCCCGGTCAATTAAATACAAAGACGTACAAAATCAATATGTGCTGGTTCCTTGTTCGTTGCAATAAGATAAATCGTAACTATTCGGTCATCATGATCCCCATTTATTATTGTATATATCCTTTAAAACATCCTTTAAAACATTGATATGGTCAGGAGTACTATAACTTTTCGGGAGGGCATTTGATATATGATGCAAGAATAGCTAGCGTATATTACACATATTGTTGACAATTTTACTGAACTAATCTTTGAAGGAATTTTCGTATTTGAAGAGATTTCTGAGAAATAGATTTTCCATGTAGCAAGTCTTAGAACTGTTTTTAAGCAATGATATAAACGTACTAGATGAACTTACTCCATCAGGCACCATGTTACGCTATTCTTTCTTTTAGGGGGCCGGGGGGGGGGGGCAATTATTCTCTATTCATTATATTTACGAACCTCAATTTTCTCTCTTTTTTTAACAATTTTTCTCAATACTTATCGTTTTTTATCCATTATTCTCTACTGTTTGCCCATGAAACTTCATTGTTTTAACCCAATCCACAGACCCTGAATTTTTTAAGCCATTTCTTTTTTTTTTCTCATGTTTGAGGGTGTTTACAGAGTGGAGAATAATGAGCAAAAAATATAAAGAATAGAGAAAAATAGACCAAAAAAATAAAGAATAGATAATAATGGGCAAAAAGTATAAATAATAGAGAAAAAATGGCATACAAAATTAAAGAATACAGACATGGAGGTCCCCCCATCTAGACCCTCATGTTTTACGTTATCAAATGAAAGAGTTGATATTTTACAATGGGTTAGATTTTCAAAACTATCGTAACAGAGTATTTGACAACATCTCACATATGTATGATCGCTTCATTTATAATACAATCATTAACAACGTTAGTATTATTGGAGGGACTTAAACGATTAATACCCTCCCAACACACTGATTATAGAAATAAGGAGATGTGGTATGAATGCCAATAAGACAACAGTTTTCGGTCCACCATAGTTCAAATGAAGTGGATGTTAGCAATTAAAGGTAGCCGTACGGCCTTCAACAATGAGAAAAATCCATACCGTATAGTCGGCTTTGAAAGGCTCCGACATGAAAAATATTATACAATTCAATTGAGAAAACTAACGGCATAAATCTATAAAAAAATCAATTTACGATGAACACATATGACAGACATGAAACAACTACAACCACTGAACTAAACGCTCTTGACTTGGGACAGGCACATATAGAATGTGGCGGGGTTAAACATTTTTGAAGGCGCCAATTCTACCACTAAACCTGGGGCAGTACATCATAAGAACAAACCATAAAAATCAGTTGAACGGACTTTACACATCAGAGCAGAAAAACTTATAAAAATAAAAGAACAGAGTTTCAATGTCCCCTTAAAATTAATGTTTCCAAGGAGCATAACTCTTTAAAAAATAATCAATCGACACTGATTTTCGAACTTTTCCAAAACATTGCTAATATAAACCTATAATATAAGTTTCGTTAAAATCTAGCAAGAATTGTACACGTGAGAGCGCTAACAAGACCGGACGTACACCCAGTATTTCTATGTCACCTGCAACGCGTTGCGCGGGGGACAAAAACACAGACCGACATGTGGATAGTTGTTTCATTGGCAATCATACCACATCTCCTTATTTTTATATGGCAGGGTATTTATACATCCATAAAAACAAAAATGAAACAAAGTACAGATCTGAAAGTACTCGCAGTTACTAACAGCTATAGTTCTATTACATCCCTAAAACAAAAAAGACCCAAAGTACAGATCTGAGAGTACTTGCAGTTACTGACAGCTAGACTGAGTTCAAATACATTCTTTAAACAAAAAATAATCTTAGCACAGATCTAAGAGTACTAGCAGTTACTGACAGCAAGTTCAAAAAGCCGTTTTTTTCATTTAACTGTTTCCAAAATGGCCCTTCACATACCTGGAGAGTTATTTGTTGCCAGAAAAGAGAAATTATGAAATTACATTATCGCGGTCAGTTGAACTGTTTTGGTAGGAAGGTTCTTGTACACTGTATTATATAAGTACAATTAAAGAATTATTCTCCCATGGGTTAAAATTATGTAACATATCGTGTTTCCGTAATTATAAATTCAATTTCTTTCGAGTCAATCTCACTTGCAAAAAAAGTTAATACTGTATGCAAAGTCTAACTGTTGAAATTCTACAGAACGTTTAAGAGATCCCACATTTACATCCATTTAAGATATCACCTATGTGTATCCATATTGTTGTTACCATTTTATTTCAAGTTACAAATTTAAAGTGTTAAAACATTAAAGCCGTGTAAGAAAGTTTTCAAAATATTTTCATTTGCATTATGATTTTTAAGGTTTGAACATCTTGGATTGCCTTTGCTTTTGGAAGACTTTTGGAAGTTCTCACTGTGACTTTAAGATGAAGAACAGCAATAAAAGCACTGTTCTTTTGCTTTTTGTGTGTTTTTTAATGATTTTGTGTCATGGATATATACCAAATATCCTTTGTTTTTCTATTACCGTCAAAGATTGAAGAAACTGTCAAGAGTGAAACAGAAGAACTGTATAGTTTGCTTTCAATCTAACCAAGTTCGCATTGGCAGTACATATTGAGCCAGATGCAACAAGAGCTTTATTGGAATCCCCAACACTAATCATATTATGATCTTCATGCTACATGTACTATGTCATGTGTTCAAATTAATGTACTTCTACAAACATTCAGAATATAAATGTAAATAAAACTGATTCATTTTAAAATATGTCAAAGTTCAATGAGACAATCACAATAAATGTTGACTTTCAATATTCAAACTGAACTAAAAAGTAAAATAACAAAAATACCGAACTGTCTAAGAAAGACAACATATTTAGGAGTATAAAAATATAAAAAAACAACGCAAAATTGAGGAAAAAAGTAATCATTATCACATCAAGGCAAATTTTTCTGATTAATAAAAAACAATGTATTTTACAATTTTGTTAGCATGATCCCCCTATATCCTCCCGCTGACCGAGTAAATCCGGATTCCCTCCGACCGGGTCCGGACCCAAAAATAAAAATCGTCATTATTTCAATAATTTATCACTTAGACTAACCATTCTTACTTTTTTATAAACTCTGAATATGTTGCTTTCCATTGATCATTCGCCGATAACTGTTCATTCTTTGGTATTGGAGGAAAAAAGGATAATATTTTATGAACCCTATTCAAAATTGGATTCCCGCTCGCCGGATATACACCTTGTTTAAAAAAATGCTTTATTGTTTTTACTGCGCAAAATAACCGTGCCATTCAAGGCTCAACATTTACATATGGACATATATGAATAACCGAAATAGAACCCAGTGATTTATTTCAACAACCCACTCGATTTTTAAGGTAAAACAAATTAGTGTCATATTTTGATATTTTGGGATTTTGATATTTTTTACCCATGGTCATATACAAATACAAAAGTTTGTCTATTTAGCTGTTATAACTTTATTTCTTCAAGTGTTCATGATAGATTATGTATTGTTTGTTGAGAATCAATTAGTTTTCCCTCAATAAATGAATACAAATTGCAGAAATCCAATATCTAAAATTTACAAAAATATACACTCCGGGAAATTCCGGACTGAATGAGAAATTAGAAAAAAAAGGACACATAAAAAGCTTCTTATTTTTGTAACCATGTGATATATATCGGAATAATGATGTTTTACATAAAGGATAATCAATATACTACCATAAAATTAAAAACCCATCGATCAGTTGTTACAACCAATTAGATTTTAAAGCTCGGATATGTTTATACTATAATTTTAGAGTATAGCATATGATAATTCATTTCGAAGGCTCACTTATTTTACTGATATTTTATTATTTCAAACAATCAAAACATATTTTGTTTACACGTTTGCAATAGTGTTGATGTATTTCTGTTCGAATTTATAACTATTTCCCACATTTATTCTAATTCAATCACTTAAACACAAGGTCAAAATTTTTCAAAAAATACCACTCCGGAATATTCCGGACTGAATAAGAAATTAAAAAAACCGAACACATAAACAGTTTCCCCCATCACCGTCCAGGCAAAGCATTGGGGTATATTATAGCTCAAACGAATGCTCAAGATCTCTGCTACATGCCTGAATCCTTACTTATACTAAAATATGCGAACGTAAGCCAAAAACATATTTAATCGACCCCTACCCTCAGTTTGGATAGCCAGACGCCAATATTGACCATACCAACCCCGGATCTTTTTTCCCTAGGGATTAAACTGAGCATATATATTATAGGTCTATACAATGTGTCACTTTCATTGTAAAGGCCTTGGCTAACTTTAAGATGTGTTTTCCTACATAAATAGGTGCTTCATTAAGCAGAAAACACGATAAACCAACATAAAAGCCTAGAAAACCAACATAAAGGCAATTACTCAAAAGATTCAAAAATCTTCCCCCATCACCGCCCAGGCATGCCATTAGGGAATATTATAGCTCAAACGAATGCCCAAGGTCTCTGCTACATGCATGAATCCTTACTTATCCTAAAATATGTGAACGTAAGCCAAAAAAATATTTAACCGACCCCTACCCCAAATTTGGATAGCGAGACGCCAATATTGACCATACCAAACCCGGATCTTTTTACCGTAGGGACCAAACTGAGCCTATTATAGATCTATACAAGGTGTCATTTTCATTGTAAATGCCTTGGCTAACTTTAAGATGTGTTTTCCTACATAAATATGTGCTTCATTAAGCAGAAAACACGATAAACCAACATCAAAGCCTAGAAAACCAACATAAAGGCAATTACTCAAAAGAGTAAAAATCTTCCCTCAGCACCGCCCGGACATGGCATAGGGGTATATTATAGCTCAAACGACTGCTCAAGGTCTCTGCTACATGCATGAATCTTTACTTATACTAAAATATGTGAACGTAAGCCAAAAAAATATTTAATCGACCCCTACCCCAAATTTGGATAGCCAGACCATACCAAACCCGGATCTTTTTACCCTAGGGACCAAACCGAGCATATTATAGGTCTATACAAGGTGTCATTTTCATTGTAAAGGCCTTGGCTAACTTTAAGATGTGTTTTTCTAAATAAATATGTGCTTCATTAAGCAGAAAACACGATGAACCAACATCAAAGCCTAGAAAACCAACATAAAGGCAATTACTCAAAAGATTCAAAAATCTTCCCCCAGCACCGCCCAGGCATGTCATTGGTGTATATTATAACTCAAACAAATGCTCAAGGTCGCTGCTACATGCATGAATCCTTACTTATACTAAAATATCCAAACGTAAGCCAAAAACGTATTAAATCGACCCCTAACCTCAATTTGCCAGACGCCAATATTGACCATACCAACCACGGATCTATTTTTTGAAAGTCGTGCGCGCCAGTTTGAAAGTCATACGGACAAGTTTGAAAGTCGCTCGTGCGCACCAGTTCTTGAAAGTCGTGCACACCACTTTTGAAAGCCATGAGCACGAGTTTGATAGTCGTGCGCACTATTTTGAAAGTCTTCCGCGCAAGTTTGAAAGTCATGCGCACCAGTTTGAAAGTCAGGCGCACAAGTTTGAAAGTCGTGCGCACGATTTTTCAAACTGGTGCGCACCAGATTAAATCTCCGCGGCAAACGAAAATATTTATATCTACATGACACTTAAGGGCTCCGTAATTATGCTTTACTATACTGACTGTATTCTCATTTTGGCTGCTGGATCCCAGATATAGCCACGTTAAACAATTATGTCTGTGTGGGTTCCTTACCCAATTTGACAATATTACGGAACATTTAACAACTGTCATACAAGTGGGCGTATTAGCTAGCTAGAAAACCAGATTTAAACTACCATTTTCTTAGGAAAATGCCTGTCCCAAGTCAGGAAGATGGGAGTTGTTTTCCTGCTGTTTTTTTTAAACAAACTTTTTCCCAATTTTTACAAAAATCAACAAGGATCTTCGTTTTACAGATATGACTGTGCATAAAAATTAATGGAATTCAGATGAGACAATCTTAACTTTTCCAACGATATAAAAATTATGCAGGACGGACAGTTGGACTTATATTGTAAGAAGAAAACTAGTCGGTGTGATATTATCAAATAATCCAATGGCATTGAACCATCATAGCCCTATTCACAAACAAAAGTGAAGCGGAATAAGTCATGCAATTCCAATCTTTTGATATACCAATTACAAATATAAATTATCATTTGTTTAAAGAAAGATTTGATCGTTTTCGTTGATTTTTTGCAATAACGAATAAGCGACAACAGATCTTTTACGATCCTTTTCACGATCATCAAAATGCGGTTCCCGATCTTTCACGATCCGAAATATCAAATTTTTACAAATATTACCGTTTTTGCAAAGTTTTTGATTAAACTAAATCAAAATAACTTTAAACTATTTTAAACAGTAATATTCAACGATATCTTTTTAAGAGAAAAGTAGTTTATGCATTTCAAATTTGAAAAAAAACATGTTTGTTTACATTTTTATTTCTCTGACATTTCGAAGAGCAATCTGCTTTTTGTAGTTTTGTAAAAACTGTTTACTTTTAAGCTTGATTTTTCGGATACTGATCATAATGTTGAACCATTTTGACAGACAGTTTTCTTTTTCCAATATTTGTCATTATAATTGATTACATTAGATTATTTACTGACGTTGCATGTGTTTTCTCGATAAGATTTCCTTCACGATCCTATACCAGATCTTTCACGATTCAATCGATATACCGAATGACAGCCGTGATATAGATTACATTGGATTTATCAAATTATGATTTTATAATATACTTGCAGAATACCGAATTTATGAGTGACTTGAATGATAAATGATGACGATGGTGGATGGCTGCTAAAAGTCCGACGGCAACTTAATATGCATATTCAGGACGAGAACATGTTAATGTAATATGAATATCAACCCTGCTTTGTACTAGACCGACACGCTGAGCCGGATTTTCAACGTGCTAGTTCACACGGTAACAGTCCGCAGAAAGACATGTCACCTTACCCGGACATATTATTCGGACTCCGAGCCGACCAGTCTTTGCTCTCACTCCTTAATGCCGCGTGCTTAGCGCAGAAACAGCAAATACCAATTTTTGATTTTTTGGTTTGACCCGGAGGGGATCCGAACCCACGACCTCTCGCACTCGAGGCTAACAGGCTACCACGAGATCCACCGAGGCGGTTACTTGATAAATGCCTTATTTGACTACGGATTTTATTTTCAAAAATCCATGATATAATTAAGTACTTGTTGTTTTCATATCATCTTGTTTTAAACTCAGTGATGTAGCTTCCATTGAGGCAATAAGGCAACTTCCTCTCCAAATGTTTTTTACCAAATAAACAGATAGAGAAGATATAGAGGGATAAAACATATAACGTTTATTTCATACCAATACGTACTGGTATACAGTGAAGATGTTTCCAAACGTACTTCTCCATTCTTCACTCTTTCCTCATTATTAACCTAAAAACTTATCGTTTCAAAGATCAACGGAGAAACAACTACTGTTGTTTAGGAAGAGACAAATTATAATTTATAAAAAAAACTGAATCAAGCAAGAGGTCTGAACTGTAAACGGTTTACCTGATATGATGCTTGATTCTTTTATTTTACAACATATTTGTTACGTTTGGTAGACGTGGTTTTCAACAGAACTATCGGAACCAACTGTGCTTCTTTTCCCACCGACAAATACCTAGATTCATATAAGCCAGACTTCATAGTTCCTATAAACGTGACATAATGAAAATTAAAATTCAATAACACCGAATCTGTACAAAAGCATTTTAGAGGAGATCACAATTCTGTCAGTTATTTTTGTTCTGATCAGGACCTGATCAAGGTATTAAAAACCACACTTTTATTCTCTATTTGAATGATAGTAACTTGTCTCTTCAAAAATACTTTTTAAAACCAAGCTAGGATTTTAATAGAAAGGGATATAAAGTAATTGAGAAAACTATCAGTACGTTATTTCTTTAATTTGGGACACACTATTTTATTCTAAAATAGCCAGTGGCTTTTTTTTGTTTTAAAAATCATGATTACAATACAATGAAATCTTAACCTTGTGGTCATTCATGCATAGTTACTAATTACACGGTAAACGTATGTACTGTGAAACTTAGTGGGTTAACTCCAGCAATTTGATTGGACGTACGAGGAGTTGTAAACATGTGCTAAATAAAATAAGTTTGGTGTTTTGTAAAATCTACTCACTTATATTATAGCTGTAATATTTGTGCAATTTGTGCCTGACATTAACCAAATCTTGAGTTTATAAATATAGGTAACACGGACAGGGAACTTGACCGTTTATATGCCAGTTAAACTTAAAAAATGTTATTCTAAAAGGCGCTTGACTTCAGAATGAAAAGTATGGTAGCTGCTGTTTTATGTAAGTAAAGTATATTGAGATCACTATGTGTATACTTCTCTCACGTTTGTAGGACAGAATAATTTAACCCATAGATAGGCGTTTTACATGCTTTGAAAACATCTTTTCTAATTTTACAGTAAAACTAAGCATGCTAAAGCTAATTTATTAAGTGAAATATTGATTTATGTTGCCCCTTGATAGTCTAGTGGCATAGGCATTAAAATGAACAACCAATAGATCAATTATAAGGTTACAGTGATGTTTGGAAACATTTTTTTTTTCAATTTCGTAGTATTTAAAAACGGAAGCTATAATTTATCGAAATGAAGATATAGGATCATATAGGTGGCACATTTCTTTTGCGTTAATTCGTGATGAAAGGAATAAAGCTTCTTAAGGTTCATCATAAGGTATTGAAAAATATGGTTTTGTTACATTACAAACGAGAACTGATGCACTTGTAAAAGTTTAAGGCATGGCTGAACCCTAATTGAATAAGATTCAAATGCATTGTATGCTTTACAAAATTGAGAACTTAACTAGATTTTAATGTTTGAGTTTGGTTGACTTATACTGAATTACTTAATAACACATACCGTAGGTACACCATTTCCTGTCATACTGTGGGTATACAATTTCCTGTCATACCATAGGTACACCATTTATTGTCATACTGTAGGTACACCTTTTACTGTCATACCGTAGGTACACCATTTCCTGTCTCACTGTAGGTACACAATTTCCTGTCATACTGTAGGTACACCATTTACTGTCATACTGTTGGTACACCATTTACTGTCATACTGTAGGTACACCATTTCCTGTCATACTGTAGGTACACCATTTCCTGTCATACTGTAGGTACACCATGTCCTGTCATACTGTAGGTACACCATTTCCTGTCATACTGTAGGTACACCATTTACTGTCATACTGTAGGTACACCATTTACTGTCATACTGTAAGTACCCAATTTCCAGTCATACTGCAATTATCCCCTTTCCGCTCATACTGTAAGTATCCACTTTTCTATCATACTGTAAGTATCCCTCCTATTCTCTGATACTGTAAGTATCCCTTCCTTATCCTATCTTACTGTTAGTATCCCTCCACTTCCCTGTGCAAGTACCCGCTTTCAAATCATACTGTAAGTAACCTCTTTCCGGTCATATTGTAAGTATCCCCTTTCCAGTCATTTTAATAAGTATCCCCTTTCCTATCATACTGTAAGTATCCCTCCTATTCTCTGATACTGTAAGTATCCCTCCCCTATCCTATCTTACTGTTAGTATCCCTCCACTTCCCTGTGATACTGTAAGTACCCGCTCTCAACTCATACTGTAAGTATCCTCTTTCCGGTCATACTGCAAGTATCCCCTTTCCAGTTATTTTAATAAGTATCCCCTTTCTTATCATACTGTAAGTATCCATCCCCTCTCCTGTCATACTGTTAGTATCTCCTTTCCTTTCATAGTGGTAATACACTCTTCCCTGTGATATTGTAAATATCCCATTTCCTGTCATTCTGTAATTACACCTTTCCTTTCCTGTCATTCTATAATTACCCCTCCTCCCCTTTCCTGACACTGTTATTACCCCTCTCCAGTCATTCTCTTATTTCTCCAATTACCTGTGATACTGTAAGTATCCCTCCTCTCCCCTTTCATACTTTAAGTATCCCCGTTCCTGTCATAATAAAAGTATCCCCTTTCCATCAAACTGACGGGGTCTCGGTGGCCGAGTGGTCTAAGTAGTCGAACTACTGGAACACTAGTCTGTCAACACTGAGGTGATGAGTTCGAATCCGGCCAAAGGTCAGTGGTTATCTCCGGGCACTACGGCTTCTTCCACAGAAAAAACTGGCCGTCTAAAAGTGGCGTTAAAAACCAACCAATCAATTCTGTCAAACCGTTACTACCCCATTCCATGTGATACTGTAATTCAGTATCCCCCTTTCCCTTTCATACGGTAACTACCCCTCTCCGTTCTTGACATAATGTAAGTATCCCCTTTCCTATCAAACTATTAATACCCTATTTCATGTGGGACTGTAAGTATCCCTCCCCTTCCCCGTGATACTGTAAGTATCCATCCCTTTTCCTGTCAAACTGTAAGTATCTCCTTTCCTGTCATAGTGTTAATACCCTCTTTCCTGAGATATTGCAAGTATTCCATTTCCTGTCATTGTTTTATTACCCCTCCCCTTTCCTGATATACTGTTTGTATCCGTTTCCTGTCATTCTGTTATTCCTCCAATCCCCTGTGATACGGTAAGTATCACTGCCTTCCCCTGTGATACTGTAAGTATCCCTCCCCTCCCCTTTCATACTGTAAGTATCCCCTTTCCTGTCACACTAATAGTATCCCCTTTCCATCAAACTGACGGGGCCTTGGTGACCGAGTGGTCTAAGTAGTCAAACTACTGTATCATAAGTCTGTCAACACTAAGGTGATGAGTTCGAATCCGGAACGTTGCAAGTGCGTTCGACTCCAATCTTGATTGACTAGGATTGTCAGTTTTCCTGCCGACGGTAAGTGGTTATCTCCGGGCACTACGGCTTTTTCTACAGAAAACTGACCACCACGAAATAGCGCAATAGTGCTGAAATTAGCATTAAAAACCAATCAATCAATTCTGTCAAACCGTTAATACCCCATTCCCTGTGATACTGTCAGTATCCCTCCCCTTCCCCGTGATAATGTAAGTCAGTATCACTCCCCTTCCCTGTGATACTGTAAGTCAGTATCCCTCCCTTTCCTCGTGATACTGTAAGTCAGTATCCTCTTCCCCTTCCCCGTGATACTGTAAGTCAGTATCCCTCCCCTTCCCTGTGATACTGTAAGTCAGTTTCCCTCCCCTTCCCCGTGATACTGTAAGTCGGTATCCCTCCCCTTCCCCGTGATACTGGAAGTCAGTATCCCTCCCCTTCCCCGTGATACTGTAAGTCAGTATCCCTTTCCCCTTCCCCGTGATACTGTAAGTCGGTATCCCTCCCCTCCCTGTGATACTGTAATTCAGTATCCCTCCCATTCGCCGTGATACTGTAATTCAGTTTCCCTCCCCTTACCCGTGATACTGTAAGTCAGTATCCCTCCCCTTCCCCGTGATACTGTAAGTCAGTATCCCTCCCCTTCCCTGTGATACTGAGAGTCAGTGTCCTTCCCCTTCCTTGTGATACTGTAAGTCAGTATCCCTCCACTTCCTTTTCATACCCCTCCCTGTTCCTGACATAGTGTAAGTATCCCCTTTCCTGTCATGCTGTAAGTATCCCCTTTCCCGTCAAACTGTTAGTTCCCTATTCCCTGTGATACTGTAAGTATCCCTTCCCTTCCCTGCGTTACTGTAAGTATCTATTCCCTTTTTTGTCAAACTGTTAGTATCTCCTTTCATGTCATATTGTTAATATACCCTTCCTTGTGATTGAAAACTGACCACCACGAAATAGCGCAATAGTGCTGAAAGAAGCATTAAAAACCAATCAATCAATTCTGTCAAACCGTTAATACCCCATTCCCTATTATACTGTCAGTTTTCCTCCCCTTCCCCGTGATAATGTAAGTCAGTATCCCTCCCCTTCCCTGTGATACTGTAAGTCAGTATCCCTCCCTTTCCTCGTGATACTGTAAGTCAGTATTCCCTTCCCCTTCCCCGTGATACTGTAAGTCAGTATCCCTCCCCTTCCCTGTGATACTGTAAGTCAGTTTCCCTCCCCTTCCCCGTGATACTGTAAGTCAGTATCCCTCCCTTTCCCCGTGATACTGTAAGTCAGTATCCCCTTCCCCTTCCCCGTGATACTGTAAGTCAGTATCCCTCCCCTTCCCTGTGATACCGTAAGTCAGTATCCCTCCCCTCCCTGTGATACTGTAATTCAGTATCCCTCTCCTTCGCCGTGATACTGTAATTCAGTATCCCTCCACTTCCCCGTGATACTGTAAGTCAGTATCCCTTCCCTTACCCGTGATACTGTAAGTCAGTATCCCTCTCCTTCCCCGTGATACTGTAAGTCAGTATCCCCTTCCCCGTGATACTGTAAGTCAGTATCCCCTTCCCCGTGATACTGTAAGTCAGTATCCCTCCCCTCCCTGTATACTGTAATTCAGTATCCCTCCCCTTCGCCGTGATACTGTAATTCAGTATCCCTCCACTTCCCCGTGATACTGTAAGTCAGTATCCCTTCCCTTCCCCGTGATACTGTAAGTCAGTATCCCTCCCCTTTCCCGTGATACTGTAAGTCAGTATCCCCTTCCCCGTGATTCTGTAAGTCAGTATCCCTCCCCTCCCTGTGATACTGTAATTCAGTATCCCTCCCCTTTGCCGTGATACTGTAATTCAGTATCCCTCCCCTTCCCCGTGATACTGTAAGTCAGTATCCCTCCCCTTCACCGTGATACTGTAAGCCAGTCAGTATCCCTCCCCTTCCCCGTGATACTGTAAGTCAGTATCCCTCCCCTTCCCTGTGATACTGTAAGTCAGTGTCCTTCCCCTTCCTTGTAATACTGTAAGTCAGTATCCCTCCCCTTCCCTTTCATACGGTAAGTACCCCTCCTTGTTCCTGCCATAGTGTAAATATCCCCTTTCCTGTCATGCTGTAAGTATCCCCTTTCCCGTCAAACTGTTAGTTCCCTATTCCCTGTGATACTGTAAGTATCCCTTCCCTTCCCTGCGATACTGTAAGTATCCATTCCCTTTTTTGTCAAACTGTTAGTATCTCCTTTCATGTCATATTGTTAATATACCCTTCCCTGTGATATTGCAAGTATCACATTTCCTATCATTGTTTTATAACCCCTCACCTTTCCTGACATACTGTTAGTATCCGTTTCATATCATTCTGTCCTATCCCTTGTCATTCTGTCAGTATCCCTGCCCTTCCTTGTGAAACTGTAAGTATCACTCACCTCCCTTTTGTTTCTGTAAGAATTCCCTTTCCTCTCTTACTGTAAGTATCCCCTTTCCTGTCATACTGTAAGTATCCCCTTTCCTGTCAAACTGACGGCGCCTCGGTGACCGAGTTGTCTTAGGAGTCGAACTACTGAATCACTAGCCTGTCAACACTGAGTTTGTGAGTTCGAATCCGGCACGTGACAGGTGCATTCGTCTCCAATCTGAATCGACTAGCATTGTCAGTTTTCCTACCGAAAGTCGATGGTTTTCTCCGGGCACTCCGTCTTCCTCCAACAAAAAATTACAGACCTCAACGAAATAGCGCAATAGTGCTGAAAGTGGCGTTCAACACCAATCAATCAATACAACAATCCTGTCAAACTGTTAATACTCCATTCCCTGTGATATTGTCAGTATCCCTCCCCTTCCCTGTGATACTGTAAGTCAGTGTCCCTTTCCATTCATACTGTAAGTATTCCCTTTCCTGTCATACTGTAAGTATCCCTTTTCCTGTCAAACTGTTAACACCCTATTCCATATGATACTGTAAGTATCCCTCCCCTTCCCTGTGATACAGTAGGTATCCATCACCTTTTCTGTCATACTGTTATTATCTCCTTTCCTGTCATAGTGTTAATACTCCCTTCCCTGTGATAATGCAAGTATCACATTTCCTGTCATTGTGTTGCTATCCCTCCCCTTTCCTGACATACTGTAAGTATCCTCTTTCCTGTCATTCTGTGTGTATCCCTTCCCCTCCCTGTGATACTGTAAGTATCCCTCCCCTTCCCTGTGATACTGTAAGTATCCATCCCCTTTCCTGTCATACTGTTTAAATAGTATCTCCTTTCTTGTCATATTGTTAATACCTTCTTCCTGTGATATTGTAAATATCCAATTTCCTATCATTCTTTAATTACCCTTCCCCTTTGCTGTTATTCTGTAATTACCACCTCCCCTTTCCTGACATATTGTAAGTATCCCTCTCTAGTATTTTTGTGATTCCTTCCTTGTGATACTGTAAGTATCCACTCCCGTTTTTGACATACTGTAAGTATCCTTTCCAGTTGCTGACATACTGTAAGTATTCCCTTTTCTGTCATGCTGAAAGTATCTCCTTTCCTGTCAAACTGTTAATACCCTATTCCCTGTGATACTGTAAGTATCCCTTCCCTTCCCTGTGATACTGTAAGTATCCATCCCCTTCTTTGTGATACTGTAAGTATCCATCCCCTTTTCTTTCATACTGCTAGTATCTCTTATCCTGTGATAGTGTTGATACCCCTTCCCTGTGATATTACAAGTATCCTATTTCCCGTCATTGTTTTATCACCCCTCCCTTTTCCTGACAACCTGTAAGTATCCCCTTTCATTTCCTGACATGCTGTAAGTATCCTTTTCCAGTCTTTCTGTTATTCCTCCAATTCCCTGTAATACTGTAAGTATCCCTGCCCTTCCCTGTGATACCGTAAGTATCCCTCCCCTCCCCTTTCATACTGTGAGTAACCCCTTTCCTGTCAAACTGTAAGTATCCCCTTTCCTGTCAAACTGACGGGGCCTCGGTGGACGAGTGATCTTAGTAGTCAAACTACTGAATGACTAGCTTGTCCACATCGAGGTTGTCAGTTCGAATCCGACACCAATCTTAATTGACTGATTGTCAGTTTTCTTACCGAAGGTCGGTGGTTATCTCCGGGTACTCCACTTTCCTCCGTCAAGAAAAAAAAGTGACCGCCACGAACTAGCGCAATAGTGCTGAAAGTGGCGTTAAACACCAATCAATTTATCAATCCTGTCAAACTGTTAATACCCCCATTCCCTGTGATACTGTCAGTATCCATCCCCTTCCCTGTGATACTGCAAGTCAGTATCCCTCCCCGTCCCTGTGAAACTGTAAGTCAGTATCTCTCCCCTTCCTTTTCATACTGTAAGTACCCCTCTCCGTTCCTGTCATACTGTAAGTATCCCCTTTCCTTTCATGCTGTTAGTATCCCCTTTTCTGTTAAACTGTAACGTTAATACCCCATTCCCTGTGATAGTTGTAAGTATCCCTCCACTTTCCTGTGATACTGTGTATCCTTCCCCTTCCCTGTTCTACTGTAAGTATCCCCTTTCCTATCATACTGTAAATATGTTCCCTTTTTTGTCATGCAGTACGTAACCCCTTTCATGTCAATCTGTTAACTCCCAATTCCCTGAGATACTGTCAGTATCCATCGCCTTCCCTGTGATACTGTAGTATCCATCGCCTTCTCTTTGCTATTGTAAATAGCCCTCCCCTTCCCTGTCATACTGTAAGTATCCCCTTTCCTGTCATACTGTAAGTATCCCCTTTCCTGTCATACTGTAAGTATCCCCTTTCCTGTCATACTGTAAGTATCCATTTTCCTTTCATACTGTCAGAATCCCCGTTCTTGACAGATTGTTATTCCTGTCCATTCCATGTGATACTGTCAGTATCCTTCCCTTTGATACTGTAAGTACCCCTCCCCGTACCTGACATACTGTAAGAATCCCTGTTCCAGTCTTTCTGTTATTCCTGCCCTTCCCTGTGATACTTTCAGAATCCCTCTTTTTCTCTGTGATACTGTAAGTATTCCCTTCCCTGTGATACTGCAAGTTTCCCTCCCTACTCCGATCCACCTGTAGGTATCACCTTTCTTCACATATTGTAACTCTTTCATTCCCTGTCCTACTGCAAGTACCTCTATTCATTCTGTAAATATCCCCTTTTCTGTCATACTGTTTTTCTTTAAGTACCCCTCTCCTTTCCTATCATCCTGCGTGTACCTCCTTTCCTATCATCCTGCGTGTACCCCCTTTCCTGGTATGCTGCGTGTATCCCCTTTCCTGTTAATCTGTTAATACCGTCTTTCTTTTCATACTATAATTACCCTTTTTCCTGTTTTAAAATGTACTGAAATTCCTTCCCTGTGATACTGTAAGCACTCCATTGCTGTCATACTGTTTATACCACATTCGAAGTTAATGTTGTAAGTACCCCTCTCCTTTCCTGTCCTTCATGATTTATGTTTACCGTTTCCTGTCATACTGTATGAACCCCCTTTCCAGTCATATTGTAAGTATTCCTTTTCTGTCATTCTGAAAGAACCTCTCCCCTTTCCTGTCATATTGTAAGTATCCCCCTTTCTATCATATGTTTAGTATCCCCTTTTTTGTCATATTGTTACTATCCCTTCCTTGTGATACTGTAAGTATCCCTCTCCTTTCCTGCATTCGGTGTATCCCCCTCCCATGTCCTGACAAACTAAGTTTCCCTCCATTTTTGATTCATTCTGTAAGTACTTCCTTCCATGTAATTCTGTTGTTATTCCTCCACTTCCCTGCGAAACTCTTTTGATCCCCTGCCATTTCCTGTCATGCTGTACTGAAAAACACTGTACGGCCGAAACACATAAAACACCAAAAAAATATACAAAATTCAGGCATGTAAAAAATTAAACTTTAATTATTACCCTGGCTTTTTATTATCACACCCGTATCAACCCGAGAGCCCTATAGTACATGTACAATGAAAATTAGTACGGAAAATTAACAAAATTTCAATGGATCAATGTGTCGATAAAATAGACATGGAGGCAAATATAAAAGTAGGCAAAGAAGTGCCTTTAAATTACTGTCAATAATCAGCAAAGAGTTTAGTTGCTAGGGCAGGTTCATTTGTGTCGAGCCTGCGACTTTTGTCGCAAAAGCGAGATATAGCGATCCTACATTCCATCGTCGGCGTCGTCGTCGTCGGCGGCGGCGGCGTCCACAAATATTCACTCTGTGGTTAAAGTTTTTGAAATTTTGATAACTTTCTTAAACTATCCTGGATTTCTACCAAACTTGGACAAAAGCTTGTTTATGATCATAAGATAGTATCCAGAAGTAAATTTTGTAAAAAATAAATCCTGTTTATCCGTATTTTACTTATGATGAACTTAGTTTTTCTGCCAGTTAACATTACATTCACTCTGTGGTTAAAGTTTTTAAAATTTTATAACTTTCTTAAACTATCCTGGATTTGTACCAAACTTGGACAGAAGCTTGTTTATGATCAAAAGCTAGTATCTAGAAGGAAATTTCCTGTTTTTCCGTATATTACTTATAAATGGACTTAGTTTTTCTTCCAGTTAACATTATATACAGTCTGCAGTTAAAGTTTTTAAAACATTTATTAGATTCATAAACCATCCTGGATTTTTACCAAACTTGGATAGAAGCTTCTTACAATAAAAAAAAAGTATCTAGAGGAAAATTTTTAATAATTGTTTCCCCATTTTTGTTGAGCCTGCGACTAACAGCAAAAGAAGGCGAGACACTGGGTTCCGCGGAACCCTTACGAATTTTTTATTCATTTTCACTTGTTCAAGGGTTGGCTTAGGTATTGACACATGGTCACCTCGACTTATCCCGTTCGGCTGTTAAACTCATGAAGTTCATTTTAAATCAAACTTATCAGCTGGTATAATAATTTGCCGTATTGCGAAAGTTTGTCAGTATGAAGCATGTGCAGTGTAATAAAAAATTAAATTGTTTTATTTAAGGATCGTTTGTTTGAGTTTAGAAATCTAAAAATTGGTTTCCTCTGAGTTGTTATTTTATTACAAATTATAAAATCCGCAAGTTAAATCTGTTAAATTTCCTTGTGCAAAAGTCTACAGACTAACATCCAATCAATAGAGCTTTATTGCGAAAAAAAATTGATAATAATAGTTAAGATGATAAAACACCTATAAAAGATTTACATTTAACGTGGAATGGTGAGCCATAGTTATTCCTTGACTGAAAAGTAGGATTTAGATATACTTAGCCCACCCAAAAAAGAAGAAATTCCATAAGTATATCAGGAAAATAACTGCCATAGGTTCTTGCGAGAAAAAGTAACAAAATGAATAAAAACTTAGAAAATGCATTATCGTATGAAAAACTGTATTGTTACGTTACTGTCGAAGGAACATTTATCCAAATTCCATTCTTATTGCTCTCGGAAAAAAATGTGCCATTTTGTTACAAGATCATGTTGACTGTCGGATTGGTCAAATCGGATCCAAAA
Organism: Mytilus californianus; assembly: GCF_021869535.1. NCBI lineage: Eukaryota > Metazoa > Mollusca > Bivalvia > Mytilida > Mytilidae > Mytilus > Mytilus californianus. The sequence goes on from NW_026262712.1 coordinate 28,388,919, forward strand.
TGATTTGTCTAGATTACAAAAAAAAGTACTATATCACTGGCATTCACATTTTACTCCGAACTGAACACCACTGTCACTATACTACATAAAAGTCTTAAATATATTAATATGCAGCCGATGCGGGAAGGGGACTCAGTAATTTAAATGTCATTTAAACATAAAACAAAATTGTGTTTTAAAAAGGCTGGATTGATACCAGATCAAACAAGATGACACCTTATGGTGTAGATATGGTATATATATATCAATAATACTGAGTGCTAGTCCTTTACATTTTTATAGGGCCAATTTAAATGGAACATTACAGGCATAAGTAGTTTAATGGCAGTGACCACTGTACACCTTTTGGAAACATATTTCTTAATGTCAAGACTTAAATAGTAAAATTATTATTTTTAGTAGAATTTTGTCCAACATAATGATTTTTAAATAATTAACACACTTTACTTACTCATTAAATTTCAGACACTAAAATTTGTCCAAAATAGCCTGTGGCACTAATGGCTCCGAACATAATACCTTGATTACAATTCAATTTACACAAACATTTACTAATCATAAAATATAAATGTCACCTACGTTGATATTTCAATATATTTGACAATTCAATTGCAACCAGCTATATTGGATTTACCAGGTAACCACCGAATTTCTTGGCGAGTACTGACAAATGCCTAGGAATGCATGCACATATAAATAAGACGCATGCATATTGTATATGAAGCTTGGTAGCGTACTAGCCTCGATAAAAAGCCGACTCAATGTACCGTGTAGTAGAGAAGAAGGTATCTCTTAGGCATCATGCATCTAATTTGCCACTGTGCGTGCCCCCACTCGATCAATTTTATATAACTGTTATTGTGCACAGACAAAATATATTTCATTGTAGAAGTCTATAACATTTCATGCTTTATGTAATACGATATACCACATCGTAAATGATTGGATTTTAAGAAGTGTTAAATGGTCGTACAAGTAAAATGTCTCATGCCATACTATGTTAGGGATGAGGGAGGGATAAATACCCTGCCACGTCCGGTCTGTGTTTTTGTTTGATGTTTTTCTGCTTTGTATCGATCTGATGAGTTAAGCCTTTTTCAACTGATTTTTATAGTTTGTTCTTATGTTGTCCTATAACACCGCTGTCCAAGGTTAGGGGATGGTTGAGCGCTCACATTTTTTGATGTGACTGGCAACGTCAGGAGCCTGTAGTTCAGAGGTTGTCGTTGGTTCATGTCTGTCATATTTGTTTTTCTTAGATTGTTTTGTTATAAATTAGGCCGTTAGTTTTCTCAATTGAATTGTTTCATATTTATCATGCCGGGGCCTTTTATAGCCGACTATACGTTATGGGTTTTTCCGCTCATTGTTGAAGGCTGTAAGGTTGCCTTGCTTACATCCACTTTATTTGAACTTGGGTGGATAGTTGTCTGATTGGCAATCATACCACATCTCTTTATTTTTATAGTATAGCAAATTCTCACAATGATCTAGAGACGCCAACTACTGCTAGGGGGACATAACGGGAGATAATAAACCTGTCAAAATTCCTGACCATAATTTTTCTTGCGTTAGGTCGCGTCAACCATGTGACGTCATCATTAGATATTATGTGACTAATTAATCTTAATTTTAATCAATCAACTAATTGCTTTGGAGGATAAACTCATCGTAAAAGAGAGGCTAAAAATACCAAAGGGATATTCAAACTCATAAGTCGAAAACAAAGTGACAATGGCATGGCAGAAAAACGAAAAACGACGAAAATACAAACAACAGTATACAAAACACAACATAGAAAACCAAAGACTTAACAACACGAACCCCACCAAAACAGGGGGTGATTAAAAGATAGTGTTAAAATTGCCGGATTCGAAACTACCAAAATCAGATATTTGATTAGGGATTTTCCATATTTTATGAAAATATAGAAGCGACGAAAATTAAAGGTACATGTAGTCAAGGTCGTTAAACACGCACTAGTAGTAATAGGGATTCGTCAGTCCTAAGGTGAATCGCGCCAGATTGTATGCGATTTAAATGTATGGAACGCCGCATTACAATAATAAGATGTGACATGAAAAATTTACAGTATTATGTTTCTTAATTATATGAGTTATAATCAAATAATAAGTGTTATGTTTGGTAATTATTTGCTTCGGCTCTGGGATCGACGGCGTGCGCATGCTCGACTATATGAGATTAAAAGGGGGAATATTTCTCATATGGAGGTCAACCAGAGCTTCCCTGAGACGTTTCAGTCACCGACACCGTAAGATCAGCTCCGTTGTGGAAGATTAGGGCGGTGGTCCTGGATGCTCGCAACTCTACACAATTGTTACAAGCAGAACTGCCTAATCTTGTAATCTGGGTACTTCAGTGAAAGTGACTTGAACGTTATTGCATACAAAAAGAGGGGGTAACATATTTCAATTTAATGTTCTCGAAAATTTGAAGTTGTCTCCTCCACTGGAATGGTGATCAATAAATCACACTAGATAACTCCGTGGTCACATTTGCATAATGATACACTATGTAGTTGTGGTGTGGTCGTCAGTTTGCAAAGATTTTCGCTCAAACCGGTGCAAGGCGCCGTCTGAAACTTGCAATGAGGGGAGAGTTTTTGATCCGTGTTGAAGGCCTCACTGTAACTTTGAGATGAAGAATAGAAATAAAAGCGCTGTTCCTTTGCCTTTTGTGTTTTAGCTGTGCATGCACTAATTTTTTGGATACCCCATATCTTTTCTTTCCTTTTATATTCGTTCACCTACACCTTTAACCCATAAAAAAAAAATAATATGATAAACATCTGTACATCATTAATCAATAACGCCAATTGATAAGCCGTAATCAATAAAACACTTTATGATGAGGTTATCCTCCAAGAAATTAATTGATTAGTCTCATAAATACTTAATGATGACGTCATTGGGTATCCTCATTGTGTATCCCCTTGGGTAGCATCTCTTAAAAGTTTAACATTAACACAATGTCGCTTTAACTATTACTCTCCTCATTACTGATATACTTTTTTTTATTAGTTCTTCTGATGTGTGTGGCAGACAATAGACATTTGCAAAAAAAGTTTTACAAGTTCAATATTTCTAACATAAATTAAAAGTTTTATTTCGACTCTGATTAAAATATTGTTAAAAGTTATTTTCAATTTGAAAGTTTTAAACAAATATAGTTATTTTTCTCAATCGTTTCACTCCACCGAAAATAAAATTTTTCTTAACTAAATATCGTAGAAAAAACCAAACACAGTATATAGGGTTGTGCGTTCGCTACATGATCGCATTTAATATAACATATTTAACATATCTACAATCAGACATACATAAATGCATCAAAATTCACCATAACAATTCGATACGAACTGAGAAGGTAATATATTAAAGGTTATTTGGGGTTGATGGGTGGGAAATAGTGTACCAAAACTAACTTCTGTGTCGTAACTATCTTGTAACGAACGTTGCATTGCCATTAGTCAAGCGCGCCTTAAATTTTCTTTATATACTGACCGCCGAGATCGTCCGTGCAGAAAGGGATTCAATGAGTATTACCTTATCTAATTTAAATATTGAAAACCGTTATGTTAAACATAGGACCGAAAAGAAATGTAATGATTTAAAATTTTGACTCCAAATCAAATGAATTTGAAGCGATCAATAATTTAAAGAGTTAAGCAAGCATGGATTATTAATAGCAAATTATGTATGCTAGTACTTGATTTTCCTTCGTCGGTGTGCCTGTGATGCCGGATTTTTTAATAAGCTGTGATAGATCTCTTATAGTTATTTGTGTGCAATACTCGAAGTAGTTACGTCGTTCCAAAACAATTTTCCTATTTGGCGACAGAAGTTTTATCTAGTGACGTCACAATTTTTACGGGAACGTCTGTGATGTCTAGTTATAGCGGACAAATGGGGATAAGGTGTAAAAGCAAATAGTTCTTCATCTTTTCTCTACTCATAATACGCTAAAAATACTCCCGGTATCTCCTTCCGCATGATTGACGACATTGAGCATCAGTACAAGTCAATTAATATTAATTGATTGATTAATTAGGGTGCTTTTTCATAGCTCAAATTAAAGAGAAATAAATTTACAGTACAAGATTCTTTATTTTTTGAGAAGGAAAAGAAGAAGTTGAATTAATTGTTGATGGAGAAACAATCACCGTCTTTGCTTCCATATAACATTTGTATATATGTACATATACATTATGTAATATTTATTGTTGTGTATCTCTATACCAATTGTAATTTGGTTTGTTGAGAAATAAAGATATATATATATATAGAAACAATCACTGTCTTTGCAGACAATGAAATAGCCAAAAAGATCCATGCCAAAGGTTTTTAAGCATTTATGAAGATATATAATTGACAACGCCAAAAAATTAAAAGAATTTGCTACACAGTATAATATGTATATCATAATCACAAATATAAAACAAAACCACTGCATCCAAAGAAATTCTAATATCATTTGTTGTTGGTTTTTTTTTTATATATATATTATTTATATGTTCACCTACTATTGCAGTCAAACGAAATATTAGTTCTTCAACTTGCAGTATAAACTTTCGTTAATATTTTTATATGCTAGGTCATAAAAGTGCTACAATAAACTTTAAAAAGGGTGATTTTACATTTTATTTAAACACTTACAACCTTTGGTATGTATACAAGTTTTTTTTCTCTCAACAGACACAACCTTGTTAAACAAGATCATTCACCAGGTTAAACATGGTAAATGGAAGGAACAATAAGACACTAGTAGTCAATTTTCAAAGCCACTACCAAAATGTCTATCCTCCAGCACTTCAGGCACATCTTTGGTACCAGTGTCAATTTCTACAGTCCCATCGTGGACAGCAGAACCAATTATTTCAGGTACACCACGGACACAACAATCTAAAACTTCAGGCACATCTTTGACACCAGAGTCATACACGTCAAGCACTAGGGAAGCATTTCAGGCACATTTTTGACACCAGAGTCAAACACTTCAGACATATCTATGACACCAAGAGAAACCTCCGAGTACAGGTAACTCACTATTTACTTTTAAGCTGTGCATTTTTAATCGAGACGTTGAATAAATTACCTCCCCTTTAATAACAAAAAAATATGAATCCTCAACCATTTTCTCTCTTAAACAACCCTAAAACAGGACTAAAATTATTTTTAAATGAATATAGGATGGTATACTTCAATCAGACAGTAACCCACCTACAAAAACAACCAAAAGACACGTAGTGGGCAAGAAACAGTCTTGAACAAGGTATTCATTTAATATGTAAAGCTTAAATGGTCCCAAGTCTAGACTACAAAAGTGTGTATAGATTAAATACAAACATTAATACAGACAAACTTTGCAAAGTTAAAGATATTAAGATGTGACGTCATGAGTGTTATATATGTATGCAAATACAAATTAACATATTTTTGCATTTATACATGGATTTATCCAATAAGAAATAATGTTGGGTACTTCCTTATTCATCGTAAATTATGGGCAAACAAAAGACAAACAATAAAAATCAGATTTGTGAGCTAGAACACACAGTGAACTATGCATCTATTTTTAGAAGCAGATCATCCAGGAACAACAATCAATCTTAATTCAGATGATGAATCATAAAAAAAGTGGTCAAAGAAGAATGAAAAGGTACTAACTAGCATTCAATTTATCTGAAGACTTTGCACAATTTTTTTGCATTTGTTTCTAAAATGTCGTCCTGAAAATGCATGAAATATTTGCCACTGTATTATGCAAACAACAATCAATGAATGTATACAATACCGTATTATCCAGGCATCAGTGAAACATGTCAAACATGAACCTGCATTATATGGTCTGAACAGTAGTCTCATAAATTAATAAAAGCTTACAAAATTGTTTCAAATGTGTCATAATCATGCTTAAAATAAACTTTGTGTTTAAATTGTTATCTATTGCAGATGCGTTAAAATTCTATGACCCAGATGCCAAATATTTATGGTTAGGACTTCACCACTGCTTGTACACGACTTCCTATCATAATGGGATTTAGGGAACGTCTTCAGGTGACAGGAAGGCAATTAAAAAAGCGAATGGTACTTCACAGAACTTGCATACAACTATACATTCCCTGAACCAACACTAAGATACTTTATATGGTGCCGTAAATCATGGGAGTTTAAATTGCATCCAGCTGCAGAAATGGATTTTGAATGCGGGTAATGTTTTTTTTCGCTAGTTAAAGATATCTAAAAGTTCTACAATTTGTAAATACTTTCACATTTGAAGCAACTAAAGAAATTGTAGCAGTTTCATACAGTTTATTATGAAGCCCTTTTCTAGTTTCAGAAGAATGTATATACAAAACCTATAAATAAGCATTCAAAATTAAGTGCAATTATCAAATCTTCAAATGGGTGTATCACTGTTCAACAACAACAATCAATCAAATCATACAACAGGTGGTTTTAGGATGCATCAAGTTCTTCTGATTAATTTGCTTTTGGCATAATATATTCATGCATGCAGGCTGGCTAAATATCTTATTCTCTGCTTTAATAGTTGTATCAAATTTCATTGAGAAAATTGATTGAAATCATACTTTGAAAAAAAATAGCTTTTTAATTTGTTAATTCATCACTATATTGTACATACCTCTTGCCTATTACACTACCAGTCTTACATGTACGAGAAAATGTTAACTATCTTTCATGTTTGAATGTACATACTGTTTGTTAGGTGACAATGTAAGCTTTGAACATAAATTTATTGGGAAATTTCATAACAGCCGTATAAAAGCAGGTGACTTTAATGTGCATGGTCATACCATTTGATTCTTTTTTTTTTAATTTCAGTTCGATTTTCAACATCAGATATTACCCAGCTTATAACCAAATCGACCGAAGATGTAGAGAGGAAACAACAGGAAAGGATGGCTCTACAAACAGAACTGGTCAATGTCGTGAAAGACTGTATAACAAAATCTAGAATTGGAACTTTGAATGAAAAAAAAACTGTTTCAATGATTACATAGCACAGGGTTATTTTAATTTTTATTGGAAGTTTGTGATTATGACTTAAATAAATGATTGGTGTTGATTTTCAAATTTATTGAAAATATTATCTTAATATCATTTAACTTGAAACTTATGTATATATTCTGTTTCCTGATTAATTCTAGGAAATAGCATGAAATATGCAATTCATAACTGTAATTCCAACATAATTTTGATTTAGGTTATGGATACCTTTCGTATATATTTTTGGATAAATACTCAAAATTTGCCAAATTCTGCCAAACTTGCGGTTTTAGGCTATCTTCAGGCATTTAGAACTTGGCCATAATATTGTAAGATTCTCAAAGTGCCCACATGGAGTTGTGAAACTATTACATTGATTAAAGATTGACATACCTTTTGAAACGCGGCCCTATAGTGAAATAAGTTCGGGGAATATTGGCACTATCTCTTTGATTTTAAAGTCAAATCAATCTTGAGTATGAATCCGCACGTACAAACGCATGCACTCACGCAATAGACATACGGTCTTCAAAAAAGAGGGGTGTCTATGCTATAAATGTCAAGATCTTAATCGAGTATTGAAATGTAAATAGATATAAGAAGATGTGGTATGAGTGCCAATGAGACAACTCTCCATCCAAGTCAAAATTTATAAAAGTAAACCATTATAGATGAAAGTTCGGTCTTCAACACGGAGCATTGGCTCACACCGAACAGCAAGCTATAAAGGGACCCAAAAATTACTAGTGTAAAACCATTCAAACGGGAAAACCAACGGTCTAATCTATATAAAAAATTCGTAAGGGTTCCGCGGAACCCAGTGTCTCGCCTACTTTTGCTGTTAATCGCAGGCTCAACAAAAATGAGGAAAAAAATCAATTAAAATATTCCTTTAGATACTATCTTTTGATTGTAAGAAGCTTCTGTCAAAGTTTGGTATAAATCTAGGATAGTTTATGAATCTAATAAATGTTTTAAAAACTTTAACTGCAGACTGTATTTAATGTTAACTGGATGAAAAACTAAGTCCATTTATAAGTAATATACGGAAAAACAGGAAATAAATTTTTACAAAATTTCCTTCTAGATACTTGCTTTTGATCATAAACAAGCTTCTGTCCAAGTTTGGTACAAATCCAGGATAGTTTAAGAAAGTTATAAAATTTTTAAAACTTTAACCACAGAGTGAATGTAATGTTAACTCGCAGAAAAACTAAGTCCATTTATAAGTAAAATACGGATAAACATGTACAAAACTTTAACAAAATTTCCTTCTAGATACTAGCTTTTGATCATAAACAAGCTTCTGTCCAAGTTTGGTACAAATCCAGGATAGTTTAAGAAAGTTATTAAAATTTCAAAAACTTTAACCACAGAGTGAATATTTGTGGACGCCGCCGACGACGTGTAAATTGAATTGTAATCAAGGTATTATGTTCGGAGCCATTAGTGCCACAGGCTATTTTGGACAAATTTTAGTGTCTGAAATTTAATGAGTAAGTAAAGTGTGTTAATTATTTAAAAATCATTATGTTGGACAAAATTCTACTAAAAATAATAATTTTACTATTTAAGTCTTGACATTAAGAAATATGTTTCCAAAAGGTGTACAGTGGTCACTGCCATTAAACTACTTATGCCTGTAATGTTCCATTTAAATTGGCCCTATAAAAATGTAAAGGACTAGCACTCAGTATTATTGATATATATACCATATCTACACCATAAGGTGTCATCTTGTTTGATCTGGTATCAATCCAGCCTTTTTAAAACACAATTTTGTTTTATGTTTAAATGACATTTAAATTACTGAGTCCCCTTCCCGCATCGGCTGCATATTAATATATTTAAGACTTTTATGTAGTATAGTGACAGTGGTGTTCAGTTCGGAGTAAAATGTGAATACCAGTGATATAGTACTTTTTTTGTAATCTAGACAAATCATTTGGATCCGATTTGACCAATCCGATAGTCAACATGATCTTATAACAAAATGGCACATTTTTTTCCGAGAGCAATAAGAATGGAATTTGGATAAATGTTCCTTCGACAGTAACGTAACAATACAGTTTTTCACACGATAATCCATTTTCTAAGTTTTTATTCATTTTGTTACTTTTTCTCGCAAGAACCTATGACAGTTATTTTCCTGATATACTTATGGAATTTCTTCTTTTTTGGGTGGGCTAAGTATATCTAAATCCTACTTTTCAGTCAAGGAATAACTATGGCTCACCATTCCACGTTAAATGATTGATTGATTGTTGGTTGCTTAAAGTCCAGTGGCAAATATTTCATGCATATTCAGGACGATCCACGTTAAATGTAAATCTTTTATAGGTGTTTTATCATAACTATTATTATCAATTTTTTTTTTCGCAATAAATCTCTATTGATTGGATGTCAGTCTGTAGACATTTGCACAAGGAAATTTAACAGATTTAACTTGCGGATTTTATAATTTGTAATAAAATAACAACTCAGAGGAAACCAATTTTTAGATTTCTAAACTCAAACAAACGATCCTTAAATAAAACAATTTAATTTTTTATTACACTGCACATGCTTCATACTGACAAACTTTCGCAATACGGCAAATTATTATACCAGCTGATAAGTTTGATTTAAAATGAACTTCATGAGTTTAGCAGCCGAACGGGATAAGTCGAGGTGACCATGTGTCAATACCTAAGCCAACCCTTGAACAAGTGAAAATGAATAAAAAATTCGTAAGGGTTCCGCGGAACCCAGTGTCTCGCCTTCTTTTGCTGTTAGTCGCAGGCTCAACAAAAATGGGGAAACAATTATTAAAAATTTTCCTCTAGATACTTTTTTTTGATTGTAAGAAGCTTCTATCCAAGTTTGGTAAAAATCCAGGATGGTTTTTGAATCTAATAAATGTTTTAAAAACTTTAACTGCAGACTGTATGTAATGTTAACTGGAAGAAAAACTAAGTCCATTTATAAGTAATATACGGAAAAACAGGAAATAAATTTTTACAAAATTTCCTTCTAGATACTAGCTTTTGATCATAAACAAGCTTCTGTCCAAGTTTGGTACAAATCCAGGATAGTTTAAGAAAGTTATAAAATTTTAAAAACTTTAACCACAGAGTGAATGTAATGTTAACTGGCAGAAAAACTAAGTTCATCATAAGTAAAATACGGATAAACAGGATTTATTTTTTACAAAATTTACTTCTGGATACTATCTTATGATCATAAACAAGCTTCTGTCCAAGTTTGGTACAAATTCAGGATAGTTTAAGAAAGTTATTAAAATTTTAAAAACTTTAACCACAGAGTGAATGTAATGTTTCCCGGCAGAAAAACTAAGTCCATTTACAAGTAAAATACTGAAAAACAGGAATTTTTTTTTTACAAAATTTACTTCTGGATACTATCTTATGATCATAAACAATCTTCTGTCCAAGTTTGGTAGAAATCCAGGATAGTTAAAGAAAGTTATTAAAATTTCAAAAACTTTAACCACAGAGTGAATATTGGTGGACGCCGCCGACGACGACGACGACGCCGACGACGACGACGACGCCGACGCCGACGGAATGTAGGATCGCTATGTCTCGCTTTTTCGACTAAAGTTGAAGGCTCGACAAAAACGAGAAACGAGAAACGCTTATGAACCACATCAACAAACGAAAACTACTGAACATCAGATTCCATTTAGTTCTCAACTATGTTAAGATTTTAAAGCCTAGAAATAGTGGAGAAGGATCTGCTAATTCTGCTTACCCTTCCGGAGCACATGAGACACCCCCACCCCCACCCCCAGGTTCTGGTGGGGTTCGTGTTGCTCAAGTTTTTATGTAGTGTTTTGTGGACATGTTTTTCTTTTCTGTGTCTTTGTTTTTGCCATGACGTTGTCATTTTTCTTCGTCTTATGAGTGTTGAATGTATAAAACAGTATAATATAAGGTTTGGCGCCTTCCTCCTCCCTTAATCTACACGTAACCGCTTCTCCTTTTTAATAGTTCGCTGATCCACTACTGATTTAGTATAAAGAACCTAAATATTAGGTATCTGTGATTTACATCTTTCGAACAATGCATCAAGATAAATAAAACAATTACTATTATAAAAATTGGGTAAAATACATGAATTTAAAACGTT